>NC_133758.1:368750-737500 GCF_036562045.2 Rhinolophus sinicus
AATAAATGACACTTCTCAGGCAAAAACAAAAACAGAATCCACACACTAAAAGGATTTGTCACTAACAAACCTACCCTCCAAAAATGGGTGAAGGAAGCTTTTCAAACAGAAAAAAAAAAAAAAAGAGCAGCATAAATATGGGCACACATTGTCCTTCCCCACACACTTTCTAAGTCACATTTGATGTTTGATGCAAAATTATAACACCATTTGATACTCAAGACAGTGGCCTTTGGAAGTGAGGAAGGTGAAGGAGCTATACGGAGGTGAGGCGGGTGGGGAAATGTTGGCGCCAGTCGGCTGGAAGCCATGTGTGCAGCTGGCAGTGCCCAGGACAATCATAACAAAGCCACCTCAGGTGGTGCACTCAGGGCCACAGTTCATAAATCCAGGGGGTGCCCAGAATGCAGACCACATGGCAGGTTACAGCAAACCAGGTAGAGAAACCAGGGTGAAGGGAATGAGGATGGAGATGGAGCATGGTGTGCTAGCACCTGGTGGACGTGGCAGGTTGTTTACTGTTCTGGGGCCACCGTCACAAAATCCCACAGACCAGGGGTGCTGAAAACAACAGGAATGTGTTTTCTCCCCGTCCTGGATGCCAGAGTTTGAGAGGAAGGTGTAGGTAGGGTTGTTCTCCTGGGAGCCTGAAGAGAATCTGTTCAGCCCTCCCCTGACTTCCAGAAGTTCCAACACTGCCGGGCGTCGCTTGGCTCATAGCTGAATGGCTCCAAGCTCTGCTTCTGTCTCCATGGGGATTCTCCATGTCTCCTTTCTGTTCTCATAGGACACCCATCTTTGGACTTAGTGCCGACCCAGATAACTCAGGAGGGGCTCCTCTTGAGATCTGGACCTTAATCACATCCGTAAAGATGCTTATTCCACATCAGGTCATGTTCTAAGGTTCCCAGGGAACATTTCTTTGGGGGGGCCACCATTCAACCCACTACTCTGGTCAACTGGGTGCTGTGCTTTCCAGCAGCAAACACAACAAAGGAAAGAAACATAATGTCGTTCATAATGTCTAAAGTAAAACAAGCCAGTGTTCAAAATTAGCTCAACTATTTCTAGAATTTAATCTGGGAGAAATTTCTTCAAGTGATCACTTTGACGAGATAAACAGGAGTAAACAGAATCAGTCTGTTAATTCTAGCTCTTTCCACATCACAACCTTTATTATGTTGAGATACGTTTCCTCTACACCCACTTTGTTGAGAGTTTTTGTCATAGATGGATGTTGGATTTTGTCACATGCTTTTTCTGCTTCTATTGAGGTGCTCATGTGATTTTCATCCTTCGTTTGGTTTACGTGGTGTCACACCGACCGGCTGGTGGATGTCAAACCGTCCTTGCATCCCTGGAGTGAGTCCCATTTGACCGTGGTGCACGATCCGTGTCCTCTGCTGCAGAATTTGGTTTGCTCATATTTTGTTGAGAATTTTTGCATCTGTGTTCATCATGGATATTGGCCTGTCATTCTCTTTTCTTGTGGCATCCATGTGTGGTTTTGATACCGAGTAATGCTGGCCTCTTCCGTGAGCTCTTACATCTCTGCTTGAGCTCTTGTTTAAGAGACGTGGTTTTCCCCCTTTGTTTCTTTGCATTCATGACACTATGTGTCAATACAGTTTCATCTGTTCTGGGTAATTCTTTGATGGCGTGTGTCCTTTGTCTGCCATTTGTTCTTCCTATTTCCTCCGTCTTTGTTTCTTGTGGTATCTTTGCATAGGTCCCTTTTGATTATGAGTCATCACTGAACATGGTGACTTCTCTGTAGATCTTCCATCTGCAAGAATTCACACAGGAGATGGTCAAAACAGTGCCCAGAACTGGTGGAGTTTCCTGGTTCCCAGCAAAGCCCCACATATGCGCCTCTACTCACGCTGGGGCTGCTCACTGGGGTTCAGTGGGACGTCTCCCCAGCCCCAGAGCTCAGCCCTGCAGGGGGTGGGGTCACAATGGGAGCCCTCCCCGCCTCACCTCACCTCACCAGCAGGCCACTGCAGGGCTGTCCTTGTTACCTGTGACACCCATAGCCAGCGCATGGCCCTGACCCTGTCTCCCAGCCCAGAGCGCAGTGTCCTGCTCTGGCTGACCCATTCCCGGTCCTGGAATAGTGTGGACACGTCTACACGTAGAATGATTTAGGGTTCCCAGAGTCTCCTACTTTGGTCAGAAATGATGTTTGTATTTTGGCTTCTCTGTCTCCTGGTTGTCCCCAAATGATTTCAGTGAGGACAAAGAAGAGACATTTATGCTCTATTTTAAGCTCAAAGTCTACAATACATGTTTTCCAACATTTATCAGATTATATCTAATTCATCTATGGTATGGGTTTAGTGGTTGTCAACAGAAGTTGCGTGGTCTTTATGAAATGCTGGTGTGGGAAGACCTGTCTGGGTGTGACAGCAGAGGCTGGGGGGCTCTGACATCACCATGAAGGGGTGGCGTCACCCCCACCCTCCCCCTGAGAGGACTGAGTCAGCACTGTTTCTGTATTGTCTCCCCGAGCTGCTGTCTGAGCCAAGCACCCCTCCCCAGGGCAGTCCCCTAGTCCCCTACTTGAGAAGCTGGCCTTCCTGTCCTTGTCAGCTCACTTCCTCACCCGACGGTGTTTTGTGGGGTCATCTCCCAAATGCACTTTGACTCAAACTTTGGTCTCAGGGGTCCCTTCTTTGGGGTTCAGACTCAGACAGGCATGCTGTGGTTTCACCCCCTCTGACATGTGCAGACCCCAGTCCAGGTGCAAACACAGCAGCCAAAGGAAAGACCCGTCCTGGAAAGCGGGGCTCTGAGTGGGGCCATCTGCTTGGGTGGCCTCGGCTGTGTGTGCCTGCTGGCATTGCTCAGAAACTGCACGGCCACGAGCTGGGACTCAGCTCCCACGGCCAGGGCGGAGACGACCGCGCCCCCTGCACCCCCCAAGGCTGGCAGCGTGCGCCTGTACACCTAGGTTCACATGCGGCGGGGGTCACGGCTCCACACGCCCTCTTGGTTTCCACAGCGATAAGGACTTCTGTCTCCTTGTTCTATCCTCACGTCTTGAAAGTGTCTCAAGAGCCGGTCTGAGGGCGGGAAGGCAGTGCGTTGGGATGGCACCCGCAGTGGGATGGGGCCGACGTGCTTCCAGAGGGAAGGTCTGCGTGCCCAGGTCCAGCTGTTCAGACAGCGCTGCGCTGTGAGGAGCAGGAGTGACTGAGGGAAACAGGCTGAGTGCTGCCTGCACGGCTGTGGAGCCTGCGCGCCGGAGCCCACGTCCTCTTGCACTCGCTCCCGACACCCGGCATGCGTGTCGACAGGCTGTGTCGACGTCAGTGCAGTGGGCAACACACGCCGCCGTCGGCCCTCAAGTTGGCAGGTGTGGGCTGCCCTGCCAGCCCTCTGTCGGCCGCACGCGGGCAGGCGTCCAGAGCAGGCCGACTTGGAGGGCGTCCGGGTGGGTGAGTAGAGGAGGGAGTCTGGTAGCAGTAAAAACAATAATAATGAAAACGTCAGAAACGAAGCCAGCCCTTCAGGACCGTTTCACGCGGCAGATTGTTTTTCTCTTTTATGGCGGATTCTCCAGAGCAGGTCTCACCCTGTCTCACTGACCCTGGGGTTGGGTGGCTCAGCGGTGGGCGTCCTGTGCTCGGTGGGTGCTGAGCGGCACCCCGACCTCTGCCGTCTCGATGCGAGACTCTCGATGCGAGTCCCCCCAGCCGCTAGGAGCCACGGGGAAGGGTATTTTTAGATGAGTGGTCATCTCAGACGGGAGTGGGAGGGGGCTGGAGGGACCTCACAGCACCCTGCTGTCTTCCCCAAATTCTCTGCACCCTCCCGTCTCCAGTGCACGACAAGCTTTGGCACCTCAGTCACATGTGTGACATCTACTCCTTGGTGCTCCGAAGGCCTGCCTCAAATCCTTGAGAGATGAGTGAGGGAGGGCGACAACCAGCCTTCCCACCAGGCCCCGAGGGAAATGATCCACTTGGACTGCGTGGCACGTTTGCTGTGAGCGTTGGACGAGTGTCCAGAGGCCTGGTCTCCGCCCACACGCTGCGTCCTTCCCAGGAGCTGGGTGCTGCCAGCGGAGGCCCTGGACCGGACGGGGCCTCTGACGGCTCTCCCTCCAGCTCCTAAATCGAGGCCGTGGCGACAGCACGGCTGAACGCAGGGCGGGGGCACGCTGTGCTGAACAGCTCCACCTGATTACAGAAGACAGCGATGCCTTTATGATATCGCTAAAATACTGGTGTTTGCAAGGGTTGCTACAGAAACACCGAGTGTAGAATCCAAAATAGAATGTCTAGACAAACTCCTACTGTCTGACCTTTTATGCATTTCCTCATCCACGCAGCCTCGCCAAGCAAACTGGTGACTAAGCAGCGATCCACCCGACACCCTGTCACAGGGGCCCGACGAGGCCCAGGTCATGGCTGTAAATTTCAGTCTGTCTGTACTGGTGACGCGCAGCTCCCCTCACCAGCACGGTCTCGTGTGGCTTCTGAGCCGCGATGTGTGTCTGAATCGTTATGAGCTCATTTCAAGTCTGCTAAGTCCAGAAGCCACGGGGCAGCCGAAAAGCAGAGCTCACTTCCAGTCAGCAGGAGCAGCGTTGACAGGAAACGTGAAACCGAAGGTGGCAACAGGCGGCGGGATGAGGGGCGCCCGACAGGCTCTCCTGAAGGCCTGGGAGGGCTCAGTGGACGTGCTGGCTGTGCCACAGGGAGCGACGCTCGGGGCCCCACGCAGACGCCCTTCTCCTTGACCCCGTCAGCCCGCAAGTGGCCTGTGCAGGTGGCTCGGATGCAGGAGCGACATCTCGGTTCTGAACAAACTCAGCATGCAAACGCTGGGCTTTGTAGACCTGGGGACTGACTTTTGTTGTCCTGCACCTGATGCCGTCCGTGAGTGTCAGGAACGTGGGGCCTGTGAATGCGGGGGGCACCGCAGCTCCCGTGGGTGGGGGACGACCACACCCCATGGACGCGAGTGGGGGGGCCAGGAGCCATGGACAGCAGGGAGGAGCGGGACTGGGGCCATGTGGGGGCCAAGTCTCCCCGCCGTGGATGTGGACGTAGACGTGAAGCCTGTGAGGACCACAAACGTGTGAGACGCTGTGATTGGCGGCTGTTTCATGGGGACACATCTGTGGTTTTAAAAACAGAGACCGGAGTAAGACAGGACTTGTTTTATTGGGAAAGAGGCCCCTTTGCCTGGTCAGTGTTGGTGCTGTGTAGAGAGGGGCCCCTGTGCCTTTGTGCTGGAGCCCACTGGACAGATGTTGTGGACGGTCTGAAGAGAAGGACGCAGCCCCACCTGACAGCATCACTCAGGCCGAGAGGAGTGAGCATGTCCCGGAGCCTCACCTGGGACCAGCGGGGGCTGCGTGTGGAGCTCAAGGATGTGCAGGATCTCGTGGCCATAGCATGTTCCAGGCACTTTCACAGCACAGCGTGTGGACATCCAGAGGCAGAGCGAGTCCCCTGACCAAGGCGAGCTTCACGGGCACAGCTTGGCAGTGCTTCAGTGTCACCAAGGACGAAAAGTGGTAGTTTTGTTTGAATTTTTCACAGGCTGTGGGACTGGCCTCTGAAACTCCACTGACACTCCCTCACGTCCCAGCCTGGTCTCCAGCGAGGGCCCACGGTGACACGGGGCTGCTCAGGTGGGAGGTGCTCTGATGTCACCGGGCAGGGACGTCACCACAGCAGTTGCCTGTGGACTTGGTTTCAAGGGCGACTGGATGAATTTCAAGCGTTGGAAATACAGGAAGACCTGACTGGTGGTCTGGTTATTGCATGGTGGCCACACGTCACTGCCATGGCCAGTCTGGAGCTACCGGCATCCGACTTGGTGGTGTGGGCTGTGGGCATGCGGGGGGCGTGGCAAGTGTGCGGTGCCATTGCCGTGTCCCCGGAAGGGAAGTCTACCACCGACGTGTGTTCTGAGCCGTCCCCCCAGGGAACTGACTGGACGTGTCCCGTCCAGCGGGTGGCACTGGCTCGTGTTGACCATGGGCTTGTGGGGCATAGGGCACCCCTGGCCGGCCTGGGGGGCAGGAGCCACTAGGCAGGCCCCGAGAGTCTGGGAAACGCCCCAGATGCTGGCCTTTGCGTCTGAGGGCTGTTTGCCCCCATCACTGCCTGGCATTTGGCAAAGCCTCCGTTTCTGAGGGTCCTTAGCTGTTCTGACCTCTGCTTCTGGCCGCGGGGACCTGGGGCCTCTCCTTATTCATCGGTGGACGCACATATGGCCGCCGGCAGGACCTGAGAGAGAAGACACAAGAAACAGGACATTCTGGAACTGGGGAGAGGGACCAGCTTCCCGGGAGAGGGGATCAGTGCAGCTGGAATGCGGTCACCCCGCTATGTCCCACGGGACCTCGGGAGGCCCTTTCCCAGCCGATGTCCCTTTCCTAGCCCGCGTCTCTGGCTCCCAGCAGGTACATCCTGTGCTGGCTGCATGTGCCCGGCCAAGGGACAGCGGGGTGGGGCTCTGAGAGATGTGCGTGTGTCCAGCCTGGCTGTGTCACACCTCCCATCGCTGCCTGAAAGCCCCGGGCTGCAGTGAGGCCAGGACACCATCCAGGGTGGCCATTTGGGGCTCAGGGCACGTGCTCATGGTCTGTTTGCCCTCAGTTTGGAGAGCTGGAGGAGGGTCCTCCTCGGAGGGTCACCGAGGTGGGACTGCGTTGCCCGTGACAGGACCAAGGCTGGGCAGGAGCCAGGGCTGGTCACCCCTAATACCAGTGTGTCCACCACTGCTGGCTCAGGCCAGAAATATCACTCTCCAGTAGGCCGTGGGGGCGTCAGTGAAGGGACAGATGGGGTCAGGTGAGAAAGGGACGAGGGCCTCCCAAGACCCCCCTACGCCTCTGGCCAGCAGGCATCGGGCACCCAGTTCTTTAGCATCTGCTCGGGGCCAGGTGCACAGCAAAGAGCCTTCGCTTCCCGTCACCACCAGCACAGGCCTGGACAGAAACTGGGGGCTGCCTCCCTCTCCCCCCACGTGCTTTGGGGCTGCGTGGCCTGGATCTCCCTGTGGGGCCACATGCACGGCGCAGGCTGTGGAGACGTGTACAGGTTGAAGGCATGAACCCCTCCTGAAAGGACTGAGTACAGGACCCGCAGCCTGGACGTCTGTCCTCGGGGCAGCAGGGCCCTGTTCACAGAGCGCTGGCTGACCTGCTGCAGTGCCGAGTTCTCCGAGGTTCTGTGTTGGGCCCTTGGGAGCCAGCAGGGTTTGTGGATGTGGCCGTGTTGGCTGCTGTGCTGCTTTGTGACCAGGAGGGAGCCGGTGCTTTGCTCACCAGTGACCCCTTCCACACGCCACTGCCCTCCCGCCCCTCCCGTGAGCCTGGGCTTGGCCACCGCGCCCTTTCTGGTCGACTGGAGGAATGGAGGGATGGAACAGAGGCTTTAACTGTGCTGTGTGGGCCCTAGGCTGGGGCGTGGGGTCAGAGGTGAGGGGACAGCAAGCTGGGCATGGAGGTGAGACGCCACTGGGCCCGGGTGGCTTATCAGGCAGTGCCAGCCCACTGGCTGGAGGCTTACACGTGGCTCCAGCTGCAAACCAAGGGCGTCCTCACCTCCGTCACCTCTGGGTCCTCTCTCCATGTCTGACGTCTCTCTGTGCTCCTGGCTGATTTGCATGACTTCATCCCCTGACAAATGACACCTAGCGCAGTGTCCCTCCCTGAACCCGCGACGCCCCCACGCTTCACACAGACGCCGGCTGGTTATGCTGGGCTCAGCTCTGCTGGTGTTGCCACCGTGTGCCCTGGTCACTCAGACGGACACTGACCATTCAGTCCTGAATCTGGGCAGAAAAATCATTTTTAGACCCTGGACCACCTCAAAGCCTCCCTCTACAAAATTAGTTTTTAGTAGGAAAACAAAAGAAAAATAGGAAACAAAAATCAAACCCACTTCCCCCAAATCGTAATTGTGTCAGCTATTGAGAGTTCCCTTGCCCACGTGTCCACGTGTGTGGATTGTGCATGATTCTAATAAAATCGGCAGGAGGTGGAAAATCTTATAGCGATTTTCTAGACATACGCTGTCTGACAGAAACCTAATGGGAACCACATGTGTCACTTCAAGTTTTCTGGTGGTCACATTAAAAAAAGTAAAGATAAGTAGGAACAGTTTGAATATTATATTTTATTTAACCCAGTCTATCCGAAATAGGATCATTTCAATCTGTAATCAGTGTAAGAGATTAGTGAGTATGTCACATTCTTCTTTTCACAGAAACTCTTCAAAACCTGGTGCACACGTCACATGCACGGCCCACGTCACACCGCACAGCAGACACCCTGGTGGTGGGTGACCTGTCACTGTGGAAGGACAGGTGTGTGACACTCCACGTCTCTCCCTGTTTCAGGTAGGACCCCAGTGCACGGCGTCGGCCAAGGGTCATTCTGGTGAGAAACTTAGTGGGTGGCTCTGAAGTGCCGGGAGAGGGCGTGGGTTTGACGTCACCTGTGCCTGCTGAGGGTAGGAGTTACCCTGACTGCTCGGCTGGCCCTTTGCCGTCACAGGAGCCCTTGAAAGCCAGCGTCCCTCTAGCCGGTGGCGACTGTGGCCATGAGCATGAGAGGGACCACATGGGAGGAAGCAGGAGGCCAGGAGCAGAGGGCTGGGGGCTTCGTGCTGCCGCAGCACCTCTGGAGCCTCCGCGATGGAACGCAGTTCTGCCCTGGTGCAGGTGTGAGGGCCTGAATGAGGCCCGGCCACGTCAGCGTGGATCCGACCCACGAGGTTGAGAGGACAGATTTTCATCTTGGGTCCTGTTTCTCACACAGACAGCACAGCTGCAGGTCGGGAGCCAGAGGCTCTGAAGAAGGTCGGGGCAGTTGGGCTGTGCTGCCATGCACAACATACTGAACGTCTCTGGGCCTCAGTCGCCAACCTGCAGGGTGGCTGGGACCACGCGAGGCGCGAGGCGCCCTTCGAAGGGGATGCTGAGCACGCTCATCCCCACAGCTCCTGCTGCCTTTCTTGGCCTGCAGGCCTCTGTCCACTCCCCTCCTTGCGTAATAGTCTGAACCCCTGGAGGGTAGGGGGCTGTGCCCCAGACCAGCAGGCCAGGCATCTGCCCACCTTCCCCTGAGCAGCGGCACCGCCAGGGCCTGTCTCAGGCCTGACTGGGAGCGGCCCCCCCCCCCTTCTTTTCATCTCAGCCAACTGGTCTCCCAGTCAGCTGCCCCCACCCCAGCCCCACAGCAGGGGGCGGGCCCTGCTCCTCTTCCTGCCAGTTTCTGGGGGCCGCCCTGTCCTGGCCCATCCTCACGCGGCCACAGGCGGACAGTGTCCGTCTTTGTCTTTCACCAAATGCGTACTGAGCACCTACTACGTGCCCAGCAGCATCCTCGGTGCCTACAGTGAACAAGAGCAACCGTAGCCCCAGCTTCCAGTCTGGTTCCCCCGCTGCCCTGTCCCCAACGAGCCTGGTGGCCTGTGGCTGAGTTTCAGAAGCAATCATCACTAACGATTTTCAGCAGAGAGATTGAAAACAGGGAACAGATTGGTGGCCGCAGAATTCCTCCTGCTGCATCTGCCCAGGGACGTCCTGGGGCGCCGCTTTGCCTGGACAGTCTCCCCCCAGTGCCCGTTCTCTCCCCTCCCCCACTCTGCCGGCGGCCTCTGGTCTCAGCAGGCATTCTGAGTGGCAGATGCTCTCGGTCCCTCTGTGAGAGTGCCGTCCTGCCGGTGTTGGGTCTGGGCTGCAGGCTCTGCCACCCTGGGTCTGTGGTGGCCAGTCAGCCTGGCGTTGGGGCTGGGCTTCCCCACAACCAAGCCTCCCTCCCTGGCCATATTTTCCTCCAGGGCAGCTGGACGGCCCAGGGCTGTGGATGCAGCTCACCCACCAGGACGCAGTTCTGGGGACGTGGCTGCCAGGAGTGCCTGCCAGCTGGAGGTGTCGCTGGCGCCCGCCCTCCCAGCCGGCCTCCCGCTCACCAAAATACCTGGGGCTCATAGTAATCTCCTTTCTTCCCTCCTGTCAGCGGGCCAGGCCCAGGGAGGTGGCTGTGTTTGGGCGGCTGTCTCGTGGAGCTGTGAGCACAGCTGTGGAATAAGGCAAAACTGCAGGTTTGGTCTTTCACCCTTGTCTCAGTTCAGTTTATACTCTGAATGGCTTGCAGCTGCTTCACAGGGTACCTCCCCCCATATCACAGTGGGGGAGGGGCCTGGCCAGCACAGCTGGACCAGATTAACCCACCTACTCAGCTTGGCATCCCTCGGCGGGACAGACCCACCGTACACGCAGACGCACATGGCTCGGCAGGAACAGTCTTTTCTTGGCCAGGCAAAAAGGAAACCGCAGCCGAATGCAAAAGGCTGCTGTTTTAGGCGGGATCCGTGTGAACCTAACACGCACACAGTGTGCCCCGCACAGCGTGTGTCACGCGGGAGAACACGGAGCCACAACCAGACAGACGTGCACCCACATACCCTTCTCATCTGCCCAAGGGCACCCTCTCGTCTGTCGTATTCTTGTGCTCACAGGAAACCTACGCCCCGGTTGTTCCTTGCGAGGGCAGCTTTCCTGGTGGGAACCCCAGCAGAGGCCCGGGCAGGGGTTTCTGAGAACAGAGCTGCGGGGGCACCTGGGAGCCAAGGGGGCTCCTGGAACATTGATGCCCATGAAAGTGGCAGCGCGGAAAGGATTTAAATGTGACAGGGTTGGGGGGGGGGCGTTTACTTGGGTTTGTTCTGGATCCAAAAAGGACTTTCGTTTTTCAATTTTTTTTTAAAGCTTTTTGCATTCACCATTATCTCTGGGCCATCACTGAGGTGCCGGGAATGCATAAGAAAGTATTTTTCCAAACTGAAAATCTGAAATAGAAGCACCAATAAAAACAGATCCCAGATTTATGACCATGTTTTTTCTCTCTCTCTTTCTCTCTCTCTCCCATGTTTTTTTCCTTCCAGTTAACTTGGGATTCTTGAAGAAAAAGTGAAGGAGTGCTTTGTGAGCTGAGGTGCTGAGTGGGGAGCTGTCCCTTTGTCCCTTGTCCCCTCCCTCAGCAGAGCCCAGCCTTGGCCAGGGCCCCCTGCTGTCTGGCCTTGGGCGGGTGGTCGGCCAGGAGGGCGTCCTGGCCCCTGGAGTCCCACCCTTGCCGTGTGAACAGCTGTTCTGGCAACTCTGAGTAAAGATCAACTTGAGTGTGAACTCAGAAGCTGGAGGCTGGTGCGGGTGTTAAGAGCTGGGTCCTGTACTGTGTCTGCACTCAGCACGCAGCTGGCCGCTCTCAGCCGTGGCCTTTGGGTCCATCCAGGCTTTTCCTTCTCCACTGCTGGCCCCGTCACAGCCACTGCTTTCCAGATGTCCCCGTGGGCACTGTGCCTGCTGCCTGCCAAGGGTGCCTGGTGCCCTCCCGGCAGGGAGCAGGTCTGTGCACAGACGCAGCCACACTGGCGGCCGCTGCCCCAGGCTCCGAGCAGGGTCAGCCCCGCTGCCGGCACCAGGAACAGGGCCCAGGAGCTCGAGGCCCCTCTGAGTCATGGTTCCCGTGCCCCACGGCGACGTCGGCTGCAGTCCTCCAAAGACCTGGTTTCAACAGCCCACATGGCATTTGGCCACAGCAGGAAAGTGTGGGCGCCCCCCCCTTCCCTCCATCGGTGAGGGTTGTTTGCTTTCGGGGCTGAAGGCAGAAATAGGGGTGAGCAGTTCCCCAAAGCAGCCATTTGCTCCACTTAAAAATACGTCTTAACTTCACAGACACTGAGGACCTGACTTTGGACTATTTTCGCATAAGCAGTCTGTAGCGCCGAGCCCTCCCTTGTGAAAAATCAGAACAGAAGTATGTTGCCAAAGGTACTGTTCCTCCAACTTAAACACAATATCACATTTGCTTTAATATTATTTTAAGTGAAAGCAATTAGGTCTGCAATTTAGTTTAATCATTTGCCAGATCCCATTTTAAAATCGTAACCATTGAGGGGTTAAAGCTTTCAGCCTCCTTCCCACTCCTAGAACATGGCAGGAGCTCAGCGCTGACGGGGTCCAGGAACTCTGGTGCCCAGCAGGGTGGGGCTGCAAGAACAGAGTGGGCCGCAGGCTGCCTGGGAGCTGGGGGGCGGCGGGGAGGCCTGGCAGCCTCACCCAAGGGCGCCCCGCTCTCCAGGCACCAGCCACGTCTTTGGCAAAACCCAGCGTTGGTGCCCATGCCCTGGCGGGGGGAGGTCTTTGCACTGACTCTTGGCACTGACAACCCTCCCCTCCCCTCTGGTGGTGTGTGTGTGTGTGTGGCAGGGTACGGCGGGGGACGGGGGACACGTGGGCGTGGTGCTGAGGTGCTCACCGTCCCTGGTTTTTATTCGTTTCTCCTCCTCGTGCATGATTCATGCAACCTCCTGGTGGCCCCCGTGAGAGGGGAATGTGGGCTTGGTGGCAGGAATTGAAGCAGCTGTATTGGGCCTCGAGAGGAGTGCCACATGCTGAGATGGCAGAACACCGAGAGAAGGGCGGGGCCCTGGCACTCATCTCAACACTGGGGGGGGGGGCACTCCAGGCCCTGGGTGGACACCTCTCTGAGGCCCTGTGCTCTCACATGCTAATCTGGCCACTGCAAAGCTGTCACCCAGGAGGTCCTTTCCTGTGGCCCCCAAAGCCCCAGACTCTCTCCTGTGCTGGGGGCCTAGGTGACGGGGCTCCCAGCCTCTTCTCCTGAGATTTGCACTCGTGTGTGTGTGTGTGTGTGTGGGGGACACAACCCCTAGGAGCCTCCATGATGTCTTTTAGGAAAATATCTTCTCTCTCATGCTTGATTGATAAGGTGGTAGGGTTAGACTTTAGGTGGGGAATCGTTTTACTAAAAACAGGAAGGCATCGCTCTCGGTTCTGCAGGTCCCACGTTGCTTGTTGGAACCCCAATGTTATTTGTATTCTGGAACCTCTGTAAGTTGCCTGTTTTCTCTCTGGAAGCTCTTAGGGGCAGAGGGAGGGGGTAGCGGTCTCATTGCTCAGTACGTGCCCGTCACTTGATCTTACGTGTTTCTGTCAGCGGTGCGGGAGCCGACGGAGGGCGTGTGTCCTGCTGGTTGGTGGTGAGCGTGTCGGGAAGGGTGTCACTGCTTCTTCTGGAGCTGCTGCCTCTCGTCATGTCCAGCTCATCAGGCCCCGGGGGCTCCTGGGGGCACAGCAGCCGCCTCCCCACAGCTCCCACTCACCCACCTGCTGCCAACGTTTTGGCCATTCCTTGTCCACCGTCACTTCCTGCCCTGTTTTCTTTGTCCTGGTGCGGTTTTGCCTCCCCCTTTACTGTTATTTTAGTGGAGTTTAAGGGGCGAAGTGAAAAAGAATATTTGTGTCCCACAACAATTCTTAAGGCACTGACCCTTTCGAGCCTGTCACTGTGTTGGTGGCAGAGACAACAGCTGAATGGAACTGCTCCACCATTTCTCCTGGACTTTTCTGACATCTCAGCCTCTTTTGCAGACACGGCGCCTCCACACTCGGAGCTCAGGGACACCTTCTTGCTTTGTGAGGCTGCCCCTGTCCCCCTTTCTCCTCAGACGTATTTGCGGGTCTCACTGAGGAGGAGGCTGCAGAGGCAACGTGGGAGGCAGTGGGTCTCGTTTAGACAGTCGGAGCGAGACGGGAAGATGCAAGTGACAGAGAAGACGGGAGCGGGAAGGCAGGCAGCGAGTCATCATGGGGGGGACAGGCTCTCACAGTGCAGAATCCAGACAGGGCTCTGGTGGGTCATTCTTGGGGGTGCTCAAAATTGCGTGTTCTCTCTGAGTCAAACCTAATTTAATTATGAGGGAATCACAGTAGTCGAAGCGCGAGCCTGTGGCAAGTGGGTTTCTGAAATAAGGAACGCCTCTGTCAGGTGTCACACCACGCTGCAGACAGCTAGCTGGAATGACTAACTCCTGCCTGTTTCCAGGAAGCCTTCCCATGGCCAAGAACCCACACCGACAGGACGCCGTCCTCCGCTGCTTGGCACCCCCAGAAGGCGGTGCCCTCATCCTTGTGAAGCCTCTGTGCCCTTCCGCCCGGGACCAGGGGCCGCTGGCCTTCACAGCCCCAACACTTGGTGTTACCAATCCTTTTGACGTCAGGTGTTCTGGAGCTGGGCGCTGTGACATCCGTTGTGTTTTTTCCTGAATGACGAGGCTGAGCGCCTTTTCAGACACAGATCTGACGTTGGGATGTCTGTGCTTGTGGCATGCCGTTCGAGTCTTCTGGCCATTGTAAAGCGGGACTGTTAGCATTTCCTTGTTATTTGTGAGAGTTCTCGACCTCTGATATTTGTTGGCTCCATGACTGCAAATCTCCTCTGAGCCTCTGGCTCCTCTCTTTCTGAATGGTGTCTTTTGATGGACAAAAGTTCTTAATTTTAGTGGCCTCAGATCAAAGCAACCTTTTCTTTTCTAAGATTTTTTATTTGGGGAAGGGGAACAGGACTTTATTGGGGAACAGTGTGTACTTCCGGGACTTTTCCAAGTCAAGTTGTTGTCCTTTCGATCATAGTTGTGGAGGGCGCAGCTCAGCTCCAGGTCCAGTTGCCGTTAGTTGCAGGGGGCGCAGCCCACCATCCCTTGCGGGAGTCGAAACAGCAACCTTGTGGTTGAGAGGACGCGCTCCAACCAACCGAGCCATCAGGGGCAGCTCATTGACTTCATTCTAGTTGTGGAGGGTGCAGCTCGCTGGCCCGTGTGGGAATTGAAGCGGCAGCCCCGTTGCCCAGAGATCGCCTTCTAACCAACTGAGCCACCAGTCTGCCCAAAGAGACCTTTTCTTTACTGTTAGTTTTTGTGTCTTGGGTAAGGACTCTGCCCCACCCCTCCAGCGCACAAGGCTTCTCCTGCTCTTTCTTCTCTTCCTGCTCCCTCTCCTCACCTTCCACATTCAGGTCTCGCTCTGCACCTGCTGCACTCGGGCCTCTCAACTCCTCTCTAGGACAGGGGACAGTATAGTACAGATGGGGGGGAGCACGCAGTTCCTTCTGCACCCCAAACGCTGGGGACACTGGGCAGGTCCCCAAGAGGGCACCCTGATGCAGCAGTCCCCTGCTGCTGTGCAGCCCGGGCTTTGTGCCCTCAGGCCTGGGCACGTGGCTGCAGCATCAGTCCTGACAAAGCAGAGCTTCGAGGTCCATGTCTGTGGCATCCCTACTGGCTAGCTAGGGGTGGCCAGTCCCTCAGCGCTGCCCGTGCAGGTGGACAGGGTCCGTGATCAGGGCAGGCTGAGCCCCGCCCTGGGAAGGAGGAGGAAAGGTGGTCTCACTTCTCGGAGTCTTGTCTCAAAATAGAGCCTCAATTTCACAGATGATTGGGGACTTCCTGTCGAGCACCATTAAACATCCCGGGTGCCCGCTTAGAGCTCCCAGACTGCTGTTTAATCATCTCGTGGCCGGCATCTAAGCCGGCCAGCCCTGGGCCCACAGGCGCAGAGGCCGGTGGGAGGGGCTGTGCGGTGCTGGGAACTGAACCTGCCCCCCTTCTCAAGCCCAGTTCTCATTTGTGACACGGCAGATGGGTGATGGACTGAGCCCATACTCCAGGCATCAGCTGCACGAACGTCCAGATGCTGCTCCCTCCAACCTGGTGCCCGGCTGTGGAGTTGCCGTGCGCTGTAGGCAGCCGTCTGCAGACAAGTGGACTGGCGTTTGGGTGGGATGAGTGGACAGCAGGTGGCTGGGAGGTGGTGGGTCCAGCGAGGCCTGGGGTGTGGATGTGATGGTCTGCTGATGGCCTGAGGTGACAAGTGGCTGCGGTGACAGGTGGACAGGAGGCAGGACAGCTGCCAGAGGTTTTACTGCATTTGGGGAACTGAGTCAGAGATGTCTTGATGCATTGACCTGACAGGATGAAGAGCCTTTTCTGCAAGAGGGAAGGCAGAGGGAGGAGTAAGATGGGCAAGAATTCGCCAAGTGAGCGCCAGCTGTCCCCCAAGTGCCTCTCTATGCCTGCCGGCAACCCTACCTCTCAATCCTGCTTGGACACCATAGCCCCTGACCCTGTGGGGTGTACCCAAGTTCTCACTATGCCTGGGAGCCTACGGGTGCAGGGGGCCATGGCAAGCACTCTGGACACTCAGTCTGCCCATGACACTGAGGGCACCACACTCTCATCTGCCACCAAGAGCAGGGGACCCTGGCGTGTCTATGCTGGGACCACCCTGGCCTCAGCAGGAGGGCTCCACCTATGGGGACAGGCCTGCCCAGAGCCAGCCACACCCCTTGCAGACCTTGCAATTCCTCTTAAATTGACCCCAGAACACCTGTCCCAAGGGCCTTCCTCCCAGGAGCTGAGGGAAAACACAGCCAGGGCAGTGACTGGCCCGGGCACATGGCCTGGGACAGAGTGAGTGAGGGAGGACGAGGAAAGCAGACCGAGAGCTGGGCACTGGCGCTTCCTAGCTGCCATGGTTCGGCAAGAAGGAACACCCAGGAGAGGTCAGGTGGTTCTGAAGGCACGTTGGTCAAGTTTGGGGGAAGGCACTGTGTACAATTTGTTAGCTTGGTTGCACCCTTAGATGTTCAGGCATAGGGTACATGGGGCCTTCCGATGTTGGGGCACCTTCCCCATCCAGCATCCTGACTGCTGGCACAAACCCCCTTAAAGGCACGGTCACATGTCCGTGGCGCTGTGTGGCCATCTGAGAACGGCAGGAGGGGCCCTGGGAGGTCAGGTGTCCTGGGGTCGGTGGTGCTGCCCGGAGTGCCATCTGGAAGGGACGAGGGCACAAAGACAGGTGATGTGGGAGGAGCAGCATTGAGCGGCCAGGTGAGGGTCCTGCAAAGGGCCATGGGATGGGGTGGAGGAGAGAGAGGGATGCTGCAGGCAGAGCCAGAGTCGTCTGATAGGATGTTGCGGTCCAGGAAAAGTAGGAAGTACAGCCCTGACTGACTGACTCCTGCACTGAGGAGTCTGCGCACGGCTCCCCTCCCTGCTGGTTTAGCCCCCAGAACACGGCTCCCGCTCCCTGCTTCACAATCCTACTAAACCACCTCCAGGCACCTTCATCCCAGCTCTGCTCTAGCAATCAGAGAAGTTGGCATTTTTGGTCTTTTGCTTTTGTCTACTCACTAAGGACAATAGCTATAATTTTAGTAAGATTTTTAAAGCAAGATTTAAAAGAAAAAGGGTTTTCCAGTCAATCATGAGCTAACCATAAAATTCAATTAAACTGAACACCGACCGTGGACACTCATTTGAATCAAGGTCATGCTGTACTTCTGATTGCACTTCTGGATTCTCCAAGTAACTTTAGTCAACTCTCAGGAAGCTCTAAGACATTTACAACTTTTTTCCATGTGAAATAAAGTCTCTAACTTTAAATTGGCCCTCCGTTATGATGTGTAGGAAAGGACCTGACCGTCACCGAATTCAGAAGAACCTGAGCAAGGGCATTATCTGACCTGACTGTACAGCTGGGGACAGTGAAGGCTGGAGCGAGAACGGAACACCAAGGTCAGACAAGGTCAAGTGGGAGCCACATCAGCCCTACAGAAACAGGCAGCAGGGAAGAGCTGTGGCCTCAAGTTCCACCTGGCAGAGAAAAAGCGTCCAGAAGTCACTTGCCACAGTGCGTGAGAGTCACATTGGCCTGTCTCCTGCTTGTACAGTGTTGGGAGGAACAGACCCAAGGAACCTGCCAACCTCCTCTCCAGTCACAGCTCTGGGACGTTGTCTCAGCTGCCCCTGCTTCTAGGAGCAGCTGACAACGTTTGTGTGGTTAGCAGCTTGTTGCCACCACCTGTGAGCCCCCAGACGTATCCTCTGCAGGGCCAGAGGCCACCGTCTGCTGCCTGGTCAGCCTGCATCTGTGGCCTCTTCACCCACCTTCCTCTGGGCCTGTTTTCACTGTGACAATGGGCCGTGTGGGGTGTGAGCCAATTCTCCCACGAGATGGCCCAGAAGAGCAAGGCCACCAAGCAGCTCCTAGAGACGCAACACCTGCCTGGCAGCACCTCTCCCACCAGGTGCAGGGCTCTCATGGGGGCAGGGGTCACCCTGGCCTGGGAGACCCCGAGTCAGGCCCTGCTGGTCTGCAGCCCCGGGTCCTGCCTGCACAGCCCATCGCTCTGCCCTCCTGACCCAGGAGGTGAGACTCACCAAGAAGACCAGGCTCTGATGAGCGGTCTGGGTGACGTTCTCAAGCCAACCAGCAGCCGTCCCAGCCCAGGGCCTCACCTCGGCCTGGGCCTCGCCCAAGTCATGGACCAAGTGGGAACAATACAGGCTTCTTTCTTTCTTTCTTTCCAGCAAAAAAAGAATAGGGAGGAGGGGGAGTAAGCAGAGGGAGGGGGAGGCAGTCATTTGCTCAGGGCTGGTGTCAAGGTGCAGGCCGGCAGGACTCGGGTGTGCAAGCCTCCGCCACCCCCCCACACCCCATCTCAGCAATTCCAAAGGAGCCGTTGATTCAAAGGCTGGGAACAAGACAAGAAGCTTAGCTGTGTTCGTATGAACAGCAAGTGTCCAAACGTGCTTTCCATCTAAGGCTTAGCGTTTAGGAAGGTAAACAAGGTGCGGTTTAAACAGCAATTTTTAATACTCCTGGGAATCTCAAAAGAATCTCACAAAGGGTTGGGTTGGATACCGGCGGCCAGTACCTGCTCGGGAGGGGCGGTCTTGGCAAAGCTGTCCCCGAATTAGGCCCTTTACAGGGAAAACACTGGCCAGCCTTCCAAGGTTAACCCAATCGCCTTCCAAGTGTCCCGAGGACTTCAACCCCCCCCTGGCCGTCCACCGGGATCCAGAAGTTGCGTAGGACCACGCCCTGCGTGGGGTTCAGCATGGCTCGTCCCCAGGTATCTCACGGCCGAACTGCACAGGCACACGAGGGCCTCCGGGCCGCTGGGGGCAACGGCCTGCGGTTTCCCGCGTCCTCTGACAACCGTGCGGCCCCTGTCCCCAGGCGCGACCTCCTCGCCAAGCCCGGAGTCAGGGCGGCCGCGCCCGGCATGAGCTCGCCTGTAGTCTGGGCAGCGCCGTGTGGGCAGCAAGGTGGCCAGTGGCTGGTGTCCGCGGCGCTCCCAGGCCGGGGTTAGCCCCAAAGCAGCGCCTCTCGGGACGATGCTACGAGGGGTCCGCGCGTCTGACCTCGGCAGTGGATCCGCAACGTCTGGGCTCCGCGCGCCCCGGGCGATGGATCGGCGCCGTCTGCGTGGGAGCCCTGGGTGCACAGGCGCGCTGGGGTCTGGGCCACGTGAGGTCCACGTCCGTGTCGCGCAGCCCGGCTGTGGCCCCAGGGGCTGGGAGCTGGGAGGGCGCGGGAGGGGCCGTGGGCCAGACCGAGAGGGACGGGAAGTGGCCTGGGCGTCCGCGCGCTCGGCCGTGTCTGGCTCAGGCCACGGCCGGACTCCGGGATGTCAGCCCTTCCAGCGATGCCGCGAAGGGAGGGATCGCCGCCAGTGGCCTCGCAGACCGTGGTCCCCGGGCCCACGCAGGGCCCACGCAGGGCCCCTCCTCTGGGGCAGCTGGGAAGTTCGCCTCTGTTCTCTGCCCTCAGTAGCCTTTCGGCGGCTGTTTCCCTGTGGAGCCCTCGGCAGGGAGGGCGAGCAGCGGTGCCACCAACGTCTCTGCTTTTTGCGCGTGGGACACTGGGTCAGGTTGGGTGGGCCTCGAGAGAGTGGGTTCCCAGGCTGGGCAAGCATGGGCCGCAGACAGGGTGACTCAGTGGGTGGCGCCGTTCGCGTGAGTCACCGGCCAAAGGTGTCTCCCCAGGTGTGTGACCCGCTGACACGCGGCCGCACCAGCCGAGGCAGAGTGAGCGCTTTGCTGGCCTAACTTCAAGTCCACAAGACAAAGCCTAACGGCCTTTGGCAAATTGACAGTGAATTTCTACGACTCCCACTTCCCAGGTGTTGCTATTTATCCTATAAAAGCAACTCATCTGCGGCCCTTGAGGATCAGGTCCCCGGTGTGCGGCTCGCCTGCCACCCCGACCTGCTCGTCTTAGCTCCTCAGCGGAGATCCCTGCGTCGTGGTCACCGGCAGTGGCAGGAGGACAGCAGCGTGGTGCAGCCTGGCCCCCCGCGCACACGTGTGCAGACAGGCCTTGCAGACGCTCTGCCAGCTCTCGGCCAGTGCCAGAGAACACATTCCCCCGCTGAATCACGGCGCTACTCTCACGGCCTTGTGATCTGCGGTGGGTGCTAAGGGGCTGTGGTCCCAGGCTTGGGGGGCTCTGGAAGATAGAATTACCTGCTCCGTAGCTACTGGTCAGCATTGCATGTGAAGTCAGTCTGAAGTTGTTTGAGGTCCCGGCTGTGGGAACACTGGCCACGGGGCCAGCAGCCTGTTCTCCCCAGGTTCCGCTCCACACAGGCCATGTCTCCAGGGCCACTGGTGGGTGAGGGCAAACAGGGCCGCACAGGGTCTGCTGGGCACACTGACTGCGTCCTCCAGGGAGAAGCACCAAGGATTTGGACGAAACGCCCGCAGCGGATCCAGTGGGCTGCGATGCAGGCCGCCAAGGAGGGGCCAGCTCCCAGGAACAGGGCTGAGGCTTAGGGCTCCTTCAGCTTCCGGCACAGAGCGGCCGGGTGCCAGTGCATACACACTGGCCCGACAGGCCAGGCCTCCAGATGCCCTGGCCCCATGAGGATGAGGACGGGATGCTTAGGGTGGAATTTGGGGCACCGGATCTGAGAAGCCAACAGGAGGCTCGCTTTTGTTTCTGTAATTTTCAAGAGCAGTCTGCCCAGCTGTTCACTTTTCTAAGATTAAATGAGGATTTGAAAGGAAGATCGTGCCATGTAAACTGGACAAGTTTCAGTCTGCATTATTGTGAATTAAGTCTTGTTACCATGAAAGGTGTAAATATGTTCTGTGTCTATGACAAGGAGAGAAGGAAGCCCGCTGGGAAAGAAGGCAGTGAGGAAGCTGAGCCCATCCTGGCTGGACAGTGCCACACAGGCCTGGGCAGACACGAGATTTCCTGGCCAGGAGGGAGGGGAGCCGGCAGCGGGCCAGATCCAGCGGGAGGTGCAATGGGGGGCAGTCTGCGGTCTTGTGTTTCGCTGAGTGGTCATCAATGTGGGGAGCAGGCTGACTTCAGACCTCTGTCAGGGGTTGAAGTGCGTCCCCCAAGGCACAGACGCTGACGCTCTCTACCCCAGAGCCGCAGCGGCATCTGCAGAAGGTTGTTGCAGATGTAACTGGTTAGGTCATGCTGGAGTCGGTGTTGTCCTTCCGAAAAGGGGAAGTTTGCAGACAGACACCCAGGGAGAGGCCACGTGAAGGTGAAATCAGAAGTCAGGGAACCCCACAGACTCACGGCAGCCCCCGAAGCTGGGGGAGGCCCGCACTGTTTCTCCCGCATGCTCTGAAGGAAGCAGCTGCCCCCTTCACCCTGACTTCCAGCCCAGAGCTGTGTTGCCTGCAATCCCCGGTGTTGCTCAAGTTGCCAGCGTGGCACTGGGCTGCGGCACCCCAGGGCACTCGCAGCCGCCAGCAGATCCCCCATCTCCCTGCCTCTTTTCTGCTACTTCCGTTTTTTTCCTACTGCCCTTCACAGCCCAACAAGGCACCTGGCTGTGAGGTAAGATAGGGAAATGGGGGCCCCCCGGTGCCCACAGGGGTTACAGTCGTGCTAATTGGAACCAATTTGCCAAAGTTCCTGGGCAGGTCCCAACAGGAGGTGCTGGAGGAATAGGCAGGAAATTCAGACGACCACCAACAGGCAGAGCAGAACAAAAGTCAGTCGAATAAATGATGCCCCCTCCTCCAGGTGGGGGCCAGGACTGCTGTCAGAAGTGGGGAGGACCTGCAGGGGCACCAAGCTGGAGGGAGGCCCCCAGGGTCGAGGAGGGCACCACAGCCCACGCACGCAGAGCCCAGGTCAGGGCATGGGGGGGCGAGGGACAAGGTGGGGGAATTCGAGCCCAATGCCAGGGGGACCAGAGGCCGGGCTGAGTGGCTGAGCAGTTCTGTTAGGTCCCACAAGGGCCCTGCTGAGGCCAGCTCCATCGCTTTCACATGGGGGAAGGGGGCTGCGTCAGCGCCCCAAGTCCAAGCCAGGCCGAGCTCTGTGAGGACTGCCCCACCCCGTCTCCCTCTGTCCCCACAGCCAGGACCCTCCCCATGACCCTCAGTGCCTCTGCAGCCCGTCTCAGCCTCCTGAGGAAGCTGCTGTCCCTTAGCTGGGCTGTAAGTAAACTGTCCTTGTGAGCACTTATGTCCCCACATTCTCGCACCTTTTGTCCCCCACCCATGTTTTCACCAACTCAGACCTTTATCCCCCAGCCCTCCGGTGAGATCTGTCAGCCCAAACTGCTGACTATTACTGAACGGCTTCACATGTCAGCGTGGCAGAAGCCGTGTGTCGGCGAGGGCATGAGACAATGGAGCCCTGCACGCTGGGGAGCCGTTTGCAGCCTGAGTGACGTGAACAGCGTCACAGCCAGTGACCTGCACTCAAACACGCAAAGAGCGGCACCACCTGCGAGCCCAGGGGTGGGAGGTGACATTACCACACGATGGAATTCCAGAAAATCGTTCACAGGGATCGATCAATCTTAATAACATAGGACGACTGCTGTGAGCGGCTGACCGACGTCCAGCGACTGCCTGCCTCAGCCGGGGCATAATACCAGCTCATAATACCCGCATGGACCAGGGAGCTGTGTCCTACACAACCAGACTGAGAAACAGCGGCTTGAACCGGAGTGGGGGAGGGGAGGCGGAAGAAGGGGGGAAAAACAACGTAGGAGCAGCGCAAATACCAGGTTGCAGTTGAGACATGGAGCTCGGTTTCCTTTCCGTGAATTTAGAGCAGAGGGATGCCATTGTTGTCAGCGACCATGGTCCAGGGTGACGGAGCTGGGGGTGTGGGCAGGAGGGACGGCAGGCTGCTGGCCTCCAGGCAGGACAGGCCCGCAGCGTGTTTAGCTCTCCCTGATCGACTGCTAAGCGCGTCTGAGCAAACGCTAGCATTCGCTAAGCCTGGTTGGTCAATATGAGCCAAGTTTCCCTACTTATGACGCCGTCTGCAGGTGTGGGACTCGGCTGGGCTGAGCTTCCAGGCTGGCCTCGCGAGTCCCCCACTGTCCTGAGGGGACCACACTGGGTCACATACAGCCTCCAGCTGCCTTTCGGGAGGTGACCGATGAGGTTGGTCAGGACCAGGCCTGGGGTCTCAGACCGTCTGGTCAAGAGCCGCTCCCCGTCCTCACACATAGCCCCACTGTTGTGTGGGAGACCCTGCTCGCTGTGCCATTTGTTGTGGGGGCGGCCTGCAGGGAGTTACGTGGGGTCTCTGGCCCTGCTCCCCACATAAGAACACAGGATATGGTGAGGCCAAAAGGGAACACCCACGGAGCCATAGGTAGGGGAGTCACACCACTACAGTCTCGCTGGAGGCTTGGTGGGAGACACAGGAAGCAGGAGCCACACTGTTCGCAACCCTCACTGCACCGCTTGCAGGCTCAGCCACCATCTTCTTGCCAGCCCCCATTTTTCTGCTAGCGTAGCCACGGCAGTTATATTAGTGCCCAATGGCTCACTGGTTACAGCTGACGGCCAACTAGGCACAGCTGATGGCCATCCAATCACAGTTGATGGCCATTTACTACCTGAGCCAACACCTTTCTATGTGAGGCCGAGAGCCTAGAAACTGCTTTCTGGGGCTCTGTCCCCACATTCCACCCCTACAGGCTCTCGCCTCACAATCTACGCGACAAGCGTCTTCCGCGAGGGGCCCTGTGCGAGGAGCCTGGAGGTGAATGCAATATCCTGGACACAGCCAGGCTCTCTGGGCACAGCCAGGGTTTCTCAGGGCACTACCTGTCCTTCTGGGCACAGCCAGACTTCCTAGGCTTCTTAGGGTATCACCAGTCTCCCCGGACATAGCCAGGGCTCTCAGGGCACTGCCATTCTCTCTGGGCACAGCCAGACTTCCTGGGCACAGCCAGGGCTCTCAGGGCACTGCCACTCTCTCTGGACACAGCCAGACTTCCTGGACTCAGCCATGGCTCGCAGGGCACTGTACTGGAACAACAGCGGCTCACAGTCAAGGTGCTTACATATTCTCGATGGCGGCGGTCAAGACACAAAAGCAAACATCTGCCAGTTCCACCACATGGTGGTACGTTCCCAAGAAACAGTCAAGCTGTCCATTAAATTAGGGATAGAAGGCAATTCCCCATAGTCCATAGTCATTCACCAGGGCTGTCCTGGGGGTGAGGGACAACCTTGACCTCACCCTCAGCTCTCACCGAGGACTCAGCAGTGTTTCCTCCTGGGACTACAAGTCCTGCATCCAGGCTGCCTCAGCAAGCACTTCCCAGCTCACAGGGCCGCAAAAACCTTCACTTTCTCTGGCCTCTGCTGGTTGGGGAACGGTCCACGTCTTCCCACCCCTCCACGGGGGTCCAGCTCTCCGGCAGCTGCTCCTCCTGGTCTTCCTGAGACTGAGTGTTCATACACACAAATTGCTCCACCGCCCTTCGAAGAGCTTTGGCCGGCACCGTACCCTCCTCGCTGCGCCATTTGTCGTGCGGGGCGGCCTGCGAGGAGTTATGCGGGGTCTCTGGTCCCGCTCCCCACATAAGAACACAGGATATGGTGAGGCCAAAAGGGAACATCCACGAAGCCATAGGTAGGGGAGTCATACCACTATATTCTCGCTGGCGGCTGGGTTGGAGACACAGGAAGCAGGAGCCACACTGTTCGCAACCCTCACTGCGCTGTTTGCAGGCTCAGCCACCATCTTCTTGCCAGCCTCCATTTTCCTGCTAGCGTAGCCACAGCAGTTATATTATTGGCCAATGGCTCACTGGTTACAGCTGACGGCCAACTAGCCACAGCTGATGGCCATCCAATCACAGTTGATGGCCATTTACTACCTGAGCCAACACCTGTCTATGTGAGGCCGAGAGCCTGGAAACTACTTTCAGGGGCTCTGTCCCCACACCCACTGTGTGGCCCGAAGTGCCCTGATCCCAGATCCCGGCTTTCTCCACCTGTGGCTTCAGATAAGTCTGGCGCCAACGCCGGCCCAAATGGACCCAAGGCCTAGTGGGACACTGCATCCGATGTTCAGTCTGCAGTGACGTTGGGTCAGTCCCTCTGACCCCTTGTGCATCCTCTGGGTCCAGCTGCAGGCCCTGGGCCAGGCCTCCAGGCCCCAGTGCAGCGACACTTTCTTACCGAAGGGGGTGGAGGGCATCCTACAGGTTGAGCAAAACCGGCTTCTCTCCTGGAGCCAAGGTGCTCTCCTCACAAACACAGGTGTTTCCAATGAGAATGCCCTTTGACCCCGGCTGAGGTGTGGGGCGCCCGTCTAAATGCTGGCTTCCCTCTGCTGAGTGCTTCTCCCTGCCCAGCTCAGCTCCTGCCGCCACACTTTCTGCCTGGACCCCACCTGATCGGCCGTGCTCCAGCGTCACTCATCCTGCCAGGCACTGTCCCCAGCCCCCCAGCTCAGCCCACCAGGTGGGGGGCCCAGGGCTCTCAGGGAACAGGCCCCACCCCCACTAAAGAAACGCAGGCCTATCCCATCACAAGCCAGAGAGGTTTGGTTAACAATGAGGAATTAGAGGGTCTGCTTGATGGTTTCCTAGTCAGTGGACTTCAAAGCTCTTTCGTTGGAAGTTTTTCTCAAGTGCACGACTAACCTTAAATGCTGACCGCCATTTTCCTCTCCTAAGTTCTTGAGTTAACCCGGCCCTGAGGAGGACGTGGGCAGGCCTTTCTCAGGCCTTTAACAAGGCTGCATGTTTTCTTTCTGTTTTTCTATTTTTTAAAGATTTTATTGGGGAACAGTGTGTACTTCCAGGACTTTTTTTCCAAGTCAAGTTGTTGTCCTTTCAGTCTTAGTTGTGGAGGGCGCAGCTCAGCTCCAGGTCCAGTTGCCGTTGTTAGTCGCAGGGGGCACAGCCCACCATCCCTTGCGGGAGTCGAGGAGTCGAACCCGCAACCTTGTGGTTGAGAGCCCACTGGCCCATGTGGGAATTGAACTGGCAGCCTTCGGAGCTGGGAGCACGGAGCTCCAACCGCCTGAGACACCAGGCTGTCCCAAGGCTGCATGTTTTGTTCTACAGCAGAGCTCAGGGCAGGGGCTCAATCCTGAGGCTCTATCCTGGGGGCTCAGCCCTTGGGGTCAGTCCCTGGGGGTCAGTCCCTGGGGGTCAGTCCCGGGGCTCAGTCCCTGGGGGTCAGTCCCTGGGGCTCAGTCCCTGGGGGTCAGTCCCTGGGGGTCAGTCCCGGGGCTCAGTCTTATGGACTGCAGTTTGTTGGAGAACATCCCATTGATGGTACAAGTTTCCATGCGGGAGGCCGGAGTGTGCTTGGAGAGGAAAGGGTGCGCCCCTCCTCCAAGGCAGGATTACCTGGGCCACAGATGGGGGCTCAGGGAAGAGCAGAACCACAGCGCTCACAGAGCATCAGGCCCCAGGCAACTGGGGTGCCCTGTTCACCCTCCCTGTTGCACAAGAGAGACCCTAGGGAGCAGGGAGATGCGTCCACATGGCCAGAAAGCCAGGGTGGAGGTCACCCGAGGAGTCCTTTCCGCATTGGTCACTGGGGCCACCTAGTCTGTGTGCCATGTCTGTCTGGATGCAGGGGAGGCGGGTGGCTGACCTCCATTGAGGTCAACTGGGCTCCGCCTGGACTCAGTGAGTGCAGTTACCTGAGTGGCTTGGTGTGGGGACAGTGCCCCAGAGAGCAGTTTCCAGGCTCTCGGCCTCACGTGGAACGGTGCTGGCTCGGGTAGTAGATAGCAATCAGCTGTGACTAGCTGGCCATGAGCTGTTACTGGTTAGCCATTAGCCACTGATATAACTGCCGTGGTTAAGCTAGCAAGCGGGGATTGCAGCTGGCAAGTGGGTTCGGTTGACAGAGAAGCGGACAGCAGTCTGTGGATCATGTGTCTCCTGCTTCCTGTGTCTCCAATCCAGCGCCAGCAAGAATATAGTGATATGACTTCCCTTTCTACGGCTCCGTTGGTGTTCCTTTTTGGCCTCACCTTATCCTGTGTTCTTGTGCAGGGAGCGGGAGCTGAGTCTCTGCAGGACACTTGGGAAAGTAATAGAACACAGGTGCGTGGGGCCGGCTCCCGGCGCTGGGAGCTGCCTGTGGCTGTGGTGAGGCCGGGTGTGCCCAGCTGGCTGCGGGCAGGGGCTGTGCTGTGTTCAAACCTGGGCTGCATGCTGCCGTGGTCTCGGGACTGACCTTGGGTCTGGATTCCTCACCCCCAAGTCAAGGGTAGAGGCAGTGGCTACTTGTTCACCACCTCCTCACGGCTGGCCTGGCTGAGGCAGGGGAGGATGAGAAGGGCACACCCCTCCCCCACTCACCTCACCGCAATCCCAGCCCTGGGAGGTGACGGGAGAATCACAGGCCAACGAGTCTGGAAAGAGAGACGTAAAAGGCACACGGGCAGAGGGGTCAGTGCTGAGAACGCTCCCCAGCCCCTCTAACGTGTCACACCACTGTCTGTCAGCTTTGAGGCCCACACACAAACAGCTTCCAGGTCACTGTGATGCCAAAAGGGTAACACGGACACTCAGAAAATAATTAAGGTGCCCCAGCTGGTACCGCAGGCTGAAAGGGCCAAGTGTAGATAACACGGGCTTTGATTCACTCAGTTCCCTCCCTTCTCACCCCAGCCCCTGTAGTCCAGGCCCCCTGCACAAACGGAGCACGTGTCCTCTGCTTGCAGCTTGATGGAATCACCCAGTGACATGCCATGCACCCCTCCGCCCCGGCCGCACCGCCCGCCAGCTCTGGTGGCACAGAAGTTCCAGGCAGGGGCGTGAGGCCAGCGGGACCCACAGGTGTTGCCTCCATTCTCTGCTTTGCTCCGACTCCAACAGCAATTAGGAAATCCGTGCCCAGGGGAACACCAGGCCATCCATCACCTCAGCCAGGATGGGCGGGGACGGCCTACCGAGGAGACCTGATGAAAGGAATGTGGCCGAGGGACAGGGGGGCAGAAATGGGTCCAGCCTGCGGCTTCCCTCTGTGAGGAGTCACATTTGCCAGGAAACTACAACCAACAGATGCAAAGAAACCTGAATCTCGGCCCCACAGGAGGACAGAGGAGGGGACCCTGACCCCAGCAGAGGAGGCCATGGAGCCCAAGAGGCAGTGAGGTGTGTGTGTGTGTGGGGGGTGGGGAGTGCAGGGCGAACTCGGGGGGCCCTGCAGCCAGGCCAGCCTGTGGGGACAGGGAGAGAGAGGAGGGCTCCTGAGGTAGCCAAGCGCTGACCCTTCATCCTAGGCGGTCCTGGATCCTGCCTCCTCCGAGACTTAGATCTCACTGCTCACACCGGGCCCCACATTCAGCGCTGCTTCAGTTCACTGACTGCCCCAGGCAAAGCCTGGACGGATCAAATTAATGGCGGTGTCAGGGCAGGCCTGAGCACTGAGCAGAGCTGCTCTCCGGGCCCCGCCTGCCCAAACCCTGTGCACCGAGGTCTCACTGGGCCACACACTCTGCTGTACAATGGTGGCAGAATCACAGCGTCAGCCATGTGTGCAAAACATGCCATCTCACTCGGGATGATGGAGGGATGGATGATGGATGATGGATGGAGAGGTGGTTGATGGCTGCATTTCTGGGTGGGTGGGTGGATGGGTCAGTGAATGGATGTCAGGTTCTGTCTCATAGCACGAACATAGTGAGGAAGCCCTGTAGCCCCACAAGTTACCCCTGAGACACCTGTGCCCCTGAAGACTAGTGATGTCCCCTGCAGCTCGGGGGTTTCATTTGCCTTTTGGACTCACAGGATGGTATGAGGACCAAATGAGGGAGCACATTTGAAAACCACTGTGAAAACTGTAGCTGAGCTACGTACTGTTATTATCTAGATCAAGTAGAGTAGACATTCATGAAAACTTTGGATTAGACGGTATGCTTTTTAAAAATTGCTTTGTTCCTTTCAAGTATATGTAGTCACAGGACTAATTGCTAATAGTGTATTTTCGTGTTGAAGTCCCACTGGGCCTACTTCAATAAGCAGGGAAAAAAATCTCATAAATAGCAGCCTTATTTGCATGCCAGTGATGAATGTTCCTAAGTGCTTAGAACTGTTCCTGCAAGATTAGGGCCACATTCTTGTGTTTGTTTGGCAAACCCCTTTCTCACGACAAAGTCTAGAAGTGAACTTGAACCAGCCAAATATTAATGTCCAATCATTTCAAATTCCAAGTTAAGGTAGTCTTGGTTAGTACGTATTTCTACATACAGTACATGAAACCACAAAAGGCAGAAACAGCCTTGAAATTCAGCTGTCTTCAGTTTCTGGGTACAAAACTAGATGTGCCAGAGTCCAATGTTCGTCTCCAGGTCCGTGTCATCTGGGATGAGCTTGAGAGTCCGTGAAGCAGCCTGACCTTTGAGGGGCCATGGCCATGAGCCTGCCTCTCTGAGCCCGTTCCAGAGGAGAACAGCTTGGTGGGTCAGCAGGACAGAAGCCAGTGGACAATGCAGCCAGGAGCTCAGCACACATTTCCTGTCCCAGTGACAACGTGACACCATAGCCATGTGGGGAGGTTTCCCACACCACCTGAACAGACACATTTGTTGCTTCTCTGTTGCTTTAAAAAAAAAAAATTAAAAAAATGAAAACCTCTGTCTCTTCCCCAGATTCTTTTGTTCTTCCTCCAGGTAAAAAAAGCATATTTGGCAGCTAAAGCTGTTTTTCAGCCTCTGTTTGACGCTTTCCCTTCCGATTAAAATTATATGGGGCCCCAAGGCATATCTAGTGATCACGAGCCACTCTCTTGGCTAGACATGTGGTTTTTCTGTGAATAGCATTATTGTTACATGATATAAAATGCAGGGAAAATGGAAGATTGACTACTGCTCTGACTAAAATTTGGCCTAGCAATGAAACTTTGAAAAATCTAGCACCACAACTACTGCTTTCAGCCAAAATGGACTAACAGGGACCAGATTTACCCTCCCACCAAAACAAGTAAAAAAATGTTAAAAATATATGAAACATGTGTTAGACATTAGACATCAGCCAACAAAGAACAGTGATTCCCCAGGAGGGAAACAAACAAGGTGAGCGCTGTGGCTGCCCCAGCTTCCAGCCTGGAGAGGGTTTCCAGGCCCTGGTGCAGAGGGCCAGACCCCAGGCAGGGCCAAGCAGCGTTGAGGAGACGGCTAGGAGTGCAGGGCGACAGAGGCAACAGGAAGTGTCAGGATCACTACAGATTACGGCAGCGGGCTCCTCCTGAGTCTTCTGCTGAACAACAATCATCAATGTGTGCTTGGCGGGAATCCCTCCAGGCCAGCAAAGCACCAGCAGAAAGGGTTAGAGGGCGCAAGGCCCACCCAGAGTGGAAAGCCTCTGAGCTCACAGGCATCGGGAGCTTCCTTGGAAGGCTGTCCTTAGCAGTGGGACGACAGTCTGAGACCAAGTGCTGCTGAGGTTCTCCCTAAGAAGCTTAAAGGCTGGGAAGACCCAAAGAATCCAACACTTTCCAAGTGAGTTAACTGCACCCCAGAACAATGCCCTAGCATGTATAAGAACACAAAACAAATCCAGCACTCAATATTTGATATCTGATCAAAAATTAATAGGCCTCCAAAGGAGCACACCCCACAACGATGACAAATCAATCGAACTCAACCAAAATTAAACATATGATAGAAAAATAACCATGGATAGTAACAGTTACTATACTTACCTTCCACACATTTAAGAACTCAGAGGAAAGATTGAACAAAAGATATTTTAAAAAAATACCCCAACCAAACTTCTAGAGTTGAAAACTACAGTGTTGGAGCTAACAAGATTAACAGCAGATTACATGTTGCAGAAGAGAAAACTGTAAACTTGAATATACAGCACTAGAAACTACGTAAAATAAGACACAGAAAACCTGACAGGAAAAAACAGCATTAGCTGTCCATGCCACAGCTTGGAGTCACTGAAGAAAGGACAGCAACACTGGGAGACACAATGGCTGAAGTTTTCCACATTTGATGAAAACAACAACCCCACAGACCCGTGAAGCTCAACAAACCCCAACCACAGAGACATGAAGAAAATGACACCAAATTACATAATCAAATTGCTTAAGACAAGTGATAAAGAGAAAGATCTTAAAAGCAGTCAGAAAAAGCACACATTATCTATAGCAGAACAAAGGTCAGGATGACAGCAGGCTTCTTATCAAAAGTAACGCAAACCAGAAGATAGTGGGACATCTTTAAAGTACCTAAAAAAATGTGAACTGAGAATTCTATAGCCATGAAAGTATCTTTCAAAAATGAAAGTGAATATAAACCCGGCTGAACAAGAAAAATCCTACCAATTCATGGAGAAAAGCACTGACAAAACCTCTCACGTGTATGTGAGAAAACCTCTCAGCAAAGCAGGACTAGAGAGGAGCTGCCTCAACTTGATAAAGCACAGGTACAGAGTCCCACAGCTCACATCACACTCCCTGGGGGCGGACTGAATGCTTTCCCCCTAAGACAAGGATACCCACACTCACCATTCGTATTCAACATAGCAATGAAGTTCTCACCAGTGCAATAAAGCAAGAAAAAGAAATAAAAGGCAGGCCGGCCCGGTGGCTCAGGCGGTTGGAGCGCCGTGCTCCTAACGCAGAGGTCGCTGGTTCCATTCCCACATGGGCCAGTGAGCTGCGCCCGCTACAGCTAAGATTGTGAACAACAGTTCTCCCTGGAGCTGGGAGGCCCTGAGCAGCGGGAGGTTGGTGTGAGGAGGTTGGTGTGAGGAGGTTGGTGTGAGGAGGTTGGTGTGAGCCGCCGTGAGTGGCTGACCAATGATTGGCGACCGACTGCCTCAGCTGGGGGAGCGCAAGGCTCATAACACCAGCATGGGCCAGGGAGCTGTGTCCCAGACAACTAGGCTGAGAAACTACGGCTTGAACCGGAGTGTGTGGGGGGAGGTGGAAGAAAGGGGGGAAAAAGGAATAAAAGGCAAACGTACTGACAAGGAAGAAATAAAAACATCCCTATTTGCGCGATTATCTACATAGAAAATCCCGCGGAATCTACAACCAAAGTCCTAGAACTAACAAGTGAGATTGGCAAGGTGACAGGATAAAGGCTGACACACACACAACCGGTCACATCTCTGTGCACCACCAACAAACACACGGGAATCTAGATTCCAGCCCAACGCCATCCCTAATGGGTGCAGAGAGAACTGAATACTAAGCTATAAACCTCATAAAGCATGCACAGTATCTATAGGCTGACAATCAAAAGTGCAGGTGACAGAAATAAAAAAATCTTATTAAGAATTTAAAAAGACCTAAAAGACACACCATGTTTGTGGATTGATTGGAAGATTCAACATAATCAACAAGTCAGTTCTCCCCAAATTGATCTACAGTTTCACCAGAATTCCTATAAAAAGCCGAGCAAGGCTTCCTGTAGATGTACACAAGTTTATTCTAAATGTACATGGAAAGACACAGGACCTGGAACAGCTACCACAATTTTGGAAAAGATGGGCACACTGGGAGGAACACGAGAGAGTTCCAGATTTCCAGCACAGCAGTGTGGACAGCGTGGAGGGCGGACACAAAGACCAAGGGATCGGAATGGAGGACCAGACAGAACCCCCGCCAATATGTTCAAAAGCAGAAACGTGCCTCTCCAGCAGGTGATGCTGGAGCAACTGGACACGCAAGGTGGGAAATGAAGGTAGACCTCAGTTTCACATCTTATAAAAAAATGAAAACAAAATGCATCATGGCTTAAGTGTAAAACACAGACCTATAAAATATTTAGGAAAAACCATGGAAGGAACTCTTCAGGCCTAGGGCTAGGTAAAAACTTCTTAACCTTGACCCCCAAAGCACAACTTATCAAAGGAAAAATCAATAAATCGGGCCTCACCAGTTTCTTTTTCCCAAACATCCTCTTAAGAGGAAGAAATATTTGCAAACCACACATCTGACGGAGAACTTCAAGAATATACAAAGAACTCTTGAAACTTGACTGTGAAAAAACAAGACAAAATAGTCCCATTAGAAAATGGGCAAAAGACAGGCAGAAGCATTTCACCAAAGAGGATGCAAGGGTAGCAGACAAGCCCATCAGAATGGTCAGCACCATTAGCCATCAGGGGGTGTAACTCCAGCCGCTGCACCCGTATCAGAGGCTAAAATAAAAAGGTAACCATTCCTCCATCGTTAGCAGAAATGTAAAACGGTAGAGCAACTCAGGAAAATAGTTGACTATTTCAGAAAACAAAACATTCATTTACTGTATGACCCAGCAATGCGTGCTTGGGTCATTATCCCAGACAAAAGGAAACGTGGTTGTCAGAACCCAAAATGCAAACTTATATATACCAATATTCACAACAGCTTTATTCACAGTAGCCCCAAAACTGGAGGAACCCCCAGATTCCTTCAGTGGGTGGACGGTAGGTTCCGATGGGGCACTACTGAGCCGTCAGCAGGGTTAGGCTGTGGGGCCCCCAACACCTGGGAGTCTCAGGAGAAACGCACTGCGTGAATGAAGCCCATCTCGGAGGCTGTGTGCTGTGGTTCCACTCACAGGGAGCAATGAACCTGTGGGGAGCAGGTCGTGGCTGTGGGGCCTCCTTGTGATGGGACAGTTGTGTCTCTGGATTTTGGTGGTAGTTCCCTGAACCTACGATAGGACTACACACACTCGTGCACATATGCCCGCACGTGCATGTGGAGCCTGTGAAACCTGGGTGACACCTATAAACCCTACCAGTGTCCACTTCCTGAAACGTGGTGAAGGTCCAGGGGGACTTCCTGCACATTTGTTTGCAACTTCCTATGAATCTACAATTATTTTAAAATAAAAGGGAAAAACACCCAGACAAGACAGAGGCTTTTCCATACATACAGAAGCTGAAATAACTCACCACCACCAGACCCGCACTGCACCGGATGTTAAAGAGAGTTGTGCAGGACGCCAGATGGAAATCTCGACCTGCGCACAGTGGGGCCACACAGGGAAGTATGACATATTTATAATGTGTTATCACTTAAATCTCTTAGAAGACACTTGTTCTTTAAAGCAAAGTCATGACCATGTGCTGCGGGGCTTGTAACACACTGGAAGGAGGATGTTTGACAGGCGGCCTGGAGGCGGCAGCAGAGGCGGCAGCACGCCTGCCCTGGGCAGGGCCTGCTGTCACCTGTGATTTCCTGTCGCTGGAGGGCAGGCTCCAGATGTCACCTGTAGGCCCCAAGCGCCCACTAGTGACACAACGGAAACTGTCGCTAACAGGAGAAAAAGGAGATCACAACTAATACTCAATTTCGTCCCAAAGAAGACAGGAGAGGGCTGTGGGGTAGACGGTTGAATAGGAAACAAATCACAAGACGGTGGATTCAAATCCAACCACATCAGAAATTCCATGAAATGTGATGGTCTGAGACACCCTGATGAAGAAAGAGGCAGAGATGCTGCACCTGTAAAAAGCAAGCAGACCATACGCCGACAAGAAACCCAAGTTCTATGTGGAGTCATGGCGGGGCTGGGGTTAGAGACTAAGCAAACGCGTCCTCGCAGAGGTGAGTATCAGACGGGGTGGACTTCAGAGAAAAGGGCATTACAAGGTAAAGAAGGTGATTTCCTCATCAAGGGGCCCATTACTTTGGAGCATGTAGTTCTCGATGACTAAACACATAACGGCTTCAAAATACATGCGGCAAAAGTGATGGAGTAAATGGGGTGTGGTCTCCCCAGCGCAGCCCGCAGCACCCCTGCCCTCCCTGCTCCCACCCCAGCGCAGCCCGCAGCACCCCTGCCCTCCCTGCTCCCACCTCCGCGCAGCCCGCAGCACCCCTGCCCTCCCTGCTCCCACCCCAGCGCAGCCCGCAGCGCCCCTGCCCTCCCTGCTCCCACCCCAGCGCAGCCCGCAGCACCCCTGCCCTCCCTGCTCCCACCCCAGCGCAGCCCGCAGCGCCCCTGCCCTCCCTGCTCCCACCTCCACGCAGCCCGCAGCACCCCTGCCCTCCCTGCTCCCACCTCCACGCAGCCCGCAGCGCCCCTGCCCTCCCTGCTCCCACCTCCGCGCAGCCCGCAGCACCCCTGCCCTCCCTGCTCCCACCCCCGCGCAGCCCGCAGCACCCCTGCCCTCCCTGCTCCCACCTCCACGCAGCCCGCAGCACCCCTGCCCTCCCTGCTCCCACCTCCACGCAGCCCGCAGCGCCCCTGCCCTCCCTGCTCCCACCTCCACGCAGCCCGCAGCACCCCTGCCCTCCCTGCTCCCACCTCCGCGGCACCGAGGCCACCGCCTCCACCAGCCTGCTCAGCTGGCTGTTCACTTTCCTTGGGAGGCGGTCTCGGCTACTACCCACAAGCTTCTAGAACGTGCCTGGCACAAGGTGGGCCCAGGAGGTGCGTGGAGGGTTGCTGACTCCACTGTACGAACCTCAGTTTCTACACAGGTGGAAATGGAGGCTGGGAGAAGGGGAGGGAGGAACTGCCCCGCAGCCAAGCAGGCGCTGAGATGGGGCTGGGCCCGGCGCTCCCACGGGGCTGCTTTCCACTCCGGCCATTCTGGTGACATCAGCGCCCAGAGGCTGGTGGGCGACATGGCCTCGTGGGTCTCGGCTACTGTTTTCAGGGCAGTCCTGGCACCTTTCCTCCCTCAGAGGCTCCGAGTTCCCTCTGTCTCCCCGAAAGCCAGCTTTCAGGAAAACATGGGCATCCCTCACAACAGGGCAGGCAGCCAAGGCCTAAGGGTCCGTGGTGCTTCTCCTGCCCTGCAGCCCAGGGCATTCACTTTCAAATGCTGGGCAGGGTCACACCCCAGGAATGGGTCTGTGAGTCATTCTTAGCTGGGACCTAGGACTTCGCAGCACTAAGCTGCACCCAGGGCCATGCTCTGCCTCAGGCAGGCCCTGCTTCCACACCTGGGCCTGCAGAGTGAGCAGAGAGATGCTTCCAGAAGGGAAAGACAGCACTCGGCTCTGTGTGTGGGAGCACATCTGGAAAACGCAGCATTCCAGAGCGTCTAGCGGAGCAGTAGGGTGACAGGGAAGTGGGGACAGTCCCCATGCCAGGTCAGGCTCCAGAATAGGCCAGGCCAGAAGAGACTGAGGACAGGACAGCTGGACCCACAGTCTCATTAGCATTTCCCTCCTTCTTTTTGGAGAAGGGAGGAGACGACCAGGGAGCTGCAGCCCCTCCTACACCACTATGGGGGTTGGGGGGACAGGGAACTCTGTGCAGAAGTGGCACCACCATTGGGAAACCTGTCATCACACACAGGCTGGTCAAGTAAACCTGGCCACTGTCTGAGACTCTGCAGTGTGACTGCGGCTTCATCTGTGGAAGGGCCAGAGGCCGCAGTCTGCACCGTGAGTGGGGAGCCGTGGACACACGCTGACCTGGGTAAGAGGTCCGGCTTTCACCCAGGGCCTGCCTCTCATGCAACCAGGCTCTTTCCTCCGCTACTTGCATTTGTACGTGTGAAGCAAAAGTGTGCAACCTGGGCTCTGTGGGTAGCACAGGAGTGAGGCAGGGCCTGGGGTCGAGGCCCAGCACCCTGGCAGAAGCCCAGGGCAGGTGCTCTAGCAGCAGCAGGGGCGCGGCCGGCGGGGGGGGGCGGGGGACGGGGGACGGGGCTTCTGCTTGGGCGCAAGTGAACGTTTAGTCATCTCGTAACTAACTTAATTTTTTTGGCATAAAGGATTATAAATATGACGTACTTCACGTATGTGGTTCCAAATTAGGTTAGTGATCCAGTGTCTGTCTTGGGGGAGGCTAATTTAAAGACTGAGCCGGGGAAACAGTTCTTCAAAAAGTAAAACACATAATGGCTGTATCTCCCAGCAACTTCCACCTCAGATGTCACAAAGACTTGTACACCAGTGTTCACAGTAGCCCCGGTCACGAGAGCCGAGAGGGGACACAATGCAGAAGTGGACAAACTGGCCGATCGCACAACAGGAGGGGCTCAGCCGTAAGAAGGACTGAAGTTCTGAGAAATGCTGTCCAGGGGACGGACCTTGAAATAATGGTGCTCAGTGAAAGGAGCCAGTCACAAAGGCCACGTGTTGTAGGATTCCATGCACACAAAACACGCAGAACAGACAAATCCGCAGACACCCAATTAACAGTGGTCAGCAGGGGCTGGGGGAGGGGCAGCGGGAGGGACTGCTAACCGTGCAGGGTTTCCTTTCGGGGAATGAAAACAGTCTGGAACAAGATAGAGGTGGTGGTTGTCCAACACTGTGAATGTCTTAAATGGACTGAACTGTCCACTTTAAAGTGGTTCCTTTCATCTTCTGTGCGTTTTACCTCAATTTTAAAACAACCTGAGCAAGGACCCCTCTTACACAGAGGAGTGTAATCTCAGCTTCCGCCGCTCTCCTCTTTCTTCCTGCAATATCTCCTCTCCAAATACACCAACCAAACGTGTTTATTCTAACACGGAACTCACTTCTAAAGAAATACTGGATTAGAGCTGCACAGACACCGTCTTTGTGACATCGTTGGCCGGGACACTGCGGGGAATGTCACAGGATTGGCAGAAGCAGCTGCTTATTATGGGGCAGGGTGGGGGCTGTGCGAAGTTGTCCAACCAGCTGGGGACTTTGACGGCTCAGAAGAGACCCCCTTGAGATGGAGGGGATGCTCAGATGCTCAGACTTTTGCCGAGGCTGCACTTGGTTACAAGGAAAAAGTTGGTGTTTATCAGAAAGTTTTCATAACCCAAATCTGCGACTTGTGAAAGGCTGGGATGAGGGGCACCCCAGTAGTGAGGGTGGGCTGGGGTCAGCAGCTCAGACTTTCCCGCGCTCCCTGCTCCGTCTCAGGCAGTTCTGGGGGACAGACCTGTCCTCCGGGTTTCTGCGTGATCACAGGCCATGAGAGGCAAGTGACCCCAACGCTCCACACATCTTTCTCAGCTTCCTGCCCACCCCCTCCCCCGAACGCAGTCTCAGTTCTGGTCCACATATGTGAGGGCAAAACGCATTACCTCATTAGCAGAGCAGCTGGTAATTTGGGGGTACCTCCTGGAAGCAGGGGTGGGAGGCTGTGCAAAGTTGCTAGAAACACATTGCTGGAAACAAGCTCGTGGTATATTTCATTATTACTCAAAGTCAACCTAAAAAAAAAACAAAAAATAAGTAAACAGGGATATTCACAGAAGCCCAAACTTGCAGAAACCACCTACCATTTTATAATTTATGTTTTATTTCTGGAGTATAAAATTGTATTGGGAATGGGGGAAGTGGGTTTATAAAAAAGTCCAGTGTGTTCTTCAGTGACAAGCCTCGTTCTCCCAGCCCTGCCAGCCTGCTCTCAGGAGGGGCAGCGGGGGCTCCAGTCCCCTCTGTGTGGGGGACTATTTGGGGCCAGCATTCCAAGTCTGTGACGGGCCCAAATGGGGACATCGCTGGGTCCTTTCTTCCACAGCCACCACACCATCCCCTTTGTCCCCTTCACCCCCTGGGGCTCCTTGTACCTGTGGTGGGATGGACGCTTGCTGGCTTAGGGGATCGGGTCTCCCTAGCACCAGACCGCCATCTGTAAACTGCTTAGCAAAGCAAACAGGAGAGCTTGCATTTTAAGGGTCCCAAAGGAAAATATTGTTCCTGACAATTCACGACAATTACTGGAGAAGTTCCAGACTTCATACCTGACTCACGAATGACTACATAACGTTTTCCCACCTGAGCTGAAGTGGAAGGTTTGGGGCGGGGAGCAGCTTTCGGGAGCAGGCAGACCGAGATGGGGGGCAGCAGAGATGAGTTTATCCACCACGTCATCTCGCTAAACCGATGGTCAGATTGCGAGTATGAGTGTGGCAGAAGCCTGCCCAGGTGGTTTGGCTGCGTCTCCACACAGCCTGGCGGAGCTCTGGAGACCTCGTCTTTCTGTGCGAGCTCCCTCCTCACCCTCACGTATGGTCACAGCATCTGGGACTCCATCCTGTCCACGCCCACGACAGGTAACGTACAAGGAGAGAGAAGAGCCCCCTGGCGAGATGTACCTCCCGGCTTACTGATTGTCTCAGCGCAGCTCGCCCTCTGAGCGCTTGTCACAGGCGTGTGAGACCCTGGAGCAGGGCACACGCTGGGCAACGCAGCAGGAATCCCACACATGTAATGAATCACCCACAGACGTAGATTGTCCAGCAAAAAAATATCGCTTTATTGGATCTATTTTCTAACTACAAAGCTAGCTGACACAAATATCAAACGCTTCCTTTCCGTATGACTGTCTACTAAGAATGTTCCATGCAACGCTACGATGCTAGACGCTAAGGCCTGGGCTGACAGGCAGGAGTGACACCTGCGAGGGGCAGGTCATGTACACACGGGGCCATGTCTTCGGTTCTTCACAGTTATGTGCAAATGTTACAAATATGGCTTTCAGACTTTTGTTTCTTTCTGTGAATTAAAAAAGCAAGATATAATCATACAGGAGAACATTTTAAAAATAGTTCTTTCTGTGGGAGGGCTCTCCCCCCACCATCACTTCATGTTTAATGACTGATAAGTTACAACCTGCCCCGTGGGCGCACCAGGCAGGGCCCATGATGGGGCGTGACTTCCTAAGGCACAATTATTAGGTTAAACATGTTTTAATTAATCCATGCTTTTTTGGTTATGTGAAACGACAGATCATTACTAGTAATAATGTGTAATAAGCTGTTCATTGTACAAAATGCTGTAAAGCTTACACTAGCCTATCCATTAACAGTAACTCACCTGAAACCTACCACAGTCGCTGCCTATCAAAACAGTGTTTTTGGTAATCGGGTTCTTAGATGAAGCAGAGTGATAAGGCTTCTGTGAAATAATAATCTTATAGCTGAACAAATATATTACACTCCCTTTGCAACGTTATTTACAGCTCCTTTCCAATTTTGCCATTTGGTGACACAGGGTATTCTGAGCGTACCTCCCCTGGCTTGGAAAGTGCTCTGTTAACTGCACAGCCTGTGGGGGGTGCCAGACCCCAGTGGAAGTAGCTGAGAAGCCAGGTGTGGAGTCGATGATGTCCCCAAATGCATCCTGGTTATTGCTGGTGCGGAAGCCTGTGCTGGACGAAGACTGACTGTCACCACCTGTTACTTATTATTTCTACACAAACACATGCCTATGTATGTACATGCATACAGATGCAAGACCTGTCCTGTGAGGGACAGGTCCCTTTTCTTGTCCAATAACCTACTTGTGCTATGTTCGAAGCCAGATTAAAAACAAAACCCTAGCATGCTACAATTAACAATCCTATGGTTTTAGTAACACAGGGGAGGGAAGGGTAATACGGAAGAGATGAGATGACAATTGGAAGATTTCTAAAATGTACTGAATAAGGCAACAAAATTGTATATTACAGCCCAGGAAAGTTGAAAAAAAGTAGGAACTTTGTTAGGTTTTTCTCACAACGCCTAGCTTACCAGTATTCTCTTAATTTATACAAAGGATAAAGCCTCATGATGAAATGGTTTTATAGCTTTACTCCTACAAATACTCTACTGCTAGCTGAATTGTACGATGCCCTGATACTGTGGTCGGGTTAAATAAGGCACTTCCAGTACTGAAATCCAGGGGTGCCCGAGGGGACGGCAGGTCAGGCTGCCAGTGGGGTCATTCCCATGTGGGCGCCATCAGTCTGTCTCCTCCACTCGCCCCACCCCACCCCCTTTATTTTCTTCTTGAGATGACTTTTCCTTCAGCAGATGGAGTGGTCTTTCCTTCCTTCATTCCTTTGTGCTAAAGAGCTACGTCTTTTACGTATAATAGATCTTCAGTAAGTTGGAACTTCTGAGTGGTACCAGGTGTGTGTTCAGTTGATTTAGTCCGAAGTCTGTATGCTGACCTCCACTGTCACCCGTTGAGTCGACACCATGCAGCTTCTGAGTGAGCCCTGATGTTGCCAGCTATGAATGGACGTTGGTGCTGGAGAGGTCGTTTCGTATGATTTCATTTACTGCAAGAAAACAAAAACAGAGAAAGCGTGAGGGAGACACTACTGCAAAGAACTGTATGAAAATAGCCAGAACCCCGTCAGCCATGCTTTCAGGACGGCCTGCGAAAATATTGTGCTGGGGGAAAGGCTTCTTCCCGCCTCCCACCATACCCTCGTGTCCCGAGCCAGCGCGCAGCCGTCCAGAACCTGTGGTAACTGCTCTAGGCCAGAAACACGGTTGGGAAGCGGCTCTGACACCCACAGAGCGCCAGGTGCACGCCCCGGGTCCTGCGTGCATCTTCTCCAGGCAGGAGACACCGCCAGGGGCGGGGTGGGAGGGGAGGTCATGGGCGTACAGAACCACCCAGTGGCACCCACAGTGGAAACAGCTGTGGGAGTCCATGCTCAGTGACCAGCCCTGGCCTCATCATCACGCTGGACGGGGGTGACCACTGGGCGGTCCGAGCCCCTGGGGGGGTTCTTCCTTCATCTCTGTTTCCTTGTCCACCGCCACTATCAGCCTGTGATTTTTGGCAGCCAGAGAGGAAATGAGCAAAGGCCATTGTGACTGAGCTGCACAACACCCCCTCCCTCCACCCCCCGATGGGCACCCAGATAGGGGAAATGTCACCAGGGAGGCTGTCACCACGGTCACTTTCCTAACAGAATCTGGAGGTTGGGAACATGTGCTCACGTCATGGAACGGCCCGGGTCTCCCTTGGCTGCCCAGATAAACTCCATGTGTTTCTGCAAAGGCCCCGGCCTGTCCGAGGGTGGCTTCCTGAGCAATTAGTTGGCGCACAATTCATCACCCCCACTCCCTTCCCTAAATTCCCTTTCAACATCCCCCCACGATTTTTCAGAATAACAATAATAAAACACAGTTGGGGGAACCAGGAATTGTGTCATGGGAACTGATAATAGAATGCCCTGGCACGGGTTTAGTCAGGAGCCCAGAGAGTAAACCCCAACCCCTGGCTCTTCCCAAAGCGGCTGCCTGGCCCTGGGCCCAGGGCAATGGCGTCCACCCTCTGCCCGAGCCCACCTGCTGCCTGGGCGAGGCAGGTTCCAGCCAGCCTGCCAGCAGAGGACCCATATGGACATTGCCTGACACATGTACGTGACGTAGGGCCACCTGACAGGCAGCCACGTGTCTCTGAAGATGGCAAAGAGTTGCTGAGAAACACTGGGGCACAGGGACTCAACCTCACCTAGCAACTCTCCACAGCCACCAATGGGGCTATCGGGAGGCACAGGGCTCAGTCTGGCTCGCAGGATGCCACCTGTCCGCTAGTGTGCCAGGCGGTTCTGTAGGCAGCTTTGCTAGGTACTCCTGGGTACCGCTGAAGGCGGGAAGGCTCTCCTGTCTGTGTGGCGCACAGGTCGCTGTCCCCACCGGCCCCACGCTTTCACCGTCATTCCACCTTGCATCTGCCCCAGGGACTCCAAGGCCTCCCATCATGCTCTGCTTCCTGGTGGCAGACGGGTGCAGGACACAAGAGGCAATGTCACCCTTCTTCCCAATCCAGTTGTTTACACACTTTCTTTCTTAAGAGGCACGCGTCTAATTCACATTCTACAGAACACTGCCACATTAAAGAACACTTGGACAAAGAACAATCACAAATTCTGAGTTTCTTCAGGGTATTGTCTTGGTAAGGAAAAGCTTGCTGCAGTGAGGCTGGCTGACACCAAGCAAAGCAGGTGGAACACACAGAAAGACAGAGCTTGTGTGCAGAAAGATGGTGCCCTGGTGAGGTGACAGACACGTGGGAACAGCACCCACACTGCAGAGCACTGTCCTGATGACATTTCACTGACATCAGTCACCATGTCATTTGTTCTCAGAACTGATGGTGGGACGTGGGCACAGCAGGCCTTTCTTTGCCATGGCTGGTCCAAATCTGAAAACGGGCACACAGATCTGGGCCAGCCGGCAATGTCTGGGCTGCTGGGCAGCAGGCGCTGTTAGGAAGGTTAAACCAGGTGCAGAATCAGCCGTGTTGCCTCCATAGCAGAGGAGAGCCCTAGACAGGGACAGTCACGAACAGGATCCCACCTGAAGCGATGAAACCTTCAGCTACACTACACGCAGGCATGGGTTTTACTTCTCATTCTATGACCAAGAACAACTGAAGTCCCAGACTAGAAATCTGATCCTAAGATCAGAGACTGGGTGACTGAAAAGTTTGAGAGGGAATCATGACGAAGACTAGGAGGGAGGCCTGCGGGGGAACAGTGATGGGGATTGAGCGCAGGTCTGAGTTTACACGATGGGCAATGATTGGGGGAGGCATTAAGCAAAGCAGCTGAGAATCTTCTAGTTCCTCAAGGTTATACAGACCACAGGAAAATAACATCTGTTTGACCAAGCTAAAAGGGGAAGAAACTTCAGAAGTGGGCTTCCCCTACTGCCCACGGGGGCACCTGAACCTGGCGGGAGTGCCTGCAGTGGGGGGGAGTGGGGAAATCACTCAGTGTGTCCTGAGTAATCCAGGGCCGTGAGGCCCCACCACATGGCTCCTTTGCACTGGTGCCCGACCCTGCTTTCTGACCCCATTGGGGCTGTTGGACAGAAGAGCTGGAAGGGGCCACTGAGTGAGCAAAACCCCAGTCCATCATTGTGGTCTGGGGTTTCTGATGCACAACTGGCCTTGCTTCTCTCCCAATAATGTGTTGGATAGAAGTGCTGGGTAATCAGATTACACTGTTGTCCAAGCCCGGCAACGTCAGTTGGGGTCACAACATTTCAGAAATCTTGAGAACTCACTCAAGAACCATCACACATGCACAAACATCCTCTAGCATCTTCCCTAAGCACTGTGGGAGTGAGTGGGTCAGGCAGCGGCTGACAGAAGCCAAGATGTACAACCACACACTGCAGAGTGGACAACGTCCCACACAACTGTCTACACAACTCAGGCTGGACAACCATAATGCTACACTCTCTTCCATAAATATAGTCTGTGCTGTAATCCAGTAATGAAAGCAAAGATGGTTCCCATTTCATAGATGGATGAACACATCACGGAAGGGCTGACTAAGGTCAAGTGTTTCTTTGATGGCTTGGCTGAGAGCGAAAGCATTGGACCCTCTTGCCCGGCTCCTCTCCTGGCCACGACTTCCTATCTCTCTTCCATGAGGTCATGGTTCCGAGTCCATATCAGTCCACAGCCAGTGTGTGTGTGTGTGTGTGTGTGGGGGGGCTGCACGGGTTATTTTGGGGGTGGCTTTCTCTCTTTGATATGGTCGTGTCGATGACACCTACGCTTTCCCACAATAACTTCTCTGTGCTGATAGTTTCCATTTCTTATTCAGCTTTTCCACCGATACCAAGGTTTTTCTCTTTATAGAAGTATTTTGAACTGCAGGTAACATGTGACCCTCACGGCTCGTCAGAGACCTGAAAGAGGAACCTTTACTTTGCTTCACGTCAGATGTCCCTGTAACAGGATGTGGTGAGCTGTTATACCACAATTTAATTTAATAAGAAGGGTTTTTTCCCTTATATTTGATTTTTCTCTAAAATGCTCCTAAGGTGGAAACTATTGTTTTTTTCTAAAACTTATGTGGCAGTTTGAACTCTTGTTCTAATCTGGGATGTGTACGCAGGATGTACGTGTATCACATACACACACCCAGATCCACCTCTGTCTCCATATCTGGAATTGAGTGGAAGGGAAATTAGTATTTTTTAAAATACAAAAACTAAAATGTACAAAGAACAGGCATAGCTTTCCCGCTGTGCTTACCTCACCTGTAAATATTAACTATATTCTTCCTAACTCAACAGGAAGCTCTCTCGGCTACTCATAAATCGCTGTGCAAATTAAGGTGAAGCATCCTTTTTAAAGTAAAAGGTTTGGCCTTTCATATGATGAGCTTCTGTGGACCCCTATTTTGAAGACCTGACATTAAAGCCTCGAGGTGCGATGCAGCCACATACCCACCGCCCCCTTCCTGGGTTTCCCTCAGGGGCTGTGTGTGACTGTTCAGGACAGCACCACCCAGAAAGGACTTGGAGTCTGAATACTGTTTGACACAGTCGCCCTCTCAGTGCCGGCTTGCAGGCAAAGGTCCCACATTTCTGAGGACACCTAAGGATGTGAGGTCCAGTTCTAAGGGTGGCCGAGCCCCTTATTCTCCCGATGCCCATGCGACCCGCCTGGCGTCTCAGCACTTTCACAGATGGACTTTGCGACCTGGCGCTGGCCCTGTGAGGAAGGAAAGGCGGGTATCGTCATCCTGACGGTGGGACATGGCGAGGCCGCAAAAGGCTCAGCCAGCGGAAATGCAGGCCTTGGCCCTGTTGCGGACAGGTGAGGTCGCTGAGGCCCACAGCACCTCAGCCACCACCTGTGAACTTCCAGATTGCGCCGGCAGGTCCAGGGGACTCGTGCCTTATTCTGTTCTAGAGCTTACTAGGAAGGCTGTGAGGGACCCAGATGCTTAGCTGGGGTCCCCTGGCTGATGCTGTGGTAGTGGGCGGGCGGCCGCAGGCCTTCCAGTCCCACTCTTGCTCATTCCACCACCACTGTCCCTTTGTCTGTTCTCACCGGCACCCCTGCTCAGCACTCAGACGTGGGGTCTCCAAGGTGAGGAAGGCTGAGGGGCACAGCTAGTGCGTCCTTTTCTGAGGCAGCTTCTCTCAAAAAACCTAAACATCACACACACCCACCTGCTACCACCATGCACACAAAGCATTCTGTTGGAGCTAAAAAACATTTTTTTAGTCATTCTCCTGCACTAGCTTTTATGTGCTTTATCTTTTGTTAAAAAGAAAAAGAAGGAAGCGACCAAAGGAACCTCACAGGGTCTGTGCTGTCACCTATTTTCCGCTGCACTGTAAGAACGTACACAACGTGTCAGCATTTCCTTTGCTCTGAAACAAACAGCGAAGTGACCGACCTCCTCACAGATCCTTGTGTAGACATCGGTGCCCAGAGACCGCTGACATGCTACCAGAACCTTCATTCAGAAATATCAGCAGCGTGGCTCCCAACTCACACTGTTTCACATGAAACAGGCCTGACACGGGTCAGGTGGATTTCCACCAGTGTTGGCTCGTTTTTCAGAGTCAACCCCTGACTGGCAGCCGCCTTCCGAGCAGGCCTCTCAGGGCTTGTTGGGACCACACTACACTTGGCCTCCAGGCAGCTGGCAGCATCTGGACAGGGTTCTGCCAGTGCCATTTATGTCACCAGTCCCAAGGCTTTATCACCCACTCTCTGCCCCGCTTCCTACTCTAGGTGAAGAAATGATAGTGCATGCAACTTGACTGAAGTGATAACAGTATCACCTTAAACTGCAAGAGGAAAGAACGGCCACGGAGGAAACGCAGTGTCCTGACATTTGTGGGTGTGGCCCGTAGGTCCTCGGGAGCAGAAGATGCTATGTGATCAGAGTCAAAATATAGATAAACCCCGAGGAAAAGCAACCCCTAAAAAGTGACCAAGTACAAAGGGAACACCCAGGCAGTGTTTGTCCTTGAAGATGGCCTGACCTTCTCTTGTCCGGGGGGCGCCTGGGCCATGTGACGCTGTCTTGAGTGGCAATGATCCAACTTCGAGACCAACCACTCCCAAGGACCCTGGGACATGCCTGCTTTTCCCAGACCTACATTCTCTCTGTGCTCATCGCACATCTTTCAAACCATCACTCAGAGATGTGGGAGCCACCTGCCAGCACTGGAGGCCTGCGACCTGCCTTTAGAAGACCTGCTCTGAGCTCCACGCGTCCTGAGCTTGTGCTGTCAGAATGGGGCTGCCTGCACCGGTGGGGGCCGCAGGGTCTCATCTGTGAAAACAGGAGGCCTGGCCAAGGTCCTTTCTGCTCTATGAATCGGGATCTCTTCGGTCATTGCACACGGAGAAACAGGTTCGAGTTCTGTGTGTCAGGGAATACAAAACGCAGGCCCCTCATGGCCTCTTTCCCAGCTCTCTGGGGTGGGATTCTTGTTCTTATTTTGAAGACAGGACCAGAGAGGGTAGGAGACAGCCAGTCTTCACACAGCAGGTAAACAGAGTCAGGAGTGGGTGGGGCCTCCTGTTGGTGGAATTCCAGGACTGTCGGCAGAGGAGGGGGCAGCAGCCTCCACCCTCACACAGCACAACGGCCTCCAGCTTGTTTTCTAAATGGCACAACTGCTCCAATGCCCCGTCAGAGGCTCTAACCATCTGCTTTGATGAAAGATAGATGTGAGCACGTACTAGCACTTTCTGGTGAACTTTCAGTTTACTGATCGTCAGAAAAAAAAGAAAATGATCGCACAAGTGAGTGAAAGTCACAGTGATCTGAAGTTAACGCAAAGTCTGAGTTCAACCACAAGACACACATATTCTCGCAAAGACACAAATGGTGAACAAGACGGGGTTCATGCTGCTACACTTCCGGTTTCCATGCTTCTGACATGCGCCTGCATCCCTTTCATTGTCAGAACAGTGTAGGTTTTAGGTTAATGCAAAGATGAGCTGTGTCTTCGTTTTTGTCACAGAATCAACAGCACGGTCGGTCCCTCCTCCTTGGACGCATCTCTGAGTGGCAACCAGGCAACACCATGGCCGGCGGTGTTGGGAACCCACTCGAGCCGTGGGCCCTGCGTGTGAGCTCTGGAAAAGGGAGCTAGGAGAAGCAGATGAGGGGTGTTTACACAGACAGTGATCCTGGTTCCTTACGAGCAGGATTTGGGCTTAGAGAATAAGAACTCCAGTCAGCAATGTTAACCCAGCCACACTGTTTTAATTCTCACTTTAAAAAAAAAAAAGGTTAAGACGGGTAAGGACCATACTTTGCAAAACATATTTGTTGCTCTACATACATATTAGCTTAATTACATAAAATATTTTTTAAAGCATGTCCCTCATTTTCAATAGCGATATTAGTTCCAATAAGGAAACCAACTGTACTAGGAAGTTTAAAAACTTAACAGTGTTTATTATTAGCTACGGCTACTCAACAAGCTAAGAACTTGCTAAGTGCCCGGAAGGGACACTGTCACTTTTCCTGTTCTTGGTGTTGTAACATGCTAAACGGTTGCTGTTCATGGAAAGAACTTTTCTTTACAGCCATCATTGTCCCTTAAACAAAAGCCACGTAGGAAACAACGACGCGCTTAATGACCCCACTGTGGGGTCCACAGAGACATGAGGTCCCAAGGCCAGTTCCCACGGCAACAACCCTATGGCATTTACTCCACCAAAGCTCACGATCAAATCAAACACTGCACATGAGTAAACTGACAGCACAACAACTGCAACTTTTTACTCCATTTTCCTCCAAGGGTCAGAAAAATGCTAATCTTTGCAGGGACGAGTCACCAAAAAGGTTTTGTTTTTAAGGGAAAGCCAAAATAGTTTTTGAAGACTTAAAGAAAACAGGAAGGACATTCTTTTCCATTCCTATAACTAGAAGATAATTTTAAAAAGCATCCAGTAACTTTCCCAGAAAGTACACCTTTAGCTAAAGTTAGGACTGTAACCTAGGAGCATATCATTTAGGTGGACACAAGTAAACCAGAAATATCTCCGGCCGCTGTGTCCTGGAAGAACAGCCCCTAGGAAGTGTCCAGACGGCTTGCTGTCTCACACTTCACAGCACCTGCCGATTCCTGGACAAGCAAGCCACTTGCTGGCGCTTCACACCCCACTGAGCGGACAGATTTTCACTGCTGTGACTTTCCCTGCAAGGGGATGTGGGAGCCACGCGCCCCACAGGTGTGGTTTCAGTGGGTTCTGAATGCCCAGCACTCTGTTTTCCACTGGCCGTGTCCAGTAAACGTGCTGGCTCTTACGAAGGAATTACAGTACCTGGAAACAGCGTGACTGAAGCCACGATTTAGAGATGAGAAAGTAGGAGGCAGAGAACATGCTTTCGCCCGTGAGGGCTTAGCTGGCCCTGCTAGGAGAGGACCTAGGTGGGGGCCTGAGGAAAGTCAAGTGCTGTCTCTCGTGTGCGTTTTTAAATTTCTTGAGACAAGGCGACCTCTTAGAAAGTCTGTCATAAACACTCACTCCTTCGCAGGAGGGCACTGTGCCCTCCTATGGACCCGCTGTGCCCACCGCGGCCCCCCTGGCCCGTGCGCGGCCCCCAGGGCCCCCTGAGCGCCCGCTGGGCCTCTGTGAGACTGGGGTAGAAGCAGGGTGTCCGCCAGGAGCCCCTCACAGCCACTGCTATTCGGAAAGTGCAGAGTTGCAACATCACTCAACTCCTGTTTTACTTTCTGATTTTTTTCAAAGATGCTTTGTGAAGCAGTGGAAAATAATACAGTTTCTCAAGTTTCATTAAAAAGTAAGTTCTCGTGTTACCTCGGGTATCCGGGTCCTATTTCAGCCTTCACTTATTTTTATCTTTTTAACCCTAATCAGCCACTGCCACGGGGCCTGCTATTTTTGGAAGGAGAGAATGGGACAGCGGTGGGACTGACTGACAACAAGTCACGGATTTAATAAAACATGACCCTCCCAATTGGCTGTGGGGCTGGCTGATGGGCACTGTTGCTACACGGCGCTGCCAGCCATTAAAACAGAATAATTTTCCTACATTCGTGCGGCTTCCTTATTTAGCCTGAATCTCCAAATAATGCAAACGCCCCGTGTGGAAACTCCAGGACCCGTGGGGACCGGCAGCCACGTGACCGGGAGGTTCCACAGGCTCATCCTCCTCACCTCCTGTTCCTGGATGGCAGGGCGCGCTTTCCACACCACCTGCCTCTTGCTTTGTCGGTGCCAAGTGCACCCTCACTCACTCACTGGGATCACTGAACTCCAACAAGCCCTTGTCCGGGGCTTTCTTTGTGTCACTAGAAAACACATCCCCCCCCCCCCAGCCCGCCCTCCTATTTGAACAGAAGTAACAATTGAAAATAATAACAATTTCACAAGCTCCCTTTCATTAAAATAAATAAACAAATGGGCCCAGAGAGTGGCCGCTGCGGGTTTCCTCAGGTTCGCCTCCCCCAGTCACTGCTGTGGAAATGCCCAATTCTCTCTCTGGCTGTGTGTGCATGAGACTAGGGGACTCAAAGTCAGAGGCATGAACAAAGCGGCACTTCCTTCTTTGTGGGGCAACGGAGGAGACAGTCCGAGTCTGGGGTGTGAGATGGCCAAAATGGCCCATCAGCCTGACGCCAGCCTCGGCACTGACCAGGCCGGCAGCCTGGCACCCTGGGAACCATCCACCAGCTGCCAGGTGTTGGTTAGAATATCCTGCTCGTCAAGGAAGCACAGGAGACGGCTCAAGCCCACCGTTCCTGGGTTCACGGGAAGCGAAACCATACTTTGTAGTTGTTAAACGTGGCTTGGAACGAAATCCTCACTTTACCAAAGAATTACCAGTCATTTTGTTAGGGGTGGTCATCGCACTGTGATCGTGGAAGAAAGAGACCCTTAGAACATGTATGCACGCAAGGGACGTAGGACGTCTCAGCAGCAACAGCTAAAGCTCAGCGTCCCACGTCCAGCCTGCGCTCCGGGCATCCACTGGGAGGGGCAAGGCAGGGATGCCAGGGTCCCCCACGCCATGCGGGCCCTGCTGGGCCTGGCCCCACACCACACCCGTGAGCACACTGGGCCAGCCCCTGTTCCTTCAGCCTCTGGGGACACGCGCTTATGTCACCTGGAGTTGGGAAGGACGCAGGGTCTTGGGCCCCACCAGACCCACTCAGTGGGAACCTTTTACAAGATCCCAGGACTCAACTCGCACCTACGTGAATGTCTGCGATGCCGGGTGCGGGCGGGAGGCACCAGGAGACACAGAGGAGAGAACTTCCGGTGCCTCAGGAGAAACCAGCCCTTAAAGATACTTCTCTCATCTGCTCACCCTCAAAGTATCCCAAACCTCATCCAAACCTTGAAGAAGAAATTCTGTACTAGGTGTTCAAAAATTGAAAAATAATACGACAAGTGACATTTTGCTTGAGCTTTGAGGATCGTCTAAAAGTTCTGAGGAGTGCAGTGCAGAATGACATGGGTACTGGGACCGATGTGGCACGTGGCTGCAGTGCTCACGGAAAGGCGGGCAGGGAAGTGCCCGCTGAGAGCCTGTCTTGGAGAGGCTGGACCCTCACCCGGATGTCTGGGGACACCTGCAGCTCTGAGGCAGCCACCTGGGTCGTTACCTGGTGGCTCTCCTGTGGCAGCTGGCACAGCAGGACTGAGACAGGGTGACAGCTACGCCCAGCTGCTCGGAGCCAACGGGCATCTACATGGCAGCCAGGGATTTGGGTTCGAGAAAGGAATTAGGATGATTTGCACAGATTTTCACTTTCATCGTTAAAGAGTTTGCAAGTGACACTGTTTTAAAAGTGCTTTTTAAAGTTACTGATGCAACTTCACGCTTGTGATACTGAATTCCTGTGAGGCCACCTCTGTTCCCAGGTGCAGAAACTATGCAGGGACAGGTCCACGATGCGGGCGCCCCGTCTGTGCCAGCAAGTCCATTATGTCAGTGGCAGCCAACGACTGTGTCCTGGTCTGTCCCCTCAGCACACCGGCCTCTGTCTCAGCAGCTCCCGTGTCTCCGTGATGGAGAAGTCAGCGAGCCAGGGGTGGTTCTCACGTCTCCCCACCACGGCCTCACCCCTGCCCCCGCCATCACCTGCCACCGCCAGCCACCGCCTGCCATCACAGAGCTCCAGGGACTGCTGCAGCCACAGCCCAGAGGCAGAGAACACGTGTCACTTGTCACCGCAAAGGGCGCAGAGCAGGATTCTCCTCCCGCCAGCTGGTCCTCCTGCTGCTCGTGGACCAGCCAGGGCAGTGCTGCTCTGCACATGCCGTGCCTGGTCTGGGGGCTCGCAGACACACGGCCACCCAATCCCAGCATAAAGGGCAGTTTTCCTCCATGATTGGCTGTTGAGAAAAGTCTGGGAGTAAACTGGGAGCTCAGGGCATGGCTGGGACGCGTGTGCTGAGTCTGGGCTGGCTCTGTCTCATTCGCGGGTGGTGGGGAACACAGGACCCGCACAGATGTCCTTCTTTCACTTCACAGTAGTGCCTGTCACCCTGTCACCACGGCGGTTTGGGCCGTGCTTATGTCCTGTCACGCCAAGCTCTGGCTTCTTCAGTGTCCTGTCACGTAGCACTGAGGGTGGCATCCTCTTCGACTCAGTATCCAGCCACAGCCCAGTCTTGGGCGGCCTGAGCTGAAGGACCCAATGCTGTGTCACCTCCCCACAGCCCTTCAGTCCTCAGTGCCTGCCTCCCTGCCACAGACTCGGCCACAGCTGCTGCAGCTCAGGCAAGAGTCCCAGCCACACCTTCTCTTGGCTCCACACCCCCCACCCCCACCACCGACTGCCCGAGGCTGCCTTTGCTTCCAACCTCTCACACCAGGGCCCAAGTCATGCTGTCCCCATGTAGGTCCTGAATACAGCTGCGTCCATCCACGTTTCCCCAGCTGTCACGGGGCCACGAAAGCACATTCCACCCTAGACAGAGGGGCATCTCCAAGATGGAAATCAGGCTTTAAGAGATCTGCCGTGCGCCCATGGGAGGCCCATCTCTTCACGCCCCTCCCGGCTGCGTCCAGGTGCACGGCAACCCTCTCCCAAGAGCCTGGCCGTGACGCTGCCGCCAGGACACCCATCCTGCTCTCGGCCTCTCCCGGCCACCCTAGCAAAGGCCACCTGGTACCCCCTCTATGCCCAGAGGCATCTTTGAGGCCCCACTCTTGCAACACGATTCTTCAAATGTCTTGTGTGCTCCCCCCATTAGACTGAGCCCACCTTGAGGGTAAAAACCACACCTATAGGTGTTGAGCCTATTTCTTTATTCTGTAAAGATATGAACAGAAAAATCAGAGAAGGCGTGAAGAAAAATGTGTACAATAACCACACTTAAAAATTCCTAATTGGAAAACAGTCGGAAAGAGGGAGAAGCAAAAAGTCCGAAAAACATGGGCAAATGAGACAGGTCCATGATCTTTAGGACATATTGACCCTGGAGTGGAAAAAAACACACACGATTGGATTTTTGTATTGATTATCCAATTATTAATCTTTATAGCGGCTGCTCTAGCTCTGCACATAATGAGCAATTCATCAAAGCATATTAGATGTCATGGCAGTTGCCGTCAGTACAAAGGGCCATTACGCTTCTTGTAATTGCACATTGCTGGAGCTTTCGCTGTTTTAATCAAATCAACGGGACCGGCATGCATGCTCTAATTGACTATGTAATAAGGATATGCCCTGCTGGTCACCAAAATGAGCAGCCTCCTCAACCCTGTGGTCCCCAAGGCCACGTCTCAGCCCGGGTGGAGGGACAGCGTTGCTAATGGCACTGGCGGGACAGGCAGAACTCACCTTCACTCTGCCCTGAGCCCAGGCAACAGGCATGGCCAGGACCCGGGGCCAGGGTGCGCAGGGCACACCTCCCACAGGAAGGGTCCAGGGCCTTCTCACAAGTCGCTTTCTGGGGGAATTCTCAGCCAGGGCTACCAGACGGGACAGCCGTGGAACTCTCACTAGTGTCACACTTGCTGGTTACCCACCTGAACAGGGCCACCAGTTCAGGTACAGAGCGGACAGCCCGTGCGCCTTTGCGACCTGTTTCTCTCCTAGCCCTCCTCATGCCATCTCTGCGCCCTCAGGGTCAACTGTAACCATCACCGTGTAATTCCCTGCACCCACCAGGCACCATTTGGTGGCACCACGCTGTCATCGTGAATTGTTATCTAAATTACAAACAGTAGATAAGTGCCTAAGCTGCTCCGTTTCAAGGGGTCAGTCCTCTGACCACTGTGCGCTCGCAGCCCTGCCAGGCCAGAACTAAGTGCAAATACAGGCTGCTTCCTGTCCACCCGAGAAAAGTGAATGGATCCCTTCCACGCGTTTACAGAAGCCCTAGCCTGAGCAGAGCCGGGAAGCTGCCTGCATAGTGTGTTTGCTGCATTTCTTTCTTTCCATGGAGCTACAAGCTGTCTGCTTGGAAAATTTAGTTTTAATTCCGTCTCTGTTTGTCTAAATTTGGTTTTCAAAATAACCTTAAAATATATTCTCAGAAGAAAGACTGTGCAGAAAACCATCCATGTGGATCCTTGTTCACAGCCAACGTTCATTCAGACGAGGTGACTGAGGCCGTCGTCACACCTGCACTGAAGCAGAGCGGGCCTGACGGGGCCTCCCTGGACCCCTGGACGTGGCTGTGGCCCGCTTCTGTAACAAAGCCACACCCCCCAGAGGGCATGGAAGCGGTCCCCAGGCGCAGCGCGGGCTGGGGCTGAAGTGCAGCGCCGTCCGACACGCCTCCACCAGCTGTGGGTCATTTGTAATCCCTCCACACACAGAGCACAGGGGCACACTGACCACAACACTCTGAACTCACTGAACCCTGGTCAAAAGCAGCTCGCTGACCTAATCGAAGTGACCAGAACTGCTTTAAGGGTCCCCAGTGTCTGTGAAGGCCCCAGGGAGCGGGGGTGCAAGTACGTCTGCACCCAGCATCCCTCTAACAGGCGAGTGAAACTGAGGGGTCACCCAGACTTTAGGTGCTTCTCCGCTCACCTTCCTGCCGCTTAGTAAGCACGTGGGATGCCGTCTGCTGAGCGAGGCCCTGTCTCCTGCTCGCACCAGAGCCTCCTCCCCGCTGGTCCGGCCACCTGCCTCTCAGCCACTCTCACCACCCCCAGGAGGCCTGTGTGCACCCCATGCCCAGCTCTGAAGACTCAGCGACAACATGGGGAGGTCTGGTCCCTTGGGTGCACAGTGGACACCAGCACGTCATGAAGCCTGTGGCTGGCCTGGTCCTAACATCAAGAGGAAGCAGCCGCAGGAGGGAGTGGCAGGCGGGCGAGGCCGGTGATTCTGGCGAGAGGCTCCTTTGGAGCCCAGGTTGAGACAGAGCTCCCGGGGCCGGCCATGCCCGCCGTGCCTCCGGAGAGGAGAGCGCGGCCAGCGCACCAGGCACCCACTTTCCACGTTTGCTCCTCAGTGCTTTCTGCTCCATTATCACAACAGGAAACTGCACGCAGGGTGGAAAGCTGGCATTCACTCGGGCCAGTGGAAACCCCCGTTTCCACCTTAGGGAGTGGGAGTGATTGTGAAGACCATCGAACATCACAGTTACTGTGCCAGGAAGATAAGGTGGAGAAGGGGACATGGCGGGGTCGCTGGGAGGGGAGGGGTCCCTGGGAGGGGGCGGGGCAGGGCGGGGAGGGGGCCAGACTCGGACTTGTCATTCTTGTAATGCAGCGTAAACACCCAATTAACAGACAGACTTGGACACACATTTTGGGAGCTTTTTTTCTTAAATTGAGATGCATAAAAATACCTACACATGGCTCCCCGCCCCCCAACACGGCTAGCTGTCCTGTTGCTGCTTTTTCAACTGTGCCGCAGACGCTCCTGCTGAGGCCAGAGCAAACACTCAGGAGGTGACGGAGGGCCAGCTCCCTCCAGCCAGCCCCGCGGCCGCCTCACTTCATCCATCCACCACCTTCTCTCTCCAGCCATCTGCCAACAGGAAATAACTGTGCTGTGCTGAGAGTCTGGGAATCCCAGAAAATAATCTTAAATCCACAAAAATAATTGAAGTTCACTCCTACTGAGCTGCTCAGTTCCATTCTGATTTTTATTACAATGTCAACAAGAGTTTAATTTGTTTTAAAGTTTAGGTTCTTAAATCTGAGTGATATACGGTAGTTTGCAGCTTGCTGGCAATAGCTACTGTGGAAAAAAAAGGAAAGTGCGTAAAAAGGCGATTCTAAGTTTGACACCGTGACAGCGGGGACCTGCGCCAAGAGCAGCAAACAGCAAGGCTTTCCCCACCAGGCCGGCGGCGCCCCGACACGTGACTCAGTACATTTCCCTCCCTGACCAATCTCATCTGGGGCCTTAATTAAGAGGAAATGTCCTAAAATGTAATTTCTTGCACTAAACACTTGTAGATGCCAGCAAGCCCACTAATGCAGCAACTGTCATATCTGTGCCCCTTTCTATAACCAGATCCAAAACAAATGCTCAGCGGGCAGGTCCAGGCGGCAGGCAGCCCCTCGCCTGGGAACAGGGCAGCCCAGAGCACGTCTCCCAGATACACTGAACTGAGCATGAGGGGACGCTGCACGCGTCCCCCACAGACCTGCTACAGCCTCAAACGCATCTTGATGCAAAACGTCCGACCTCACTTCTGCTGGGGCAAACAAAGCTCAGCCCCGTTAAAATCATGTGCAGGGACCCATAGGATGAAAGTGAAAACCCACCCCTTTATGGGGAGATGGATGGAGAAGGCCGCCAAACAGAGACTAAAGGGGTGCTCGCTGACCATTGTGGGTCCCGCCTCACAGCGCGGCAAGGAGGCTGCTGGCTTACACGGTGGTGGTGGTGGTGGTGTGATGGCAAACCCCCCCTACGTCTGCGAGGCCAGACACTGTCTCTGCTGTGCTCTTTCCCTTCCCCCTCCCACCGGGCTGGACTGCAGCCAGGGCCTCGGGTAAATCACAGCCGCTTGGAGATGTTGCTGAGGGCTGAGCTCCCTGCCCTCCAGGCCCTGCTTCCTGCCATATCTAAAATTCTACAATCAGCAGCTGTGAGGGCCTGATAGGGCCGTGTCCTGGGCAAGCCTTCGCCTTGGGTGGGAGAGAGGATGGGCTGGGGGCTGATAATGGCCCCCAGGCCCCATGACGCATCCTGCACTGTCTGCCCTGTTTGGAACAAAAGAAAAGTAGCCCCTGGGCTCTGGGAGCCAGTGCTGAGCAGGCTGGAGGGAGTGGCCTGGCCCACGTGGCCTATTGTCCCAAGTATCAGGCTCTGATTAGTTGGGGTCCCAGGGCCTGATAAGGGCGGATGTTTCAGAAGGAGGCAGGCTGGCTTTGTTCTTTACTAAGTGTAACTGTCTACCTTATAATCTGCAAGGAAAGAAGAACCTGATTTCAAAATTCAAACTGAAAAAGGTAAAGGGACTCAAAATTCCTTGTGCCCCACCTGCATTAATGTAACAGAGAACCCCCACGGACACAGTCACAACAGACGGTGCCCTCCCTGCCTGGTGGAGACAGTGGCCACCACGTTCACCTCCCTGCTGCTCATGCCGTAAAGATGGCCTGAATTTAGCTAAACAAGAAGGAAAGAGGACACAGTTTTCATTCCCTAAGAGAATGGCTATCACTGGTGCGGTGCTTGTGTCACACAAAAACAGAATTAGAATTTTCTCCTGACACTCCCTAAGAATGGACCCCAAGGACCACAAGCAGAGGACACTGTACGTGCCACACACGGCCCCCAGCTTCCAGGCGCCATCTGCCCGCTGGCGTGGAGCACGTGCAGAGGCTCACAGAGTGCACAGCCCTCGGCACTCCTGGGAGGGGGTTCCCTCAGCTGCACCGGAGACGCAGGCCCAGGCCGTCCTCGGAAATGTCCCCATGCCAGGCCAGTCACTGCCTCTGCAGATTGGCTTTTTCTGGACATTTTCATATAAATGGAACCATATGCTGTGTGGCCTGTGTCTGGCTCTTTTGACTTAGAGTAACGTTTTCCAGGTTTGTCCCTGTCGTAGCGTGACTTACTCATTCCTTCCTGTGGCATAAACAGGTCACAGTTTTCCTATCTGATCACCAGCTGCTGGATGTTAAGGTTGTTTCGAATGTTTGGCTGTTGTGAATAACGCTGCTGAGCACATCTGCGTGCATTTTTGTATGGACACGTGTTCATTTCTCTTGGGTAGACACCTAAAGAGTGGAACGACGGGTCCTGCGGTAAATTTTTGTTCAACTTTTGAGACATTGCCAAAGTGGCTGCACCCTTTTACATCCCCACTAGTAATGTGTAAGGGTCCCAATTTCTCCACATCCTCTCCAAAATCTGTTCTTGACTCTTACTATCATAATCACTATAATGGGTACACAATGTTCTCATTTGCATTGGTGTTTCATTTGCATTTCCTATGACTAACAATGTTGAGTATCTTTTCATGTACTTATCAGCCATTAATATTTCTTCTTTGGAGAAAGGTCTATTTAAATCCTTTACCAATTTCTGACTAGGCTGTGCCATTATTGTTGATATACAACATTCTTTGTGTATTCTGGATACAAACCCTTTATCAGATATGAGTTTTGCAAATACATCCATCTGGTCTCTTGCTTGTTTTCTTTTCTTAACGGTATCTTCTGAAGCATAATAATATTGAATTTTGATGTGGTCTAAATTACCAATTTTTAATTTTATGGACTGTGTTTCTGGTGTCCCATCTAAAAAAAATCTTCGCCTAATCCAAGGTTTTAAGGATTTTCTCATATATTATCTCCTAACTTTTACTGTTTTAACTCTTACATTTAACTCCATGATCAAATTTCAGTTAATTTTTTTTGTATGGTGTGAGGTAAGGATCTAAGTTCATTTATTTTTTTTTGGCACGCGGATATCCAATCGTTCCAGTACCATTTATTAAAAGGCTATCTATCCTTTGCCTCAATTAAATGACTTGTCACTTTTGTTGACAATCACTTGGCCATAAGCATAGGGATGTATCTCTGGGCTCTCCATTCTGTTCCATGGGTCTGGATGTCTTACATCAGTACCACGCTGTCTTGGTTACGGCAGCTTTGCATAAGTTTCGAAATCGAGAAGTAGGAGTCTCCCAACTTTGTTCTTTGTTTTCAAAATTGTTTTGGCTCTTCTGGATCTTTGAAATTCCACATAAATTTTTGGATCATTTTGTCAGTTTTGGGGAAAAAAGAAAATCTGAACTTTCTGGATGTGTAGAATAATTTTGGTAGGGCTTGTGCTGATTCTATAGGTTAATTCCAAATGTGACCAGAATTAATCTTTCAAAATTTATCCAGGCTCATTTCATGGCCTGGCAGGAAATCTGTCCTGGAGAGCGTCCCATACACACGCAACTTGTGGAGTGTTTTACAGACACCTTTGAAGTCAAGCTGGCTTACGGTGTTGCTGAATTGTTTCATATCCTTGCTGATATTCTGTTAGTTGTCCTAACCATTATTGAGAGTGAGATATTGAAGTCTCCAGCTCTTATTTTTTTAATTGTTTTTCAATTTATCACTTTAATTCTGCCAGTTTTTGTTTCATGTATTATGGGGCTTTGTTGTTAGGTGCAAATATATTTATAATTGTTATATCTTCCTGCTCAATTTGTTCTACTCATTACAAAATGTCATCTGTCTCTAGTAACATTTTTTCAGGGGGTGGGGGGTCCTAAAACTATTTTGTCTGATATTAGTATAGCTACCCCAGATCTCTTTTGGTCACTATTTGCAGTGACATATCTTTTCCATACTTTTACTTTCAACCTATTTGTGTTTTTAAATCTAAAGTATGTCTTTTGTAGACAGCATAGACTTGGATCCTATGGGTTCCTGCCCCCCCGAATCTAGTCTCACAAACTCCACCTTTTTATTGGAGTGTTTAGTTCATTTACATTTAATGTAATTTGACTGGCAGGATTTACATTTGCCATTTTGCTATTTGTTTTGACTTTTTGCTGTTGTGGTTGGTCCTATGAGCTTTCATTAACACCTGCTTTTGTGTTAAATATATATTTTTCTGGCGTTATCATTTATATGCCTTCTTGGTCTTGTTTTATTTACTGTATGTATTCTAGTTATTTTTTTAGTGGTTCCTCTAGAGATTACAATATGCATTTTAACTTAAAACAATTTCAGATTAATACTAACTTATTTCTAATAATATATAGAAACTTTGTTCTGCTATAGCTTCCTTCCCTATCCCTTCTTTTGTGCTATTATTGTCATACAAATGACATATTTATATATCATAAGCCCATCAGCACAGTTTTGTAATTATTGTCATATATTTTCTTTTACATCAATTAGAAGAAGAAACATGCTTATGCTCTCTTTTTATTTACCTACGTAATTCTTGTTACCAGTGCTTTTTATTTCTTCATGTGGCTCTGAGTTACCATCAGCCTGAAGGACTCTCTTTAGTTCTTATTGTAGGTCAGGTCTGCTGGCAACATGTTCTCTGCATCTTTGCTTTTCTGGGAATGGCTTTATGTCTCCTTATTCCTAAGGCCAGTTTTGCTCCATGCGGACTTCTTGGTCAGCAGTCTTTTTGTTTCAGCACTTTGAAAACTTTATCCCACTGCCTTCTGGCCTCCAAGATCGCTCGGAAGTTAGCTGTTAATCTTACTGAGGTATCCATGTACCTGGTCACTTGTTTTTCTCTCGCTGCTTTCAGAACTGTCTCATTTTCTTTGACTTTTGACAGTTTGGTTATGGTGTGTCTAGGTGTGAATCTTTCCTACTTGGAATTTGTTAACTTTTTGGATGTGTAGAATAATGTTTTTCATCTAATTGGGAAGACTTCAGCCATTACTTTTTCAAATATTTTTTCCTGCCCTTTTCTCTCGCCTCTCTTTCTGGATTCCCATCATGTATGTTTGTGTACTTTGTGATGTCCCCATGTTCATCTTCCCTTTTCTTTTCTTTCTACTCTCAGACTGGATAATCTATTGATCTTCCTTCAAACTGTTTTTTTTTTCCTGTTGATTCTTTTAATTTGTTGTTCACACCCTCTAATGAATTTTTCATTTCAGTTACTGTACTTTTCAACTCTAGAATTTCTACTTGGCTCTTTAAAAAAAAAAAAAAATATTTCTATCTCATTACTGAAATTCTCTATTTGGTGAGACAGTTGTCATACTTTCCTTTAATTCTTTAAACATGGTTTCCTTTAGTTCTTTGAAAGTATCTATACTAGCTGATGTAAAGCTTTTGCTACTAAGTCTAATACCTGAGCCCTCTTGGGACATTGTCTGTTGCCTGTGGGTTGGTTTTTATCCTGATGTACGGGGCATATTTTCATGTTTCTCTGCATGTCTGATGATTTTTTGGTTGAAACTGAACATGACAGATAATACATTATAGCAGAATCAGCCCCCCCACCCCATGATTTGCTGTTACTATGGTCTCTTTTTTTCCTCCCTGTTGCTGCTTATTTGATGAGCGACTTTCCTGTACTAATTTTGAAGATTCTGTATTCTCTGCGGTGTGTGGCCACTAAATTCTCTGTCTCCCCTTAAAAAGAATTCATGTTTATATTCTTCCACGTGGCTTCCTAGGGGTTGTCCTCAGGTTAGCATAGTTTAAGTCAGTCGATTGCCAGTTGGGAGGTTTCTGTAAGTGCCTTGAGCCGTTAAGTCTCCCGCCTTTTGTCAAGGAGACCTGTGTACGTAGGCAATTCACAACTCGGCCTTGGATCTCCCTTTTGCTTGTGCAGGGTCTCAAGGGAGCCAGAGGTGAATCACTGGGACCCTCCTTTTCTACAGGTCTTTCCTGAGCACATCTTCTAGAACTCCAGGAACATGTCAGTGCTTTTCAAACTCTGCTGTGCTCATCTAGTTGTCTGGTCAGTTTGCTTCAGTGGAGACCACAGTGTTGGCAGCTCCAATGGGCCTGATTCCAGCATCTGTCATTTTTGATGATGCCACAGAATGTGGCTTTTCCAGGGAGCTTCATGACCAGTCAAAATTCTGACTGTGCTGTGGGGAGGGGGTTTGAACGGAGCCCCAGAGAGGCCAGTCTCCTTCACTGTCTGTGAAGCTGCTGGCTTTGCACACTATGCTCCATGGATCCGTTGGGGTGAGGGCGGGGGAGGGGGAAGCAACAGGATGGGCTCCAGGTTAAAACACCACAGATCCCACTGTTCTTACCAAGGTCCACTTTTCGTGAATAAATGCTTTTCACTTGTTGCTCCTCTTTGGTTAATTTCCAGATTGTAAAATCATTGATTTGATAGTTTTGTCAGTATCTTTACTACTTTTGGGGGAAGTAATTCACCAAGGTTCTCTCGCCAGCTTTCTGGAAGTCCCACCTACCTCTAGCCCTTCTTATCAGAAAGTGCCTCAGTTAGTAACCAGACATCTTCTGACAAAGTAAAAATATATACTACATCCCTCCTGAGCTTATAAGGCCACCTCATGCTGGAAAGCTAGACTTGTGAGGCGTCTTTGCTCATCTTATCTCTAGGGGGGAAAACATTCAAAATAGCCGAACCTAGTCGAGTAGACAGACTGTGAGGTCAAGGTCGTGTTCCTGCTTCTGTCACTCATTAATTGTGATTCTGAGCAAGTCAGGGCACATCGCTCTCAGTCTCAGTTTCCTTTTCTGGCAGGTGGGGTTCACACTGACAGTCTACCCCACAGCACTGTTCTACGTGAACTGAGAGAATGTGTTTGAAAGATCACCTTGGGAAGAACCGACGGCCATGCATCCAGCACCAACAACTCTTCCTGCCGTCTGCGTTTTCTGTTTGTGGGCAACGACGCGTCATGTTGGACTGGGAACTTCTTCACCTCCGATGGCAGGAAGACAGTGTATGTACATACAGGTGCCCATGTTCTTCTCTGCCTGGACCTGATGGCCTCGGTGGCCCATCACTCACTGCTCCTCAGGCACACGTGTGCGTGCATCCACTATGTGTCGGGAACCCACTCAGAAGTGTCTGTGCCTGGCTGGCTCTCTGCCTGGAGCTCCAGGGGCACAGAGCCAAGGGCCTGGCTTGACTTACAGGGCCCTGGCTGCTCTTGGGCAAACGCAGTCGTCTGACAGATGTAGACAGAGCCCTCCATGCCCTGGTCACCACTCTCCCCAAAGAGACGCCAAGCCCTGATGGCCTATCAACAGTTGAGCTCTGTGATGGCAGCTATTATGCTTCTAAATACTGCTTTATGGCTTCACGCTCTGGTGACACAGCACAGCGGTATGCTACTTGCTGGCTCACAGATATGAAAGTGTCTGTGAAGAGAACTCACTCTGGAGTAAGAAAAGTGAAACGAACAAGCGTCAAAGAAAGAAAGAACACGCAGGGCGAGGGCCAGCACTGTGTACTGGTCTGAAACGAGGAAAAGCCGCTCGGAACTTCTGGAACGGCATTCTCCTCTTTGCAGGAGGAAAGCAGTGAGTCTGCACAGAAAGCCCCGCGTCGCAATCATGAAATGCTCGCACACCAGCACCTTCCTGTTCAGAGCTTGCCTGTGACGAGGGATGGCATGTCACAGACATGCCCCACGTTGCCCACACGTGCACTCGTATCTGAACATCAGCTCTCACTCCCTCTTGCCTCTCGGTGACAAGTGTTTCTCAGCACTAAGTAGCTCTAACTGGCACTGGCTGTTCAAGTTCCACAAAACCTCTTGCCCTCCCCTTTTGCTTTCTTTCTGTTCCGCCCCCGTTTCTTTCCCTCAAATGAATAATGTCAAACAAGTCTCCATCTGAAGAAGGAAATAAATTAAGACACATGATTAAGGGAGAAAGGCAGAAGGTTAATATTTGCTGAAAGCAACACCAGCAAACTCCCTTTCAAGTGCACAGAAAATAATTGTGCTGTAGAACGAGACTTTGATTAGAAACTCAGGGCAATTCAAAGCATTCCTCACTTATAGTTAATGCCCACACCAAGCACCTGAGAAAAGTGCCAGAACCCCACAGACGCCCAAGCTGCAGTGTCCTATGAGCAGAAGCAGCCCCCACCTAAAGGAAGGGACAGGGGATCCTCTCATGTCACAGCATGACAAGCTACAGAGCCCGGCCAGCACCCGCTGGGTCCACCATGGTGTTGCAGTGCCCTATTTACAGAGAAGCCGCCTCAGCAGGCACCTAGAGCCATCCTGCCGCCCACCTCCTCCTTCACACAGGGGCAGATCTGCACCTGCTGCCACCCTGGACGTCAGAGGCCGTCCGAGACACACAGAAGCCTGCTGCCTGTCACTGCCTCCAGCAACTCACAGGACACCGCTCACACCCATCAACTGCCCCAGTGGCTGCCAGCTGACAGTCAGCCTCATCGAGACAAAGACTAAGAACTGAAGGCTGATGTCCGCACGTCTGTCTGACCCGTGGGAGGCTCAGAGTCCCCAGAAGCTTGGCTCTGCGTCCGGTGTCGATGCTGGCATTCCAGTGGGGCACAGCCTGTGGAAAGGCTGCTGCAGCCCCTCGAGGTCCCAGCGCGGGAGGCAGCGGTTAGAGGGCAGCAGCTGCTGGCCTGGCCTGCACCCGCACCGCTCACGTCTGCCCCCAGCAGACCCCCCGCAGAGTGTGGGGCAACTTGCATGTAAACCGCTGGTCCAGACACTCACGGCAGTCCCCATGCTGGGGGGCGTGGTGTAATTTTCATGCCTCGACACTGCCATGCAGAGTCCACGTGCATTAAGGAAAGACCCTAATGGACTATTTCATGGCGGACTCCATCACCCGACGCGTCACATGGGAGCCTCAGTCCGCAGTATTAACGAGGCCGCGTGTTTGATCGCCGTCATACAGACCCTTTCAATCAGCGTTGGGCTGGGGAAGGCCTCAGACTTGGGCATGTGCCAGGTTCGTAAAACTTTCCATGAGGAAAGCCTTTTGTTGTCTCCCCAAGCAGCTTAAGCTCAGGAAAAAAGGGGAGGGGAGAGGGGGCTCGGCCCAGACTGGGGCGGACGGGGTCCTGGCTGCCTGGTCCACCTGCTTGTTGTTTTAATGACATCTAGAGCTCTGGAAACCCGAGACCTCCTGGGGGGACCTGAAAGGGCCGATTGTGGCGGAGGCCTCAGGGAGGGCGAGGTGACAACAGGGGGCTACAGCGGCAGACAAGCCAAGGCCTTGGGGGCAAGGGCTTCAGCTGCAAGCTCGAAGGAGGCGCTCAGTGTCAGAACAGTTGTGTTGGTGCAGGTCCCCTTCACACACGCTGGAGCACACGCTGTGGGTTCAGGGATATTGCAAACACGCTCCCGGCAAGTGCATGTAAATGGGAGCGCATCCCCTGACACATAAACAGTTATGCATGTGCATGCGTGTGGCGGGCGAGCTGCCCACTTTTACACGTCCGTCAGCCCAAGGACAGTCCCCTCCCAGAGAAGTGTGGCCGCACAGACAGCTCTCTACAGGGCAGTTCGCAGAAGGCCTATCAGAGACATGGCTCATGAAAAGCCTTTGTGAGTGTTTTATTAAACCTACATTTAAAATAACATGAGGTTCGTAAAACTAATCTTTGAAAAAGGTACTCTTGTTGTTCTACCATGATTGAGGTCTAAATCGATGGCCTAAATCTTATGAATATTGTTGAACCAAGAACAGACTATAATTGAAATTTACTTGTGGGCCAATTACCTTTGAAACAAAACCTGAGAAACAAGCAAAACACAAAGAAATCCTAAACAAGCTGGGATTCCCTTTGGGGCCAGTTCACAGGGGGAAATGTGGAAAGTGCATTAACCTTTCAGGTCCTGGAGTGTCACCCAGCAGGCAGAAACCCCCTTGTTGGTCTCTAAATAATGCAGGTAATGACCGTTTATGTCCCCCAATGCCCCAAATCACTGGCACGTGCCCTAGTATCCGATTATCGCCTTCTTAATTCCACGTTCCTAGAAACGGAAACAAAGCCCAAATACTGTGTTTCCCCGAAAATAAGACCTAGTAGAAAAGAAGCCCTAGCATGATTTCTCAGGATGACATCCCCTGAACATAAACCCTAATGCGTCTTTTGGAGCAAAACTTAATATAAGACCTGCTCTTATTTTTGGGGAAACACGGTAAAACACCGGTTCGCATGTGAGATGAGCTTCTTGTAATTCCTCCCTGAGCGTCAGGAGCGGCTGTGAGGACCCCACACCGAGCTGCTGGCTTCCTGGTGGTTGAGAAACACAGTTGGAGGGTCAGGCCAGGGGGACATGACTGGGCTTCCTGACTTATCTGTCACCCTGGGAACGGCCCACCCCACACTCAACTGTCTCTGCACTCCCCTAAGTGACATGTGGTTGGGTTCAGTGCTATAAATCGCAGCACTTGGGCCCACCTGGAGGACAGTGAGGGCCTGGCCATGGGCATAAGAGAGGGAAACACGCGAGGAGAAGAAAGCAGGGGGACACCTGGAGTGCAGACCCTGCCACAGACAGTCAGGAAGCAGAGGTGCCGACCCCGGGATGTGATGGAGGGAACATGACCCCACCGACCCCACCGCCTAACGCGCTCCCCTTGATGAGCCGGTCGGTTCAGCTGCCCACCTCTCCCTGTCTGTGAAGCAGTGACGATTCAGTGCCTGCCTCTTAATGCAAGGCTGCCTGCAATGAATGGCATTTAATTGTCTGACTTAGTTTTCTTGCTGTTGTTTCCATTTTCTCTGCCATGCGCCTTCCTGGGTTTGGCTGTACATTCCAACCCAGACACGCAGGGGCCCGGAGGCCCTGGAGCAAGTCCTGACCACCACCCCACGCCACCAGGGCCCGGGTCCAAACTTGTGACCCTGCAGAGGCCGGGAATTCTGCACTGCCTTGCACTGTGGCAAGAGACACGGTGACATGAAGCAAAATGCATACTGAAAGGAAACTCCTCTGAGCTCACTTAATTAAAACTAAGCCGGGTGCGGGTGAGGGAAGACGGAATATAACTGGGTTGAGAAATCAGAGCACAATAAGGTGTTACAACTCCAAAGGTTACGTAAGCACTGTTCTCCGAGGTGCCCTCAGCAGTAGCACCAGCAGGAGATCTGCTTCAGACCCCGTCCTGGCAAAGGCGGCCACGCTGTCCGAGTCCCCTCAGCGCCCGAGCGCAGCCCCACCGAGGCAGCACCCCGCCTGGCCCGGGGCTGAGCTCCAACACACCAGGCACACAACAGTGGACGGGCATCCTCCACAACCTTCCTCTACCCACAACAAGGAGTTCTCACGGTGCCCCTGTCGGACAAATTCCTCTTCAAAACTTCAGTTATGTCGGATATTAAAATGGGGGCAGCAAAGTGTCAGGTTTCGTGTGCTGACTGGTCCTCCAAGCGATACGGAAGCATCCGACCGAGACCCACACCCACCTCACTCTCTCCCACCCTCCCCGCCAAGGAGGCACCAGTGCACTAAACACCCTCAGGACTTGGAATGGAGGCTGGGGGCTCTGTGCTTGGGACGCGGCCTGGATTCTGCACCAGCAGTAGGGGTGGGGGTGTGTGAGCAGCACAGCCGTGGCTGCTCTTACGAGAGTGGGTTCAGGCTCTGAGGACTCGAGTTTGGTACAAAGACCCTTCCAGCAGCCCTGACTCCTGGCGGACGGTTCGCCTGCACTCTCGCAAGACACGGGTGATTTGCCCTCATGCCCACCACACAGCCGAGACCATCCCGAGACTTCTGGGAAGAGGCAGGTCCATCCCGTACTCCAAGCGCCTGTGGACTCTGGGAGACATCAGCCTCCAGACAGAGCAATAAACACTCCACGGGCTTTCCTGACAGAGATGGGCACCCAGACCGGACAGAACCCACGGCCTCACTGTCAGCAGCGACCTCCCACAGGTCACAGGCCTGTGTGTGGGGACACGCTCCAGCCCTCAGCCGGGCGCCCAGGTGGGGTCAGCTCTGGAAGGGCCAAGGGGGCAGATCAGGGTTTGTCTGGAAGGGGCCCAAGTCCAACGCTCTTAAGGAGCCCCAGGCTTTCCCAGTGTAGTTTTAGCTGAGGACCAGCAACCAAGTGTCACGTATGGGGGTGGGTGCACGAAAAATGTGCATATTTATACAAACGCACTGAATGCTTTCTAGGGAGGCCTCTGGCCCACTTACCTGACCCCCAAAATGAACATCGCTGTGCTCTCATGGTGGAAACTGAACAGCTGTGTTTATAACTGGCCTGGCTCCGTGGAGACTTAGTGGGAATAAGACCCCTAAATTTGGCCTAGGATGGAGCCCCCTGGGCTGGGCCACAGGACCACGGGTAGGACCTGGCGACAAATGACGACGGCTGCTGCCAGGGGAGGGCATGTCGAAGCCAGGGCAGGGGGTTAGGACAGGAAGTGACGCAATTACTTCCGTGTTTAGGAGAGAAAACTCTGGTCACAGGGAGAGCGAGGCAGAATATTCTGGGGGAAACATGAAGAAGTGACGTCCTGTCAGAAAGCAACCGTACAATGTAGGTGAGAGACGTGGGGACCCCGAAGTAGAGGACACAGGTGCTTTCAGGTAGGACCTCCAGGACTGGAGCCTGGTGTCAGCGGGGGAGCGTGACAGGGAGGGGCAGGGCCGCGCGCCTATCGGAGGTGCCAGGAGGGTGTGGCACCCAGAGAAGCAGGACGGGTGCCACTGTCTCGCAGGGAGAGAGTCCTGAGCTTTGGCTGTTCGGGGCGCCCGCCAGGCTGACGGGGCAGGGACAGCCGGCAGAGGCTGCACCGTGGGGGCTGGGCCATGAGCTCAGCACATGTGACAATCCCCCTCCCGCCCCCTACACAAGAGGCTTCAGCCTGGACCGTCTTACTCAGCTTTGACCTAAGTGAACCAAGTCCACAGGGGCCCAGATGCTGGCACGGAACCAGGCACCGAGTGCCCCCACACCCCCCACACTGGCACCTCTCGAGGGGCAACAGCAGCACTCGAGTCCACTGGGAGCACACTCCCTGCACACCCTCCACCCCCAACAGGCCACACTGGCCACGGGACACACTGCCCACTCGTCCAGCCTGGCCTGGAAGCAGGGAGGCTTGTGCAGGACAGGGAGGAGGTGAGTGGCCTCCTGTCTCCCAGCCTCCAGCTGGACTGTACCAGAATCTCTGAGACAAGTGAGGGGCAGACAACAGGAGCGTCCAGCCTTGGCCGGAAGCTGGGAGGGAGGCATGGCCCACTGGCTCCACGTGCGCCCAGCAGGCGCCCAGAAACATGGCCTCCTCGTCCTGACCGTGGCCGTGGACCTAACGTGAGCTCAGGGGGACAGGTTCGATGAAACCTGACCCTAGAATGGAATGTCCACAGGAACGTGGCACCACCTCCTGGGTCGTGACACCCTCCTCAGGTGCCAAAGGCAGCTGTGGACGCAGTGTGGCCCTGAGGGAAGAGGCCCTGAATCCTGGAAGTGGCCTTGGGGCCTGTGCTCCGAGGGTGGGAGGAAGGCAAGCCCAGAGCCAAACTACAAAGGGCCTGAAGGGCTCAACAGCTACGGAGCAGAGTTATCTGAAAGCGCAAAGGTGGCACGAGGAATGAGCAGGAGCGTTTGGGGCCGTTCTTGCCCGAGCAGATGGGAATCTGTGAAACCCGGAACCTTGGGACGTTTGTCCAGCCTAGGGCGACACTGGTGTTTAGTGGCTGCGGCCAGGATTTCAGCCCTAAAGGCACCTGTTTCCAGGCTGGCCTGCCCCCACCTGGAGTGCACAGGGTCATGTCCCCCACTGTGGGACAGCAGCTGCAGAAGTGACTGCTCTCTGAAAGGATCCCTGGGACTAAAAGGGCCGCTGAGAAACTCACAGACGCAAAGGTGGAGAAACCATGACATTTACTGACACACCTGTCGTGGGCAGGAAAAGGCCTGTGACTTTCGGCTGTTATTTTTGGGGAAAACGGCTAACAGAGGCTCCGAGGCCTCTACCTGGAGGCCCAGGGTCTAGGGCCCCTGAGTCCGGTGGCATCTGCTCCCGGCATGTTTGTACCTCGGTCTGGGAAACAACTCGCACGTGGGGAAGGTGGTCTGGCTCCCACACCAACAGTCCACATGTGGCCCAGGAAGCACCCACTGTGAGCAGGTGCCACCGAGTCCAGTAATCCAGGTGCAGGCAGCAGCCGGCTGTCACTCAGGGGAGCCGCGCCTCGTCCCCACGGAAAGGGCGACTCGTTACCATAAACACGCTGAGAGTAACAACAGGCATCTGTGTTCTCATTTTACAGAAAGACCTTGGTATTCAAATCCTTACACCTCTTAGCCTGCCGCTGACAGGTGTCCCTTCCCAATCACACTAAACGTACCATGTCCGGTGACGTCTCTGCACAGAGAGCACCATGTGCTGTGCTGGGGAGAAGACCCCACACATGGGGGTGCAGAAGCCACCCTGTTCTTGTCTTTTCATCGAGCTCCTGACAAGACCGTTACAGCACTTAAGGACTTCACACAGCGGTACAAGCAGAATGTTCACCACTATCAGCTAAGCCATTTTGCTTAGAATTGTTCACTCAACTAAGGGAGCTCTCAGCTCGCTGGTCCTGAAGCCAGGCTCCCAGGCGGCTGGTCTCCTAAGGGGACGTCTCCGCTCGCGTTAGGCAGCGCTTAGTGGGGTCTGGCCCGCACACCTGGGCATCCTGAGGTTTTGGCTGGTGTGGCCAGGACAATGTTCCCTGAAGGTCTACAGTCACAGGCACCCGCCGGGACCGGTGGCTGAGGTGACGGAGCAGAGAGAGCCACGCGGCGTGTGGCTGACACTGCCCACTGTGAAGGAGCCGCCAACAGCAGCAGCGGCGCCCCTACAGACACCACAGGGTGCTCTCCTCCGCCTGGCGGGAGCTCGCACACCCCTCCGTCACGCACTCCACACGGCGCCAGGCTGAGCGCACCTGTGGCCGCGGGCACTTACCGTCGTCCAGGTACAGCTGGTCCAAGTCTTGAGGCTCTCGCTTGACCGATACGGGGATGGGGGCCAGACTATGATTACTGTCCTCACGCGCCTCGGGCAGCGGCAGAGGCCCGGTGGCTGCAGACTCTTTTTCCGGAACTTTCGGCAGTTGGTGCTGCTGGTGGCCCATCCCGGGTGGGCGGGTTGGGCTGCAGGACTGCAAACAGGTCGGCTCTTGGGTACCGGACGGTAGTGGAGAGGAGGGGCTGTTGGGACAGACTGCTGGCTGGCGACCCGGGGAACAGCTACTGCTCAGCTGTGGACTCACCTGTGGCTGCAGCAGAGCAGGGGGCGGCTGCTGGGGGGAGCCGGGGTGCGCCCCCACGGGTCTTGGCGCCTCCTGACCAGCGAGGACCCCTCCGGCTGGCCGCTGAAGTCCGAGGGGACTGAGGCTGGGGCTGGCCATGCCCTTGCTGTGGGGCGCGGAAGAAAGACTGTGGAGCTTCGGGCTGGCACTGGGTGGCGGCGACATCATGACGCTTGTCTGCGGACAGGGCGGGAAGCCAGCCACGAGGCAGGACCCCGGGTCGGGCGGCACGGTGAGCTGCTGGCCGTAGCACGGCGTGGGGAGTGGGCTCAGGCCCTGGCTCATTGGTCCACAGGTCAGGGCAGGTTCGTAGTCATCAGTGGGCTCTGTTTTTATGATTGGAACTGTGAGAAGGAAAAAAAGTTAAATAAACACAGGCTGCCCATGGGTGCGACGGGCGGGCTGTGGCAGAACACCCTCCGAAAACAAACAGCGTCCTGACTGAGTCCCTGTGTCTGTCTCCAGCCTGGTCCTCCCACCCAATTAAAGAAAAGGGCGTGAGTCATGGGCTCCGGAAAACTGCAGCTGGTTCTAATACTGAGAGACTATTTTCCTTGGACTCTCCCCCAGCACTAATGTGCTATAAAAATCCATTTGCAAACTGCAGTGGAAGCTCTGGACCCAAGGGCCCATGGATTTGTAGTAATCAAAGCGAAAATTTTAACTTGGATGTACTAGTGCATTTCTGCTGCTACTGACACCCCGTCTGACAAACGTCTGCACATTCGGTGCAGTTGAACACACAGTAAGATGGCGTTGAGGGGTCGGTAAAGATCCAATGGAAACGTAAGTGGCTGCGCGGCCGGAGAGAAGCCTTTAACCACGAGGAACGGAAACCGCTTTCACGCGGGCGAGATGCCACCTCCCCGTCCCGCCCCCTGGTTTCCGCTCCCAAAGGAGGAGTTGTGTGGAAACAGCAGCCAGCCAGGGATCCAGCTTCTGGAATGTCCCGTCTGTCCTCGCGGGGACGCGGACAGAGCAGGCGGAGTCAGGCCGGCTCGGGAGGCCAGGCAGATGGAGAACGCTGCTGTGGGCGCAGGCGGACGGACCGGGCACCTCCGTGCCTGCAGGGCGCGTGGGGAAGACAGCCGGCTGTCAGCCTCAGCCCGGCTCCATCTTGACCCTGGGCCCACCGGCCCTCGCTCACTTCCTGTGGCCCCGTTTCCTCTCTGGTTTCATGCCTCATGCGCCCATTGACAGACAAGACCTCTCAGTGGCCACTGCTGAGAGTGACAGGAGTAGCAGCACACTTAAATTCACACAGATGCCCACTCTGCTTCTGGTGAGTGCAGTGTGGACGAGCTGTCATCAGGCCCGCTAATCCTGTGTGCTGGGGGGGAGGGTGCTGGCGGCGGGGACGCCCCTGCAGTCAAGGCCTTTGGGCCTGTGTGTGGCCCCAGCACAGACACGAGACCGCAGCCTAGGCCCAGCCTCCTCCTTAAGTAAACGAAAGCCTGTCTACGTTTGGGGAGAAAACATTTAAGGAAGGTCTTGAGCAGCAAGTGTGCTCGCCGGCTCTCCAGTATGGCAGGTGTCTGGTCCCCCAGCGGCTGGGTGAAGACGGCTTTGCGTGGCCACTGCTCTGGGCCGAGTGCCTCGTCTCTCACTTGAAGACGACACCAGGCTCGATGGTGAGAACGGTTCCAGGCGTGTAACTCAGAATCTCCAGCCTGAGCTTTCCGTTGTGGGGATTCCCAGCGGGACTGCGCTCTCTTGGCTGGCTTGGCTTGCTGGTTGCTCCCAGCCAGTACTCTCCTGGCTTGGCCCATCTCTGAGGTGTTCTCGTGCACCAAGTAGGGGGTGCGTGTTTCAGGGTGACTGGATCCTGGGAGGTGCTGACCGCAGAAGTAGTTAAGAGGCCTCCACCCTGACCTGCAGGCAGAACCATGGTGGGTCTGTGAGGTCTTCAGGTTGCAAGGAGGACACACGGCTTCTGCCCTGGGGCCCGGCGTCCCCAGCGTTCTGGGACGGGCAGAGTCCAGCGCCTCTGACCTGGCAGTGCTGGCGGGGGTGGGAGTGCCCAGGGGAGAGCAGCAAGCCGAGGCAGCCTTCCCACCGGCTGGCCGTGGGGAGCTGGGCAGCTTCTCATCAGCCACCCTGACACCCTGTAGGGCTCTGCTCGCTGCCAAGAGGGGCCGGGCGCCTGGCCTGCCCCGTGCCACGGTCACGCTCGCTGCTGGGGAAGGGCGCTCTCTGTTTCGAGTGAGCGCTGCTGGTCAGGGTGCAGGACAAGGGGCTAGCGTCCCGGTGGAACTGTGGTCCAGAGACAAGTGCCACTGGGGGCAGAAGAGTCAGGAGCTGGCTGTTCCCAGGGGTGGATTTTCTGTCCCATGGCGGTCACATGGCGGTCCAGCCCAGCGGTTGTGCTTCCCTGGGAGGAGCACACAGCTCTAGAGGGTACGGCTGTGTCTGGCAGAGCTTGTCTCCCCCGTGGTGGGTGTGTAGATTCTCCACGTGCTCGTCCCTTGTCGCAGAGGCCCAGGACCCTGGGGGTGGCACACACTTGGCTCGGGCACCCAGGACTGCTGGGTGCGCCCAAGGCTCCGCGTGTCTGTGGGCCCCACGTCTGAGAGTGTGTGGAAAAGCACTTGGCTTTGTCAGGTGGCACCTGGGAAAGGCCCCGCCCCAGGATCTTTCCATGACGTCCCAATCGACACACCAGTGACAGGGCCCCTGCCAGGGAGCAGCCCAGCCTCGGGGTCGCCAGCCCTGCTGGGTCCAACCTCCCTGGTGCAGCCCCCCCGACCCCGTGTTTCTAGGTCCACAGACCGGCAGGTGACACTCTGGACCTGGGGCTGCCAAGACCCAGACAACGTCCTCATGTCTAAGAGAAAACAGAGCTGCCGCCCTCTCACTTCACACTGGCAAGTCGAGCGTCTGAGGCGGCCTCCACTCCAGCAGCGTGAACGACAGCCTGTCCCGAGTGGCCTGCGACAGCCTTCAGGACAGTCCCCACAGCTAGCTCTGTGGGGCAGCTCGCGGGCCCCAGGCACGGCCCCAGCCGGACTCGGACGCCTGTTCCCAGCACGGTGTAAACCCAGAAATGGCAAATGGCCAAAGTCAGCCCCTGAGACCCTGGACCTGAGGGGAGGGGTGCACAACGGTCACTAAACCACCCAACGAACAACGGTGGCCCAGGTGAAACAACAGCCTCCCCATCCGAGAGACGCCCGTGTAAAACGCAGGCGCCCAGAGCGGCAGAGGTTAAATTCTAAATGAGTTTGGTCATTTTCAGAGTTGGTGATTGGCAGATTAAATTAAGGCCGTCGTGGGTTCTGACTACGCGTAGCGCTGGATTCTCAGCCAGGCACAAGGCCCGACTCCTCTCTTTCATAACGTGTCCTCTTACGCTGTCTGCTCCTCGCGACGCTACAGGTGTCGCAGCCCAAACAAGCTGCCGGGAAGCACTGCAGCATCATCTACCTGCCATGCGGCCCTGGCCAGAGGCCCAGCAGACGCCATCGGTGGGCAAGAAGAGCTGCTGTCAGCCTGCTCGGCCATCGGTGTCTGCCATCGATGGCCTGTCTAGCCCCTGGCACTGGCATTAGCTCCCACGTGAGTCTGCTCCCTAGGGTTCCTTCTGGGAAAGTGTCTGCATAGCCCCACCTGTGCTGGGGGCACCAGGGGTGCACACAGGAACCACGATATCTGACACCTAATGGCAGCATCAGGACCCACATTCTCACCAAAAGGGGGTGGACAGTAGACGCAGCCTAAAGCCATCGGACTGGGCCCTACCCCTGCCAGTCTCTCCAGCGACACAGCCAGACAGGGCCCTGTCTCTCAGACGTCACCCTTACGTCCGCAGCTGCTCCACACCTAACCCTCACCAGCAACGTGCTGCCCCTTCTTACAACATGGCCAGGGTCTGCACGCCCAACACGAAGCCACCCCAACAGACTCCCTTTGGGCATAAACACGTGTGCACTTAACTGCCGGCTGGGGGTGCTCCGTGCAAGCCCAGGGACAGAGAGTAGCAGGGAAGTGGCCGGGACAGAGCCACCCTGACGGTTCTGAGCCAGGTGGGGGCAGCGCCAGGTCAGAGCCGGACCACATGGCCGCAGGCTCAGAGACAGACATGCATTCTCTGCCAGCCCGGTCCTGGGGATGTGCCAGCACGGAAAATAAACGTGACGCTTCAGAGACTGAAGCCACAGTACCTGTTGCTCCCATTGCACCCACAGAAGCTTAAAGGTACCAACACATTGCGACTGTGCTTGCATGTAAACACAGTTCTGGTGTGGGTTTCTACGGAAACAAGCCCCTTTGTAAATCTGAGCCACCCAGGAGCTGTCTTCCGCGAGTGAGGGAGGGAAGAGGGTACATGGCACTGGGGCCACCCGGTCGCCACACTGCAGAGAGCAGTTTCCTTCGGGGCCTCACATGCGCTGTGAGCGTCCGGTTCCCTTCTCTGTGTCCACCGCACTGGTCTGGGCGGCAGGGGCGCTAACTGCCGAGCAGGGCCACATTATTGATGCTGCGTTTACAATCTGTGCTGGCCGCCGCGTGGAGGGTCGGCTGTGGCTCACAGGCGTGCTGTGCTGGAGGGGGCTGCGGCCGCCGCGAGTGGCTCCCACTTGGCCTGGAGACAGCCGGCGCCGATGAGACAGAGAAGCCACCACCTCAGCTCCTGCCAGTGTCTCACTGAGGAGCCTCAGTGTCTGCCCGGGAATGGTGACATCAGGGACGTCCTCGAGGCCTGCGGAGGGTCCATCCCAGCACTGGGACTCGTGGCTCCACAGCCAGACTGTGGCGTCTTCCCACCCTGGCACATGCACACGACGGTTTTGGAGTAAACGCAGACCATGAGAGTGGGCCAGGCTCTCCCCTGGGACCCCCACCCCACCTACAGCCCCTGCAATGGCACTCTGTGGCCAAAGGGCACTCCGGAATGTTCTTGGACTCATTTGGAAAGCCCCAAGTGTGGCAAATGGGCTGCGGTCCCCACATGGCCATGGCAGGTGGGAGGCACCTTCCACTCTGTGAGCACAGGCCTGTGTGCTGCCCACAGCCCCTCCGGCTATGCCGGCCACACTTTTTCTTTGCCTCCTGCTTTGCTTGGGTCGGTGCCTCGTCTGCATGAGCTCTGGCCCCGTCCTGTGGTCCACAGACAGGGCCCTGCCACTGAGCCTCACACAGGTGGTCAGAGCTCAGTGTGCACATGTCGCTGCTGGGGCTCAGCCACCCGTCCCACCCAGCCATACGCCCTTCTGAAACCTCGGAACTTGTCCCTTACAGTGGAGCAGCACATACCCAGACAAGCCTTGGGTCCCCCGCCCCAGGATGTCCAGGTCTGCAGGTGAAGAGCTGATTTTCACCCAGCCTTTCGCCCAGGGGTTTGGTGCATTTACAAATGGCCACCACTGGCTGTTTTAATTGGCGAACAGAACAGAAGCGGCCAGCAAGCTAAGTTGACGGTGACTCGGCCGAGATCAAAGGTCAAAATCGAATTTGGTCCCAATTGGCCTTGAACCCCAGGCTTCCACTTGGATGAACAGACAGTGGGCAGTCTTCGCCCCCACGATCAGGTTGGGGGCAATGTGATATGAGTCCTGCCAGGCAGTGGTGTTCAGACCATCCCAAAGCTTGTGGGCCATTACAGAGACCTCATTTGTCTTCCACTGTCACATGCTGAACGCACCGACCACTTTGCTGGGCGGCAGGTGGCACACGCAGGTGACGCGGTCTCGGCCCGTCACACCTGCCCGTCTGGGGCTCGTGCACAGCCTGGGACCCACACAGGAAGCAGGAACTAGTGTGCTGTTTAATTTCTCTGCAGCCCTGTCCCCTCGACTCAAAGGCAACCCCAATAACCCAGTTGTGAAACTGCGGCTGGGGCCATAGTCTAACCCAGGGGCGGCCTGAGGCCGAGGTAAATGACGAAAGGTCAGTGTTCTCTCCATTTGTGAGGGGTCGTTTGGGGACTGGGCCCCACTAAGTACCAGCACCTTGTGAATCCAGCTGTTTTATTCAGAATAGTGTGATGGGACTTTAAATAAATGTGGAATGGCAACCTGCTGTCTCGTTCTCCGAGTTCAGATTTTCCTGACCTCTGCAGCCCCGTCCCCAGGGCGGCACCTGGTCCTGGTGAATGGAGGAGTGAATGATCCGACCCGATCCTGCACGAGGACAGAGCAGACACTTGAGCTGTGTGTTTTCTGCAAGCCGTCCCTCTGAGCAGCCTCTGCTGTTTCTCGCGCACGCGTGCACTGACTGAGCGTATCAGGGAATGACACACAGTGTCCACACCTTGCTCAGAGGCCGACCCAGGATCGGCTGCCCAGCTCTGTGCCCTCAGCTTCCCACTGGATGAGCCTGGGTTGGAGTGAGTCCTACAGTCACCCGCCAGCTGGTGGCCTTGGGGCTGGTCACGTCACTCCCTCGGGCCCGAGTTTCCCAGCTGTAACACAGAGATAACATCTACCTACAAGACGAGAGGGACACACTGCACCCCCAGGAACAAAGCAGCTGGCACAGAGGCACCTGCACACCTGTGTCCTACAGCCGCTCTGGCCAGCTCTAGGCGGCGGGGCCAGGACTCAGGGCCTGGGAGCAGCGCTTGGAGCTCGCACAAGCCCGGACGCTGCTGTGGGCTGGTGCACGTCCCTCAACCTCACGGGTTGAGCCCTGACCCCCGATGCCGTGGTATCTAGAGACGGGGCCTTTGGAAGGTGGTTGGGGCTCAATAAGGTCATAAGGGGGCCGCTGAGCCCATGGGGAGTGGCCTCCACAGGAAGAGGGAGATCTCGCTCTGTCCAGTGTGCGTGCACAGTGAGAAGGTGGCTCTGCAACCAGGAGGGGTCTTCGCCAGGACCTGGCCATGCCGGCACTTCCAGCCTCCAGAACAGAGCGCGGTGAATGTGCTGTGAGGCCCCGGTCTGTGTGATGGGGGCCCGATGCTGTCACAGATTCCTCTCTTCATCTGCAGTAACATCTGGTCACCAGGCAGTAACGGGACCGAGTGACGTGACGTTCGCTAAAATGACCCGAATGAGGAAGGAACACAGGCAGCGGTTCCTCCTCCATGATGTCCCCTCACTGCAGAAGCACGTTTTCAAGTGAGCTCGACTGTTTCAGCTGGAATTACTCTACCAGGTACCGTCTAAGGCCTGGACAAAGAGCTTTTGTTCTAAACCCTAAAAAACAAAGATCACATTGTCTTTTGTTTGTTGCAAGACATTAAAGCCCCAGTTTTACCATCAACATAAACACCAGCAATGGTAACTTCAGGGCACGACTTTTTTAAATACCGAGAGAGGAAAAGCAGTGCCTGGAACCACCTGAATCGCAGCTCCCAGGAACAGGACCCGCCATTTCCCCAGGTCCAGAGCCAACAGTGAGGGCTGGGCAGGCCGGGGATGGATGGGTTACTGGGTGCGTGGATCACCGGCCCGTGACCGTGTGATGGAGGAGACGAGGTGTTGCAGCTCGAACGCACCCTCTTTCTTCGGGAGCATGCTCAGTGTTCCCATGCAGCTTACCCAGCCTGGGTGGCCCCAGGTTCCTAGGAAGGCCTGGTCTCAGCTCACGGCGGGGGCCGCCGCTACCTCACGTGGTCCTCACATCCAGCCTCGGGGGGGAATGGCTTCACCCCGTTTGTGGAAGTGTAAAGCAGCGGGCACAGAGACACTGATTGGCCCAGGCTCACAGGTGGTGAGCGCATCACTGGCCATGGGGCCAGGTCTGTGGCTACAGGTGTGCACCATCTGGTCTTTCCGGGTTCAGTGATGTGGGGACCTGCCTGCTACCCAATTAGGCTGATGGCAGACTACGGTCAAAACAGACCACACAAGCCAAAAAATACATCGATCGGGTTTCACCCAATCATTGCCAGAACTGCACTGGAAAGAAACATGATTCATCCGCAATGGGCAGCTTCCAAGCAGCTGTGCATCCAGGGCCGAGATTCTGTGTTGAGGCCCAGGGAGACAGTGGAGGCCTGGGAGGCCCTTGGGAGAGGTGTCCTGGGCATAGGCTGCCGTCTGGAGCTGCACGGGGCCTCGTCAGGTCTTCTGCACGGTGTCTGTACCCGTTTAGTGGGTGTCCAGCCTCCCTCCTGACTCACTCGTCCCTTTGTTTTTGGTGGCCTGTGGCTCTCGAGTTTCTAAAGCAGACCACCCTCCCTCCTGGGTTCTGTGAAGGAGCCCGTGGGTGTGGCTGCCTGCAAGTCCCTGGTCCCCAAAGGCCCTCACCCAGTCCCACCCTCTGAGGGAACGGGCCTCCTGACATGCTTCCTGAACAGGCAAGTCAAGTTCTTCCCGCAGGTTCGGAGCCCCGCCTCCCATCCGCCATCTGTCCCGCATCTCCTCAGGCGCAATCCACCCCAACTTCCAGTGCGCTCCCTGTGGTTGGAACGCAGGTCAGAGGGGTCAGGGTGGGTGCTGGTCCCCAAGCTGGGCTGTATGGCCCAAATTAGCCCTCAGGGTACACGCATCTCAAGTCTCCTCTAACTGGAGCCCTCTTCTAACATCCAGGGAGCCCCCCAAATCAGACCACCGGACGGGAGGTCAGCGACGTGCGGGCCAGACCGATGCTCCGGCAGCCGGGCCCACGAAGCTAAGACGCACGGAGGGGTGCACGAGAAAGCAGCTTCCTGTCACAGGAACGGCCTCCAAGCCCCGCCCACGTTCCTGTCACACCCTGAGCAATTACGCCACCTCACTCCTCCTGGGGCGCCTGGCGTGGGGGACGCACAGCCCTCCCAAGACAGCATCTGGTCCATGGGCTGGGGAGGGCCGGCACCCTGCCACACGTGGGCGGCTGACTCACTGCACCTCCATCACAGCGGGTTTAAAATTTGGAAAGAGAAATTGAAACACTGGACCCTCATTCTCTGGCTTGAGTAGCAAGAGAGCCAGTAAAACGGGGTTCCAATAAGAACGGCCGTCCTCGGTTATGTGAGCGCTAATGAGACGGGACATCAAAGGGTGTGCACAGTGCCCATACTCACAGCTGGCCACTGGCCCCACTCTCAACACCAACTCCCTCCCTTGGCCACTGGTTAGTACACAACTGAGCTGACTCAGAAGGTTCCAGAACGTGCACAGGAGCAGCTATCTACTGAACTGCCTGCCAGCGGGCGTCCTGAGTTCTCGGGGACCCTGCCTCCCTCTGGCGGCCAGACGTGCTCTCCTCCTCCTCGCCCCACGCCCTCCTGCTTCCCCCTGTCCCTCCTCGGCTTCATTTGCTGAGAAGGGAGCTCCCAGAACAGTGTAGGTTACAAGCGTACGCATAACCTGCTTTATGTGGAAGCAGGCAGTCTGCGATGGGGCACAGGTCCTGGGAGATCCCGTGGGTGGAGCTGGGGCCCCTTTGCCTGTGTCCCCTGCTCCTGTCAGATGGAGGAGGTGAGGACACTCACCCGCAGGGGTGGAAGTGAGGACCATGGGCTTTTGGGGCCTCTCAGGGACAATCGCGTCCGGAAATCCTGCCCCTGGCAGATGCTGAGCACACGAGGCAGACGTTCCTGGAAATTGATGGGCTAATTTATTGTGAGAACAGAGCTGCAGCCCTCACACGTAGGGGACAGGGAAGGGACGACTTCATGTCAAAGACTAGGATGGGCCAGGGCAACCTGGAGGAACAGCCCCCAGCGGTTCTGGAAAGGACGTGTGGTCAGACACCTCTCCCCACTGCAGGCCAGTGGTTCAAGCTCCTGGAGCCTCATTTCTTTGTCTATAAAACAAGGGACATTCAGGCGTGGAGGCCCAGGTGGGGCCCCAGGTGTGGGGCTGCGGGCGGGAGACCCAAAGGCCAGGTTCACGCAGCCTTGCGTCCAACTAGCCATGACGCCGCGCGGCCACCAAATGCCACTATTAAGACGTATGCTGATCCACAAAGGTAATCACTCTAGGATTAAACGTTCAAGCAGTGGATTTGGGAAAAGATGGGCCAAAACGCTCGGTGGAGAAGGCGGACCCAGAGCTCGCACGAGGACGAGGACGCTGGTGGGTGGGGGCTGCTTTTCCCAGGTTCTGCAGACAGACTCCAGCCACCCAAGGCCTGGGTCCAGCCCAAGGGCATCGGGACCCAGAGCCCTCGGGGCCACGTCTGCAGGATGTGTGGGGCGGGGCCCCCACATGAGCAGCCACAGTTCTGGGACCTGCAAAGACCTGAGCTAGTGTGGCCACACAGCCCCACAGCCCCGACTGGCTGGCTGCTGAAGACGCCTCCTGGCTGACCGGCCCCGCCCGCCACACAGGCCCCCAGGCTCTGCTCCTGCCATTTCCGGCCTCTCACGCTGCTCTCACACTGTACTGAACCTGCTCTTGACAATGCAAATGAGAAAACGTAATCTATTTCCCCTTTCTCCCTCTTGAGGTGGAAAGCGTTTCCACTCAGGGCCTCACCCTCTGAGGGTCACCCCGGCCTGTCTCTCGAATGATGGGCAGTAGGTGAGGTCCCCCTCTGGCTGGAGTCCCATCTCCGTCTTGCTGACGTCTGGCCCACAGACCCTCCTCCCCACCAGGTAGGGTGAGAGCCCGGGCGGGCAGGGGCTGCCACGGGGGCTCCTTTGTCCTGGTCGGCAGCCCTTCCCAGGGTCCAAGCTGTTTCTCCCACAGTCCTGAGCAAGTTTTGTCGGGGATGTGCCTGAAGCTGAACGGTTGTTACCACATGGCCTCTGGGACTGTACGTGAAGGACAAGCAAATCCCCGAGCAGGGAGTCCTGGCCGCCCGCGGACCCCCAATGAAGGGGCGTCTGGGCTTCCTGATAAACTGCCGGGACCCTCACCCACACCGCCATGAGTGACGGGGCGGAGGGTCCAGGTGCCATCACAGGCATTTCTAGGAAACCAACTAAAACATCTCATGAAAAGACAAAATCCCCAAGACCTGATAATCTGTCATGATTTTCTCATTTTACGTGATTTTGAGGTCACAACTTGGAATTCTTTTGTCACTGAGCTCTCGCCGCTGCTGCTTGCCCCCAGGGTGGGGGCAGCCAATGAGGACATGAGCTGCTGGACCTTCACCTCCCCCCACACCCCACAGGGCAGGCCCTTTGCTGCCTTTAATTTCAACCAACGTTTTGGAACTCGCAGAACCGTCACCCCTTCTGGCAGCGTCTCTCATGATGGGTGCCAGGGACCTTCCGCCCACACAGCACAACCAGAGTGGACACTGCTTCTAGAAGACTGTGTTTGTGCCAGTTAAACACAACAGTGACAGACAAGACACTTGAGAACACCTCTCTGGCTGTGATACGAGCGTGTGCAGCCCTTCCAGCCTCACAGCAAATGCTCTTCCCGTCCTGCCCTTGACTGCGTTCCCACGATGGCTGAGGGGCGACACAAGGGGTTTCCAATGGGCCGTGCACGCTTTTCACAGCCCTCCGTTCAGTGGGAAGCCTTCCCCCAGGCAACACTCAGCCCTCAGCGAGGGGTGAGGGAGACGCTGCCCTGGGCCCATGCAGACCAGGAGCCAAAGACGACAGCCTCACCAGAACCAAGAGGCCCGCTTCTGTCTGCCCCGTGACCCTCCAGTCTGACCGCTACTTGGCACATGACCAGGCCGGCTGCGGACGACAGGGGCTGTGGGGGTAGAGGCTGAGGTGGGTGTCACCCCCTGGGAGCTGCAGTCTGTGGGTTTATCTGCTGTCCATCCATCAGAAGGTAACGCTGAGATGGGAAGTGGGGAAGGAGACAAGAGATGACAAAGGTGCAGGCCGTTCCCAGCCCTCTCCCGAGAAATGAACGCATGTTTCCGTCACTTCCGACACCTGAAACCACCTCCCCGTCCTGCTCTAGGGCAGTGAGGGTCCCGGCCTGGGTGTGGGCAGTTCTGTGGGAGAGCGCAGCCCTTCCCAAGGGCACCGAGTCATGTTCTGCGAGACGAGGCACCTGCCCCAGTGAAAAGCGGGCGCCATGCTATTATCCTGCTCCCCCTAATTTTGAAGGAAAACCTAAAACGAGACTTGCCTTCACATATGTGCTCATGAAAATGAATTTCACGGGCAGAATTTAAATGGATTTATTTCCATTGTCCTTTACATTTCAACAGCACATTTTATGAGCTTGAAAAGAATCTGTCCGTCTCCATAAGCAAAACAACCATCCAGGCAGGTTTCAGCTGTGTGACCATGTGGCCACGAGCACGCTGTGAGTGGACATGGCCCCAGTTCCTAGAGGGACCTTAGCAACTTCACAACTAAGGCCTCAGAAGAAGGAAGCAAACCCAAGTGACTTAAAACTGGCTAGTGTTTCTGATGAACACGTCATGCGCTGCCCGATCCACACAACCCCATCTACACGTGTCTCTGGAACGCAGGGCTGGAGTCGTGTCTCGCTGGGGGTGCTGGCCTATGAAGTCAGGTGCAGACGCGCTAGCAGTCCTCACAGACGCAACGACCGGCTGTGGGCACACAGGCCCTGGCGCCCGCTCATGCCTGTGTAGTCCCATCAGCAGACGCAGCCCAAAGCCAGGAGGCGGGCACAACCGGCGAGGAAAACACCAAACCGAAACGGCTGCTCGAGCTCTCCAACGTTCGTTCATTTATTTATCTTGAAAACCACGTACGGACAGGCCCACATCCAGGCACGGAGTTGATGCCGGCCGAGGTCCCTGCTCTCAGGGAGCTCACACACTACTGGCATGCTCAGGGGTCACAGGGCTTGGCAGGTCACCCGGGAGGGCAGGGAGGACACGGCCACTCCAGGGTCTGGCAGTTTGGGCGCCTCGGGCTCCATGGACTCGACCAATTTCAAGGACACAAGTGATGAGGGAGACGAGGGCCTGAAAAAGCAGGCCTCAAACACCCTGAAACAGATGGGAAGTACAGGCCATACTGAGCCTGAGGAGTCAGGGTTCTGATGGGATGGACAAGGGTGAAGCTCAGGCGCCAGCTCAACAAGTGGGTACAGGTAGGAGGTCATATAAAGCATGGTGACGGAGAACACGGGCAGATGTGCAAGGTGGTGATGGAGAACACGGGCAGGTGTGCAAGGTGGTGACGGAGAACACGGGCAGATGTGCAAGGTGGTGATGGAGAACCTGGGCAGGTGTGCAAGGTGGTGACGGAGGACCTGGGCAGGTGTGCAAGGTGGTGACGGAGGACCTGGGCAGGTGTGCAAGGTGGTGACGGAGAACACGGGCAGATGTGCAAGGTGGTGATGGAGAACATGGGCAGGTGTGCAAGGTGGTGATGGAGGACCTGGGCAGGTGTGCAAGGTGGTGACGGAGAACACGGGCAGGTGTGCAAGGTGGTGACGGAGGACCTGGGCAGGTGTGCAAGGTGGTGACGGAGAACACGGGCAGATGTGCAAGGTGGTGACGGAGGACCTGGGCAGGTGTGCAAGGTGGTGACGAGGACCTGGGCAGATGTAGAGACGGTGTCGTCATTGTCCGGCAGAGGGCAGCCCCGATCCCCATGGGAGTGACTGCTAGACCGAGTGACTGCTGCAGGGTGGGTGACATGGAATGGCATATGGCCAACCCTGCAGCAGCCCATGGTATCGTCCATGCCCTGGCAGGCCTCGGTCACCCCATCTGTATGTGCAGGTGACACACAGGCCTCTTCCCCCTCAGACACTGGGTGAGTGTGTTAACACTTGGCGCTCTGTGAACTTGGAGAACGATTGCTGAGACATCAATATTAGGGCAACTTTCTAAACTGTTTTAGGAAGAAATTTATAAGACCTAAGTTTTCTTTAAAACATTCAATATCTGGTCAACCACCATGCTTGATGTATAATTAGGACATCATCATCACATTTTCAAAAAGAGATTCAGTATTTTCTTTTGTATGATACATTGTACCTTCTTCAAGAACGGACGGGATTCATGAAGTACGTGCAATACAGATCACAGAAGCCCAGAAGGAGCCTCAGATTACAAACACGTGTATCCTGGAGCTGCTCCGTGAGCTGGTGACAGGCTCACGCACTGCCGCTACCGCTCCACTCCGTGTACACACTCACGATGTGGTAATTTGACAACAAAACCTTAGTTTTCAAATCTTCAAAGGTATAGCTACTATTTGCTTGAAAAACAGTTCATTCTAACTGTTTAATATCAGCACAGATATTCTAGAGCTTTCTATTACCTAGTCTATTGTAAATGACATTTCACATTTACAGAAAAATAAAAGCCTTCAAAAACATCTGCATTTCACTAAGGTAACAACATGGCTACTTTTGCAATTGTTTTTAGAGTATAATCTACCTCTTACATTACAGGAATTTCACGTGTTTAGAACAAAGACTACAGTATAAAAGGTTGGCGTAGCAGGGCACAGCGAGACAGTTAAGTCTAGGACAACTCCTGCTGTGCTCTGCACACACCCTGGCTGCCAGGAGAGGGTGGGCACACGGCAAACTCAGTGGCTGTGAGCTCTCACTGTGCCAAACCCCTCATGGGGTGGGGGGCACGGTATTCCCTTTAAGAAAACACCCTAAAAAGTCACAAACGTAAACGGGTTTTTTAAGTGATAAGAAGTCTTCTTTCAAATGTATAGACAGGCAATCTAAACCAGAAGACTTCTTGGCTGAGTAACGGTACTTGGGCCTGAAGGCCACATGGTCACAGGGAGATGCAATTATTCAAGTTAGGACGCCATGTGGGATACGCGCACGAGTGCGAAAACCACCAATGTCCGTTAACGACCACAACGGGCAGGGGCCTTTAGGCTTAGTAGCAAGGGTTTACTTCTAAAGGCACCTGCAAAATAATTACAGCTGTTTGCTTTCTGCCTTACGCATCCATAGAATTGGAACCACACCGAGCGCACTCAGCTTTGAGTACAGAACAGCCGCACTTTTTCTCCCCCTGGGGTGTCACCTATTTGCAAGCAGCTGGCCTCATGATCAGTAATTACCCCAATACACTGCCCCACCCCCCACATTAATGAAGGAAAATACACCCAAAGCTTTGCTTTTTTTTTTTTTTAAAGGAACTGCTGACATGTCTTGCTAACAGCATAACAACACGACACAGCTTAAAGGTGCAATGGAACCGTGCTTTACAGCGACAGCAGCCCATCGTGTCTGCATCTTTTAGAAAAAGCTCCCCACTGGTTCATTTGCAACGCTTAAGGATAGAAAGACAGCGTTACCATTGGCAGGAAGGTAGGTGAAGTGCTGGTACTGGCTTCTCTTCCTCTTCCCGTTGCAGACGTAGAAACTCACTTGGACGGGGCTGGTTATTCTCTGATTGCGAAACGGGGGGATCTCGACCACCAAGGAATTCTGGTGAGAAAGTGGCAGGTGGGAGAAACAGTTAGTGTCCGGCACAAGCAGAGCACCCTGCACGACAGCGGCTGCCCACAGGCCCCAAGTTCCTGTAGGACGACAGCTCCCGACTGTCCAGGCTGCACCAAAGCTGCCCCCAGAGCCTGCGCGTGACGTGGACACACGCGTGTGCGGGCCGGGTGTGCCAGTCACGGCTGGGCTAACGGGGAAGAGGGTCTTGATGCCGGTCACACCCAGAGCTGAGAGGTGGTCTGAGGTGCTGTGTGAGGGAGACGCAGGACGGGGACTCCAGCTAAGATGCCACCGGCTCAGAGAGAAGCTGCGAGTGCACATGCTGGGAGCAGAGCAGCTACTGGGCAGGAGAGGCCTTCGGAAGACCCCAAAGCTTCTGTCTACCCTAAAGAAAGCATCAGTGTGCTTTGAAAATGAAAAAAAGACCCTCTATTCACTGACTTGTGGATGGTGCAGGGAGCACCGGCTCAGGTAAGTTGTCATGAAAACCCAGGGCAGGTACTTCCTGGAGACATGTGTGGGGACAGAGCCCCAGACAGCAGTTTCCAGGCTCTCGGCCTCACGTGCAAAGGTGCTGGCTCAGGTAGTAGATGGCCATCGCTGTGGCTGGTTGGCCATCAGCTGTAACCAAGTAGCCATTAGCCACTGATGTAACTGCTGTGGCTGAGCTAGCAAGTGCGATGTGTGGATTGTGGATTACAGAGGCGATTGCAGTTAGCAAGTGGGGTTGGTTGGCAGAGAAGTGGACGGCAGGTTGCGGATCGTGTGGCTCCTGCCTCCTGTGTCTTCAACCCAGCCGCCAGCGAGACTAGAGTGGTATGACTCCCCTACCTATGGCTCCGTGGGTGTTCCTTTTTGGCCTCACCATGTCCTGTGTTCTGATGTGGGGAGCAGGACCAGAGACCCCGCATGACACCCCTGCATGACAACATGTCTCTGGGGACAGGTTCTGTGACAAAGCCCAACTCATGGACTTCCAGATTGGAGAAGCTGGGAGAGCCAGACCCGCAATGGATTCGGGAGGTGACGGGCACCTCGAGCATGAAGGCTCAGAAAGAACAGGATGGATTAAGGTAGTCGCTGTTACTTTGCATCCTTTAAAATAAAAACCAGCGACAGTGTTACAACATTACGTTCTCCCAAGCAGATACGGAAGCAGTTGCTGTGGGGCAACAAGGCTTCGTGGGAGAAGCAAACAGGGTGGGGTGGGACTCCGGAATCTCAGGGGGCCGCTCAGGGGGCCAGCGCTGGGCTGTGTGGATGTCCTAATATGTCAGTGACACGTCTGCCCTTGAGCCAGGACCTCAGGAGGAGGCAGAGTAGCATTTGATTTCGGCGGGGGGGTGGGGGGGCGGAGGGGGGAGAAGGTTACATCTAAAAGGTTTCTTCAATTTTTCTGTCATGATTTTACTTAACAAGTAGGGACAATGTATAAGAAAAATCCATTTTATCACTTTTTTCGTTCAAGTAATTGTTACCCAGATTAATAATAAAATTGATTGAACCATGTTAATAATGAAATCTTAAGAATGTTAAAGCATAAAACTGAGGCCACACCTCTTCCTTTTACAGGAGAAACTGAGGCACACGGACGACAGGGCCACAGGGACTCATCCCTGCGACCACACTTGCTTCAGGCCACACGTTTCTCATTTTAATAACTTCATTTCACTTAAGAGAAGCAACAAGCACACATGTCTCCTCCTGCCTGTGTGTTGTCTCCTTATCAAAAATAACCCCGGGGTGGGGGGGTGGCGTGGGCCTGAGCACGTCACACCCCGTGCGGTGCTGTCCCCTGCAGCGAGGGGGTCACACAGGTCTGGGTGTCGCCCTGGCTCTGACACTAAGTCTCAGTTTCCCATTTGTACAGGGAAGAGAAAGAGAAAAACGCTACCTCAGGGGTTCACGTATATGGAAGGAGACGCTGCAGGTGACGCTGGGGCCTGGTACACAGCTGACATGCAAGGACAGCAAGCCATTAACTCAATAGTTAAGGAAGTGTCATCTCTACAGAAGAAATGCAGAGCAGGGACAGAAAGCAAGAAGTCCTGCTTAGGCTGAGATCAGAACTAAAAACGGGACGCACTGAACCGTCAGGAGGCCCCGTCACGCAGCAGGTGGGCGGAGCCCAGGCGGCCGGGGGGCGGCTCTGGGGGGTCAGCGTCTGCAAGTTCCAGGTAACCGAGGGGCATGTTTTCATGTGGGTGCAGCCTGAAATGCTTCAACTCCCTAAACAGATAAATCATGTGACACAACGCTGGCCCCATGAAAGCACGAGTGCAGAACTACAGCGCCAAGGGACAGGTAAGATAGCAGATGCAGTCACCGGAGCAGGATACAAGCTTCAAGAAAACCCATTGTCGAAACTGCTCGTGAAAGTAAATAAACTATACGTACAGAACAGTCCCATTTTGTTGAAAAAACATATACAATGTAATGCTACCCTCAAGCTGCTTTTTGGGATTTAAGCTGTTTATTAAGAAACAAGACTCAGAAAGAACCTTGGCCCCACCCCTTTCCTGCCTGAGGTTCAGACAGAAACATTGCTTCAGGAGGGGAGCCTGGGCTTCACCACCTTACAAACAGTCCGACCCGCGTTAGCCAGGAAGACTGCAGGCTGCTAGCGAGACGCCCCGTGTCCCACTCCGTGAGCCGCCAGCAAGAATGTTCCCACCATGTCCCGTCTGCTCTGCCTCAACTCCCTGCCTTTGTCCAAAATGTCACAGACCAATGTTGCCTCAGCACCGGGAACTGTCAAGCCTGTGTGAACCCCCCGGGTGCACATATTAAAATCTGATTTTCTGCCGCAAACCTGTCTCTGTTAATTTGCTCATTAGCCCAGCTGGAAGCACTTAGAAGGTGGAAGGCAAAGGATTCATTTTTTAGCCCCCACACCCACACCAGAAAAAGACTGGAAGGAAAGGCGCCCAAATGTTAACAGTGGCTACATCTAAGTGGCGAAATTACACTGGGTGTTTTTCTTTTATACTGTGTTACAATTTCCAAATGACCAAAACAAATGTGACATTCCTTTTGTAATGAGGACAAAATATAAAAGAAAACCTCACTTAAAAGATAAGAATGACGAAGCTGTAAACGTGAAGTAGATCCGTATTCACATGACTGTTACGTTTCTTTTAAAACATACAATAACTGTTACGCTTCCTTGAGAACGTGCAACTATTTGACGTAAAAAAGAAAACTCAATGACAAAAAATAACCTGAATAGTGAACTTGGCAGGAGCTACTGCAACACAGACAAAGGCCTTGTTTCTGCAGGCCACTTGCTCCTGCCCAGGGGTGGTGCAGACGCCGCGGCCACAGCCGAGAGCAGGGGAGGCCCGGCCTGCCCTGGACCTGCTGCTGGAACCAGGTGTCGGTGGCCAGTGTGGGAAAGGAGCAGGGGGAGCATGCTGAGGGGAGAGGGAAAAACGCTGTCTGCCTGCCGGGACTGGGACAGGGGCACGCGCTGGGCGGCTGCCGCCAGGTGCCAGGTTTGTGTATCACGAGCCCTTGCGCTTTGATGCCTCTGCACCTTGTGGACCTGCTGGGCCAGGAGTGCCCAGGCTGCCACACTTCCGCGGGGCTTCTCAGGGAGTGAGGCCAAGAGCGGATCGGATGGCCATTCCGAGCGGCAGGGGCCTGGGCACCACACCTGAATATGGGGTCACCCAGGCCAGGCTCTTTGCCATGGGACACCATCTGGAATAGCTTCTGCTAAATGGAGCAGAGCTTCAGTCACAGGCTGTTCCTGGTGCCAGCGTGAAGAGCAGGCCAGGCCTGGGCTGGCAGCCGGGGAGCCCCTGGCACGACACGGGGTCCTACTAGCTACAGGGCAGAGATGAGTGACCCAGGTTGCTGCGGCCAAGCCCATCACCAAGGTGCCCTGCTCCCACGCCCCCAACCCTCTGGACCCACGGGACCCCCCCCGAAATGAGGTGCTTGGCCTGACTGACACCCCGTGTGTCTCTGCACTTCCAGGCCTCAGCAGGGTGAGCGATGGGGCGGGGAGAACGGTGGCTGTCTCACAAAGGTCGCGGGCTCGCCACGCGTATTTCACGTCCCGTGGCTGTTCCAGGACCAGGCAGAAAACACATGCTGACTGGCAGATAATCTGACTGCAGGGGCCTCTGTGAGCACCAGTGGTCCAGTTACATCAGCTGGACGACAGAGGCCATCAGAGGGGTGAAGACCTGGCTACTGTCTGCAAGAAGTCACTTTAAACACAAAGACACGAGTCACAAGTGGGGGGAGAAGGGTACAGCAGGCTGACGCTAACTGAAAGAAGCGGGGAGGCTAGGGAATCTCAGACAAGCGACATTCTCCTTTAATCACCCGTCAAAGAAACAGCAATTATTACTTAGGTACCAAGCCAGCTGGGAAAGGGAGGTGCACGCATGCAGCCCACCTGTGGGCCCAGCACGGTGCAAACACCATCAGGGCGGGTGTCCCCAGATGCTGGCCCGACCAGTCCACCAGCTGATTGGCAAACGGAATGAGGGCGCCTGGGAGGCACACTCAGACCTGACCTCACACCTAGGTCACGTTCAAACCAAGCGTCTGCTGACGATGGGCGTCCTCTGAGAAAGATGGGTAATAAGTCACTGCCAGAGGCGCTGGTGGGGCTGTGCCAGCCAGCAGGCTCAGAGCAGCGGTCTTCCTGCGGCGCAGCAGGCTCTGTGGGCACCCTGGTGACAATGACAGCCGGAGGGCAACAGAAAGGCCTTGTGCCACAAGCATGAGCAAGCAGCCACGTCCTGGCCCATGTGGCTGGGAGTTGTCACGCTGGGGCTTTTCCTGGGTGAGGCCTCCAGCCTGCAGTGTGCATGCTGCTGTCCAACGTCTCATCTTGTCTGCCTCCTAAGAGCATAGCGCCCGAAAGTGCTTTCAATCATTTCTATTCCTGACTCTTTCTGTCGTGATAAGTCGTTCATCTTAACAAACCAGGAGCCACGTGCCTTTGGCTGGCACCCCCACTCTGGCCGGGCGAGCCCGCAGAACAGTCATGGCTGCATGTCTGAGCGACACTTACCGGCTTGCACAGGTCTCGGTCAGTTTTCGCCTCCATCTCCCAGATGTGGTGGCCATCTGGAAGAAAGGCAGCGAGATGGCTGTTACTCATGTGCCTGAGTGTGCACCCCGAAAACGCAGCTTGGTGCAGGCAAATGCGCCCCAGCAACAGTTGTCCTCTAAGCAGAGGTGCCACCGCTTGCCGACTTGGCCATCCTGGCTATTAACTTGTGAGGGCACAAAATCACAAGTGTTTCTGCCTGGGGAGCAGACGCTGGGCCTGGAGGGGAGGTGTACGCAAACGGCCTCAGGGAAGCTGGCAGAGCCCCAGACCCCTGGCTCTAGAGACGGCCATGGCAGCGGGCGCCCACAGAAACTGTCTCTTCCCAGTGCCACCAGCCCCCCATCAGCTGGGGAGGGATGCTGTGTGCCCGTCCCCAAGGAAGCTGAGGCCCAGGAGGAGCTCAGGTGACCCCAGGAAGTGTGCCGTCCTCGGCCTGGAACCAGGCTTCAGTGGTGGCGGCTCTCACGCCCGCCAGCTCCAGCCGCGAGCAGTGGATGCACGCACCGGCCTGACTACCTGGTGGCCGGAGCCCTTTGTATGTTTGGGCAGAGTTCTCCTAGGGAGTGAGGGCCCAGGAGCGGGTGGGCTGTGCTCAGAGGAGCTGCAGGGCAATAAGAAAGTCCTTTCTTTGACTACTGCTTCCACATCAGGACCCAGAAATGCAAAACACAAGGTATTTTTAACCTTACCCCCGTGGCCATTTGCATGTTTAAAAAAAAAAAAAAAGGCTCGGAAGGGGCCTATGAAAGGGCTCTTGTCCCTCAGGCCAGGCCCTGGGGAGGGAGGTTGAGGCCCCCACTCACCCAGAGCCCTGCTGTCTGGACGCCCCACTCTGGAGGACACACCGTTTGGGGACTGGCTTTGTAGTAATTTTGTTAACAGACGTCAGCCCCCCACAGAAGCCTCTTTCCTCTGATCTTTTCCGAAGTCTGTTCCCCAAATGAACAAGTAGATCTAGACACTTAGTTCTTGCTTATGCTCTATTTTCACAGAAGAAATGTGTATGCGTTACAAATCCTAAATTATAAATAAATTACACAAACTCTCCTTTTCTTCCCTCAAAGTGCCTGCCGGGCAGGGGTGGAGGGTGGGGACAGAGAGGAAATGTGATGAGTCACGGGGAGGCCACACCAGCAGCCTCTGGGGCGCCGAAGCCCCCGGGAAGGAGCAGCCACGTCTCCTCCTGGGAAAAAACGACAAGAAACAGACTCCAGGCCTAGGGAGCCTGTCACAGCAGCACACTTTCCCGGGTTCTGCAAGCTCAGGACACAGGTGTAAGCAGCAGCCTTAACTCCAACCACACACGCTGAGATGTGACGGGTCTTCCAGGTGACCGCAAGGGGACTTGGAACACGGGGTCCTCCAGACCTCGGGGTCTGGACTCGCTGTGGAGGCCCCATCCCACCCACCCTACTTGTTTAAGGAAATAAGAATCACTCTTCAGATAACCCAGCTGGTCTCCCACTCTTGATGCCTTTTAAAAACAACTTTTAAAATTTTCTATGACAAAGCCCAATTTTGCCCCCCAAGAAAATCAGCGTTAGGTCTTATAACCTGAACTGCTGGGGACAAAACTCGCTGCTACTCAGTCTCTGCCCATCCACACAAGCTAACAGTCGCTGTTCACATCTTACACATGCAGCCGCCCCCAGCTGAATTGGGCTCTGGAACCCCCAAGGCACACGCGCCCTTTCAAAGGCCAGGCCCCTGCGCCCGTTTCCCCAGGTCTTTACACCTGGGCTCAGCCCCAGCCCCAGGGGCAGGTGCTCAGCACGTCAGCTTCTGCCTGGGGTACTCAGCGAGTTTGCAAAGGCCAGTGTGTGTGTACAGTGGGAACACCTGTGTACAGCCAAGCTGGGACAGAGGCTGCGTAAAGGTGCCTGACGATGGCAGACTCGTGGGAAACTGCAAACAGGGCTGGGCTCCCACTTATGCCAGCACCAGCAGGGCCACTGACTGCTGCTCCCAGCACACAGCCTCTCTGTGCAGCCTCCGGGCCCTGTTTCGGGCAGAGGGAGGGTGGAGGCGGCCTGGGTGTTTTGCGGGCCCTCGGCCTCCACTGGGAAGGGAAACTGTCGGCTGAATGGGCCTTTGTGTTCCTGCCTTATCAGGGCCTCGCCGGGCTGCTCAGTAGGAAACTGCTCAAGCCCAGAAGTGAAAACATTCCGAATCATTAGGGAATTCCCTGCAGCGTGAGTCATCAGAAAGGCTCCTGACACACCCGAGCAGGGAGGCTCCCCCGCACAGGGTCCTGGGACTCGGGTGTGACTGGGTCTCTGGAGCGTCTGGGCGTTGACTCGCTGCTGTGCCGGCCACACAGCCCACGGGCAGAACCAGCAAGGAAATAACGAAACACCTGGTCAGAAAGCCCGCAGGTGAAGTGTCATGATGCCTGCTCCCGGGACCAGGTGCTCAGGCCTCCATCTGCTGGGCCGTAGGAGCAGGCTGTGCACTTGCTCAGGCTGGACACCCCACGAGCACCAAGCCTGGTGGCCGAGGGCAAAATGCCCTGTCATCGGGCTGCTGGCTGTCAGGGAAGGTGGTGGTAAACAGGTGGCCACTTCCCACAGAGACACGCCAGTCACCTTGTGTGGTCCTGGCCGAGTGGAGGTCACGGAGGGGAATCCGGATGCTGTCCCCAGTCTTCATTTGCCGCCTTTGTCCTGGTAACCCTCCCAGGCTGCACACGGCAGTGGCCCCACAGAGCCACGTGGCGCAGCAGAGACTGGAGTGGGAAGGAAGTGACTCCCTGCTGAGGGTCACAGCCTGGCGGGTCCTCGGGTGGTCAGCACGGGATCCACTCTTAGGTACGTGCCCCGTGGAAGGACACGGTCGTCCACACAGAGCCCTGGACGCAACGCTCATCGGAGCATCTGCACAGCAGACAGTGAGGGCACAGCCCGCAGTCCACCCCCGAGTGGGCAAGCAGCGTGTGGCCCAGCCACAGTATCACCGCCTCAGAGGGACGGACCTGTGACACAGGTTCCTGCACAGACAAGCCCTGAAGAGGCTGTGTGGAGGGAAAGCACAAACACTGCGTGTCCGGCCTCACCCGGGACAGGCCGATCCAGGCCCACAGACACGGGTTCCAGAGGGCTGGGCTGGGGGAGGGGCATGGGAGGACAGGGTGATGGCCGACGGGTGAAGTGTCTTCCGGGGGTGACAAAACGTTCTAGAATTAGAGCTGATGGTTGCACAGCTCTGAATACACCAAACCACTGAACTTCCACAGGAGCTGTGTGGTCTGTGACTTAGTTATACCTCAAAGGTGACATGAAAACACCGTCCCGACACAACCGCGTGTGGGTCACCGTGTCGTGACAACACAAGGGAGGGGGGAGCCGAAGGTCGGGGTGCTCCCTCACCGAGCTGGGCTCCCACACCCGTCCCACCAGGCACACGGACAGCGGGATGTGGGCTGGGAGGCCCCAGGGCCCACCTTCTGGCAGCTGCCTTGGGGCGGGGCCTGGAGAGCTGTGTGGGTGGGGACAAATCAGAGCAGGGACTGGCCACTCTGCCCAGGGAGGGGGTTTCGGTGCCAGGCGTGTGAGGAAGGGGACGGGGTGTCTGGTCTCTCAGAGACCTGCGGGCACCTGTGGAGAGGTTTCCTGCCCACACCAGGGCCCGCAGCACAAGCACGCGTGTGCCCGTTCCCCACCCGACACTGTACCCCACAGGGGGAGGCACAGGCCCCATGAAGGGCCCGGCCCGGGAGGGCACAGAGGCGCACCTTTCTCCCGCCCCGGCTTCCCCTGTGTCCCTCGAATGCTGATCTCGGAGGTCAGACTGGGACCCCACAGGGCAGCACTTGGGGTGAAGCCCCCCACTGCAGCCTCAGAAGCCTGCAGGCTCGCGGGCCGGGCAGACGCGCCCCCAGGGTCCAGCCCCCCGCGGCACCTCCTACTGCAGGGGCTTCTTGCAGCTCACTCCCCCCGAGACCACTCAGAATGTTGTGTAATTCAGAACTGGGGGGTCACCTTTCAATCTGAGGTCAAAAAAGTCTTCCTAGGACACAGTGGCCTGGCCCACTGCTTCTCTTCCACTCACGGGACAGCAGTGTGACTTCCAGCACAGCGCGTTCTGGGGCGGTCACAGGGCGAAGCTATGTGAGGGGTCAGCTGTTCCTGCTGTGGACGCTGCCCCCGGGGAGCCACCCTAGGTCTGCAGGGCGCTGGCAGCAGAGGTCGGCCGACTGCACGGGGTGACGTGGGTGAGCGCGGTGACGATTGCAGTCCATGTGGATGGACGCCGTCGTCACACCCCCTCGCCCATGTCAGTGCCAGGAAAATCTGAACAGAGAGGCCTTTTCCTCTGTGCCAAATCATGACTTTCGGGTGTGTGAGCTGCACCACAAGCCTGTGGTGTCCGATTCTGGGCAATTTCCCGAAATCCCTACAGACCAGCACCGCGAGGGCACAAACCAGGTCCCCGCATGGTCACAGCCCTGGGACCAGACCAGGAGAGAAGGTGCAGGCCACTGGCTGGTGCCGCCACTGCGTCTCTGCAGCATAAGCGCCAGGTAGGTGACCTGGTGAGCAAAATACAGCCCATGTGAGACCTGTGCCAGCTGTCGTGTCAGTGCGTGGGGCACCCAGGCTGCCAGGTGTCACTGCCCACACACAACACAGCCAGGGCTGCTGCCCCTAAGGCAGCGAGGGTGGGGGTCCTCACACACAGCTGCTCACACTCACACACCCTGACACACAGCTACTCACACATGGTGACACACACACCTGCTCACACTCACACATGGTGACACACACCTGCTCACGCTCACACCTGACATACACCTGCTCACACTCACAGTGACACACACCTGCTCACACTCACACACCCTGACACATACCTGCTCATGCTCACATACTGTGACACACACACCTGCTCACGCTCACACCTGACATATACACCTGCTCACACTCACAGTGACACACACACCTGCTCACACTCACACACCCTGATACACACCTGCTCATGCTCACATACTGTGACACACACACCTGCTCACGCTCACACCTGGTGACACACACCTGCTCACGCTCACACCTGACATACACCTGCTCACACTCACAGTGACACACACCTGCTCACACTCACACACCCTGACACATACCTGCTCATGCTCACATACTGTGACACACACACCTGCTCACGCTCACACCTGACATATACACCTGCTCACACTCACAGTGACACACACACCTGCTCACACTCACACACCCTGACACACACCTGCTCATGCTCACATACTGTGACACACACACCTGCTCACGCTCACACCTGACATATACACCTGCTCACACTCACAGTGACACACACACCTGCTCACACTCACACACCCTGACACACACCTGCTCATGCTCACATACTGTGACACACACACCTGCTCACGCTCACACCCTGAGATACACACCTAGTCACGCTCACACACTGACACATACCTGCTCATGCTCACACCCTGACACCCCCACACACACACCCTGACACACACACACCCTGACACACACACCCTGACACACACCCACACACACCCTCACACACACACACACACCCTGACACACACACCTGCTCACACTCACACATGGTAACACACACCTGCTCACGCTCACACCTGACATACCTGCTCACACAGTGACACACCTGCTCACACATACACCCTGACACACACCTGCTCATGCTCACACCGAGATACACACCTAGTCACGCTCACACACTGACACATACCTGCTCATGCTCACACCCTGACACCCCCACACACACACCCTGACACACACACACACACCCTGACACACACACCCTGACACACACACACACACACACACACACACTACACTGGCCTCAGGGCCTCGCCTGCCTCAGAACCACATCCTCCACGGTGGGGACACCACACGTGACGTCTGCGCTGGGAACAAGGTCACACGTAACAAAAACAAAAGCGTCTCATTCTCCCCTGGGCTTGGTGAGCACACGCGGGCTTCAGGTCACTTTAGTTTCTTACATTTCAAGGGTTTGGAAAGTTGCGCACCCAGCAGCCGGTCGGCGCGGGGCTGCTGGGGGGGACCTGCCGAAACCCCCGGTAAAGGCTGGCAGGACAGCTGGGCCCCCAGGGCCAGGACCCGGGACCACAGCTCCACCCCTCTTGCATTTGGTTCCGTCTGGACACCGGCTCTCTGGACAGAGTAGGAAGCCACATCGGAAGGAAACAAGTCCTACTTCCGTTTTCAGGGATTTAGGGGACTGTGGATGCACTTTACTCCCTGCGTGGAGATGTCCTCACGTTTTCACTTTCACGGGAATGACTGCATTCCTTCTTTCATTCACGGAGTATTTGCTGAGCACTGCCCACGGATGTCACGGTCTGAGACAGGTGAGTGCCACCCACACAGGTAAACGCAGTGTGGTGAATGCGGGGTCCAGGGGACAGTGTGGGCTGGGGCTGCCTCTGAGGCACAGAATTAGTGCAGGCAAGGAACCCGCCATGCCAGGACACGGTGGAGGGCTGGCAGAAAGGGATGGGCTGGTACAGACCCAAAGACAGAGCAAAGGAGAGGGGAGGGCCCCACAGGGGAGACACAGGAAAGTTGCGGTCCAGCTGTGCTGGGCTTGGGATCTGCTTGTGTTAGGTTTGGAGCTGGGGTATGGCCGTGTTGGGGTTGGGGGTCTGGCCATGTTGGGGTTGGGACTTTGGCAAGGAGTTTGGGCACCTACTTAAGAGCTTTTGGAAAAGACGTGATCTGGTTTTGTGGTGGGCGGTCACTGGGGCTCTGATGAACTGTGCCTCCATACTTATAGGTCGGTAGCCTCACCCCGAATCTGGCAGGCAGCGACCTGGCTGCTCTCGGGCCTGGTGGGCAGCACTGATTCTGCTCTGGGTGTAAGAAGGTGTGGCGCCACGAGGATGCCAAGGAGACCTGAGGGCAGCCGTGAGCCTGCACTCAGAGAGAAGGCCACTGTCCGGCCCCTAGCTGACCTGCCAGCTTGCGGTGGCCACACAAATGCCCACAGGCCGAGACCAGCACACACACGACTGCCAGCGCATGATGTGATTGTTGCTTGAACACCTCTGTTTTGGTGAAGTTCGTTATGCAGCAAAAGAGGCCAAAACAGGCTTCATTCATTGTGCCCAATAACTGCAACAGAATAGACAGGTGACTTTACAAAAAGGAGCTATTTTTAGCTTGAGCAGCAAGAACTCAATGTTTACTGCTGCTAAACCTGCGAAATCTCTGCCTCCTCTTCTCTCTCAGGCCCATCTCTAAAAGAAGAGTGAGTTCATGGTCTCCAGAGGTGTCTTCCGGTGTTTTCAGGTACACTGGCCTTGCGTGTGCCCCTGGGCTGTTTCAAATTTTCATGCAAATGTGCAAACATGTCCTTAGTTCACAGATCTGAAAAGATAGCTGTGGTGACCTTCAGTGGCTGGGGGCGGGGTGTGTGTGAATATTCTACTTCTCACAAGTGGACGTCTGCGGGGTCTGAGCTGGTGGTCCCAGGATGCTGGGCGTCCTGCACCTGACCCTTTTGGTCTCCACACATGGACTTTCACCCTGGGAAATGTTGTCTGAGTCCATGAAGGAAAGGCTGTTTCCACACTGGGGCCTTTTGCACAACTCAGCAAAAGACCTGAGAAAAATCACACAACTCTTCCAGACAGCAGCTGTGTCACATGCCATCTACCCCCTTCATGACACTTGTCTCACGGTCCCTGTGGCCCCTCACTGACCGGGAGGGCCTGGCTGGTGTCCACTGGCGGGGCCGTCGAGGACGCCTTGCTCCCATTTGCCAATCACTGCAGTCCTCCACCAGGGCCCGTGTCGTCACCGTGAGAGGCACAGCCTTCTCAGAACTCCTGAGCGGCCAGGCGCCAGGCAGCCCGTCACTCCCTGCAGCACAAAAGGCTGAGCCCTGAGGGCTTCCCCACAGGGCGGGGAGGGCAGCCACTCCCACAACCGCTGGAAGAACCCTGTGGCAAGGTCCCGCAGCCACATCTGCCCGCTGGCACTCGGCCTGGGTGCCACCAGCAGCACTTACACAGAACTGGACAGCAGACCCTTGGCCTCACTGGAAGCCCAGAGGCTAATCGTGTTCTTGATCTAAACTGACTTTAGTAGTTTCTCCAAACAGCCAACGGGGGAAAGCCCAGTTTGTCACAGCGCACGTCAGCTTGCAGGAGGGTGAGCACCCTCTGCCAAGGAGGCAACGCCCGGGAAGAGGGCGTGTGGACAGTACTCCCTCCTGGAAACACACGACGTGCACACACAGACGAACTAGCTGCAGCACAAACGTGGAACGACCAGCAGTGTCAGATGTGTCACTGTCACAGGTGCAGGATGTGTCTACGTCGCTTATCTGTGTCTCGCCTTCTGTGCACCAGATGCTGAGCTGCTGCAGGACACAGTGGGGTGGGGACAGCCCCTCTGCGACCACGAGGGACAGCCTGGCACTCGGCCTGCCTGCACCCGGGGACCCTGGGAGGACGATGGTGGACACCCCACACCGTGGGCGGGCGGCCAACCTCCACATGGCGCCCACGAGACCACAAAGCAAAGACGCGGTGACTGAGTGGACAGTCCAGGCCGTGGGCAGCTTCCCACAGCAGGAGCCTCTCGTGCCCACGAAAGGCTGATGCCCCCCAGGCCCACCCTAGTGGCAAGACGATGATTGTCAAGGAATCAGTGAGGAAAGCTGCAGGACCCCTCCTTGTGAAACAGCTCCGGTCAGAGTCTGACCGCGCGGCAAGCGAGCAAAGTCGTGTCCCATGTTCCTCCCCAACACGCACATATACACGCATTTAAAGCTCAAAGCTTCAATTATTTCAAAATTAACGGCCTCCAAAGAAGGGCGTTCCAGTAACGCAAATTCTTCTCCTTATCATCGCACTTAGTTGGGTTTTCTCCATAATTTCAGACATATTTTCCAATTATGTGCGTGATTACATAGGCAGACCACGTTACCCGGGAAGCACCTTTAAGCTCACTCTGATTGAAGCACTTCACTTTCCTGCCAACTGCACAAAATCAAGGCCCATTATGGAGGCTGAAAGCCTCCGCAGTTCTCAGTGATTAGCACGCGTCCTGCCCTGAGCTCTCAAGAAAATTCCGACTGGAAAATGTGAAGAAAAGCGGTCCAGCGACGGCCCCCAGAAGACGCCTGTGGCCCGGCGGCAGGGCACAGGCTGCTCCGCGGACCAGAGTGCCAGGGGGCGCCAGAGAGGTGGCCCACCCGCTCGTACGCGCCCAGTGGCTTTTCCACAGGCAGAAGCGGTGCCACCCCCGGCACCTGTCCTGCAGCATCCAGGGGCTCATTGCCCGGGTCCCCAAATACCAGAGGAAAGAGGCTCTTCCCCTTCACCCCACAGCAGGCTCTGCCCACAGCTCCCTCTTCAAGTATCCACACAGAGGTCCACACTCACCCACACAGATGAGGTCTACACTCGCCAACAGAGGTCTACACCCCCTCACACAATGGCTGGAGCCCTAGCGGCTACCGTCACGAAAGGACAGACACTGTGTGGGCATCAGGGGTGCGCACCCACACAGAGGATGACAGGGCCTGAAAGGTCTCTGAGCCCAAGTGCGGGTCCCACTGGCTCCTGTGGCCACTCACTGCCTGGACGCCTGCCTCTGAGAGTCTGAGTCTGAGAACGGGGAGGCCCCTGTCTACACTGGAGGTACCCCGCACAGTCCGGGCAAAAGGCCACCACACGGCCTAGAGGGACAGCGTGCCGGTCCTCAAGGCGGCTCCACTGCAGCCCTGCAACACCAACAGTGATGTGTCCAAGGGTGGGTGCTCGACGGCTCCAGAAATAAACCTCCTGTTGGCACACTCATCGCCGTCACAGCCAGCTCCGTGCCCAGGACACGAGCGCGACAGCCTCCAGGATCAACCCCCACCAGCGCCCCAAACAGAAAACACTGCGCCCGTCTGCTTCTAAGGAACATACCTGGTGCTTTCTCCACGAAAATGACTTTGGAGTCTTGCAGGAAGTTATGGCCGGACAGCACCATCCTCTTCCCGCCAAGGACCGGGCAGCTGGCTGCGCTCTGCTTCTCCACGAGGGGCAGCTCCTGGGCCGACCGCTGGGCTGCGTGGGGTCAGGAAAGTGCGTATGAGTGAGACGCCTCCACACCGCTCCCGAGAGGGCTCCTCCGGTGGACCAAGTACACACACGTCACCCGATGCTGGGAGAGGGTGCACTGTCCCAAAAGGCAGAAGGGCAGAGTCTGTGCAGAGGCTGGGCTGGGCCACGTGCCAGGGGTTCTCAGTCCCCAGTGAGGTCCCAATGTCATGGAGGCCACAGTGCAGAAAGGTGAGCAACTTGCCCAGAACCACAGGCACAGGGCAGGCATCTGCCAGACAACCGGGGGCCCAGCAGGAGGGGCAGGGGCCAGAGGGGACAGCAAGGCAGGGCAGCCACCATCGCAGACAAAGGGCTGGGTCTGCAGGACGAGGAGCCCCCATCACCGGTCAACCTCCATTCAGGTAAAAAGCAAAGGAACCAAACAGAGCAGCTTCCACTGAGACAAGTGGACCAGGTGAGTTTCCTGAAACAGCCCCCACACCTGGGGCTCATTCAGAGGGGAGGGGTGGAGGAGGAGCAGCTGGGAAGGGGCCCTTCTGAGGGGGCCAGTGGGGACAGCCAAGCTGGCCCATGCTTCCTCGAGAGACCCTCCCTGGGATCCCGGAGAACGCTCCACACAGAGCTTCGTCAGTGACCCAGTTTGGTACCAAAAATTAGCAAAGTCATTTCAAGATGGAGTGGACCCCACACTGTGGCGATCAAGCGCCTGCTGCAGAGCGCAGGGATCAGGCCAGCTGCCGGGGAAGGCGGGCCACAAAGCTGACAAGCAGGCTCGTCCCACCCTGTGGGCCGCGATGCCACTGCCACCTTCCCAAGTTTTCTGAAGTGGGAGGGGACTGACGCAGATGTGGCCCACGTGGAGCTCTGTGTTCTGGGACAAACGTTCTGTCCTGTTCATTACCCCACCCCAGGAGCTGGGACGCAGGGCCAGGCGCTGCGCCGAGGCAGCTGACTGAACCGAGTCCTTCGCAGCCACTGAGTGAAGCCACTGTCCTGCGGAAGCAGCGGCTGCGTCCCAAGGCAAATGTGAGTGTTTGACAGGCAAGCACAGCTCACAGGCGACACAAAAAGCAAGGGAAGTGCCTGGCACACGCCGGCTGGCATTCCCGGGGGCCACTTACAGCACTCGATGGGATTGGAGGCGACCTGCAGGGACAGCGTGCGGCCGCTGGGCTGCGGAATGTGCACCCGGAACACCAGCCTGACGCGTGTGTTCTTCCTGCCGATGTCCGTCTCCCCCTTCCGCAGCTCTATGTCCGAATTGCGCAGCTTCAGGATGCCGGCGCAGTCAATGCTGCCCAAAGCAAGGCCCGCACGTCAGTCCCACCGGGGGCGTGCACCCAGGGCGGCCCCACCACCATCCGCATGGGAATGTGGGGTGGGGCAGGGGCAGCCACCAGACCACCCACCCCGTGCCCGTGGCCGTGGTGTCCCTTGTCCACCACCCAGACGCCGGCAGGCCCAGGGTGGCCTCTGCAAGGCAAGGGCACTGGAGCAGGAAGCCCAGAGCCAGGCCCCGTGGCTCCCCGCTCCCCCCCACCCGGTGCAGCGCCCGGCCCCCCATTTATTTAAGGCGCTGGCAGCAGCCCCATCACTCAGCTTGAGATCCCAGCTTTTCTACGCCTTCATGTGATTTTGTCTAACTTCACTTATTTCATCTGCCACTAGACTCCAGCACAACAGCCCATGTGGAAGTTGCCGGGTGGAGACCGACACTGTCCTCTCGGGAAGCTGCTGTGACACCCACCCCGTGCTTGGTGGGCCCCTGCTGCATCCCAGCTGCTCTCAGACTCAAGCGTTTTTTATTGGCATAAATGCAGCGGTCACTGAAACCACAGCTGCTGCCGCTGACAAAACCCATGCGTTCTCTCCAACACCTGACTGTCCCAGTCCTTGGAAAATTGTGATTACAGCTCCTGCAGCTAACCCAAGGACCGAGAAAGGATTCTGACGTGCACAGATTCCCCCAAATCCGTGAAACACCAACATGGAGAGAAAGCTTTGCCTTTGTTTTCAACTTAGAGGGTTTAACAGTCACAAAACTTATCAAGATCCCACTTACCCCATCTCCCACCATCTCTCCCTACGTCTAGACACCCCAAATCCCTGCTGCCCCAGGACCTTCACACCTGTGGCCTCCCTCCGCGTCCGCAGGGCTGGCCCTCCCTGCACACTCAGCTCTCCACCTGCACAACTCCCCAGAGACACAGTTCTGACCTCCCGGGTCCCTGAGCGCCCTGACACACGCCCCCACACTGTCTCCCAGCCCCCAGGGCCCCAGCAGAATGTTAACCCCGTGGGACTACCTTGCTCTCCTGCTCTGCAGCCTCCACAGCTTGGGAGTGACGTGCATGGCACACGACAGTCACTCATTAGCAGGATTCAGTGAAGAGGCGGGTACAGGCCCCATGTGGACATGAGATTAAGGCTCAGCTGATTGAGGGTTCACCTCCACGCTACTGAGTCAGAGCCGACCCTGCACAACAGGCCCTCATTCCACACTGTCAGAGGCCCGTGAGAACGCCGTGCAGAGACACACTGTTCTCTTTAATGGTTCAGTGTCTGCATTTTAACCGTCCCTCTAATTTGCACCACTGTATCCAGAAATAAATGCTGTCACGTTTAGGATGCAGGCACAGGGGAGGTGCTGACAGCTGTGCAACTGTTTACTTTAAGTGGCAATATGCACAGCGGCTAAAACCCTAGGAAGAAAATACGTGTTGTCACAAACATTTGTAAAGTTTATTTGCAGGATGGGCCACTGAGCTGAGGGACTGTGGGGGCGACTACGCCTGCGGAGAACGCTCAGCCAAGGCCCCGGCCACCCTGAGGCCACGCGGCCGGCAGGGGCTTACATTGCGCGCATGTTGTTCTCCGGCAGCAGTGGAATTTCCAGGACCTTGGTGTTGGAGAGGACGGCCTCGTGGCTGGTGGTGGACACGGTCTTGCCCGTGATGCGATGGACCTGGTAGAAGGCGTGTGGCCGCAGCAGGCGGTCGTCTGCCGTCCCGATGAACAGCTGCAGCGTGAGCGGCTCGTTCTCCAAGTAGCCGTGGAGCTGGCGGGAGAACAAAACGCCCTGAGCGCCTGCGCACAGCCCGCTGGGAATCAATTAAACTTTTACAAGCAGAGGCTAATTCAAAAGGAAGGCCTGTGACAGGTGCTAAGTGTTAGTCCCCTCCCGGCCCCTCTGTTTCTCTGTAATACAATCAAACGAGCCTACAAAAGGCCTCATTATCCCAGCGTCCTGGGGCACTTGGGTAGGTGTTGGCTTTGAACTCAGGCTGCCTACACGTGCACACACACAACACGCGCATGCACACATGTGCCCACCGGCATACATGTGCATGCATGTGCAGGCGCGCACACACATGCGTACATGCACATACATGCCTGCCATGCCCTCCGCTGGGACCAGCATCCAGGACCACAGTAGTGACAACATGCAAGGCTGTGCTCTTTTCCGCAGGACAAGCAGCTGGGACAGGACGGCATGGACCGTCCTGGCACAGCCGGAGGCTGCCTGTTGTTCAGCCCCATCCCTCCCACACATGTGTCACAGTGTGTGAAGACACTCTGCATGCGCCTGGGCGAGGGACTGCTGTGACGACCACGTGCGGCTGGGCAACCCCATCAGAAAGGTAGGGCAACGCGAAGACAAAGCCATCTGCCGAAACCCCTGCCCCCAGTAGATTCGGACGTGCACCCCACAGGACAGGATCCGCTTCTCGGATTCAGTGCAACCTTCATCCACAAACAGACATGAATGAAATTGGCCTTTTCTGCCTGGCTCGGGCTGCCCTCTTCAGAGGCTGGTGGCAGCTCAGTGCTGCCCGGTACCCACTGGCACGTGCCCCACACCCGATGGGGGACGCTCCAGGTGTTAGGTCTGTGTCACACGGCACTGGAATGTGCACTGGGCAGCCAAGCCCATGTTGGTGAGAAGACAGTGTCAGCCACAAACCTCACGGAACTCCAGTGACATGGGACATGGCAGCTGCCTCCCCCGGGCGCCCTGGCCACACCCCTGCATTCCAGGACACACCGCGGCCTGGTGTGCACGTGACACTCTCAGACACATAAGTGGAGTCAGGAGGTGGAAAGTGGGCCCACGGACCTGCCCCAGCTCCGTCTGGACCCCCTTCTCCGCACCGCACATCGGGGCCTCAGCAGAGACAAGTGACGCTTAACCACAGAGTGGTTTCCCTGTGACATGACGTCTGGATCGTGTGTAGGAGGCAAACGGCACCAGGAACAGGAGCTGTTCATCTTCAAGAGCACACAGGCCCCACCCGCCTGCTGAGGAACGGCCCCCCGGAGTTCGGGGGGTCCCACAGCCAACCTGGAAAGGCTCGGTGGCACCGGCCCACAGGCTCAGCAAGTGCAGCCTGCCCGCCCTCTCCACTCAGACCGCTGCTCTTTTCTTGCTGGACTAATTTTAACAGCTTTGACACGAGACCATCCTATGAGCCAAACTTCCTCTTGCAGTCGAGTGGTAGTTGTGTAAGAACGCTTATCTAGGACTTCAAATACACAGCGAAGTCAGGACCGCCTGGCCAGGCTGGTGGCCGGTGGGCAGCAAGGAGCCCCACGGTCAGCCCGTCACTACCCTGACACCACTCGGGGCTCTGAGGTGGGTCTGGGCCCCAGAACCATGCAGGGTTCTCAGAGAACAGAGTGGAGGAGCGATGAGCAGAAGCTGTGGGAAGAATCCGCCCTGCAGTGGAGACCTCATGGGTCCATCCACTGACAAAGTCATGACACTGAACGTCCCACGGTCCATGGCTTGGTGAGTGCCCGTGAGGTGGTCAGTCCCCACTGACCGTGAAAAGGCCGCCCTGACAGTCACTTGAGCCTGCCTGGAAGGAGCCTGGAGCCAGGTCACAAAGACCCTCCCGGCAGTGCTGGTGGGGCTGGAGGGAGCTGGGATGGAACACAACACACAGCCAGCAGGGCAGGCGGGGACCGGGTGCAGGCTGGTTTTAGGAACACGAAGCAGGAGCTGACGGTGAGACTCCAGGAGACCGCTGGGAATGCCACTGCTAATCTGTTAACTGAGTGTCCTGGAGAGAAATGGGGCTCCAGCCGTGAATTCTCCAGTAGGAAATGACGGAGGAGGAAGCTTCCGGCTCCGGCCGGGCCCAGGTCTCTGCAGCCACTGAACAGGCAGCCTCTGAGCACGATTCCAGTGAGCGTGTACAGATCTTAACTTTCATTTTAACACGCCAATTTGAGAAAAATGAACCTCAGAAACGGGAAGCAGACGCTGGGACACAGCCGTCAGTGGCAGCTGATCTCCACGTGGCCAGCGGACGTGGGTCTTCCTGCTGGCTGGCCCCTCGCACGGTCCCAGGTGCAGACGTGGCCTAGGGCCGGTTGGATGAAGCGGGTCCCTCATTATAAGGAGGCGAAAGTACCCGATTTGCATTAACTCTCTGGGCCCCACGGCTCACACATTAGAAGATAAAAGGCCCAGCAGGCCTAGCGAGCCCTCACTTCAAACAGGCACCAGCCTGCGTCCTCCCTCAATCACTACCGGCCACCCCAGAGGGAAAATTGTGCCCTGCACCACTCAGAGGCAAGCCAGTGGAGGCTACACACTTGCTGCCTTGAGAAGCTGAGAAGGGCTGTTCCCGGGACTGTGGGTGGGAGGTGTGAGCTAAAGGGTGTCCTGGGGCCTCCCGTGTCCATGTGAGGGGCAGTGCGTGCAACCCCCCCTTGTGGGGTAGGAGGCCTGGACCAGACTGTGGCTGAGTCGGCATCTGAGGGGGACCAGCAGCTCATCCCAGGAGCAGGACAGCTGAGGGCGGCAGACGAGCATTTTGCTCAGGAGTTTGTTTCCTCCACATCCAGCTCCATCTGGAGCAGTGGGAGACAGTTCTCGGTACAGTAACATCTTCTCCCCAACATAAACACTTACAATGTCATGTTTACAGTGAAAAGATGGGGGCGCGCACACAGAGAAGCTAGCGCTTGCGGTCTGACAATACGCAGCTTGAAACAGCAGCCAAGCGTCCACCAGACTGTGCTGGCAAAAGCTCATTCACTGTTTCAGCTTCATTTAATTAAGAGATGAAGTCACTTGTAAGCCTTGAGTCCTCAGGAAAGAATCCCACACAGACATCGTCACGAGAGGTCCACACGCAGTCAGCGTGCCCAGTGCCTGCCCGCCACGCTCTCGGGCCAGCAGAAGAGCCCACACCACTGTGCAGCTGGCGGGACCCATGGAGATAGCAGCATCTTTCAGTATCGGCCCCAGCCAACACCGTCTATGACGTCATCATCACGGACACAAGAAACGATGAGGCAAAGACCAGCCCGAGACGAATGTCCTGAGTTCCCAGCGGCCAGCACCTGGCACTCTGGGGGGGTTCTTGCTGGGGACACGCCTGAGCTGTTTGCACTGAACGTGTTTCTCCCTCATGAATACTGAGTGTCTCCACACCAACTGGGTTCAGTGAGGACGCAGACCCAGACCCTCCTGCCCATCAGCCTCTCCTTTCCTTGCTGGGGAACAAGACTCTTGTCTTCTGCCAATGTAATGACCTTTACTAAGAGACCTCACTCCAGGCTGGACTCAATGCACATTTCTATAACGGGAAATGTAAAAAATAAAATCATAGAGTAAGAGGCACATTTTGCCAGTCGGTGTTCCCTTTTGTGAAATTCAGTGTGAGAATACATGAATCCCACGTGTGGCTGCGGCACGTCTCGCGCTGTCCGGAAGCAGCCCCATCGGCCCCCACGCAGCCGGGCTGCGGACAGACAACTTGAAAACGTCAATTTAAAATTCCCCCAGGATTCACGCTGTGGTACTTATCTGGTGGTAAGTAGAATGCAACGGATTGTGGGTATAACTTTATGCTTTTAAAAACACACCATTTCAGTGAAAATGGGAATATTTAAGGTTTAACCTGGGAGGTAAACATCTATTATTTAAAACATGAAGTTCATTTTAAGAAAAGTAATTTAAATACTTCACATGTTCCACTGCCTGGTTTCCTGCCTCTGGGACATTACAGTATCTGTCAAAATAATACTTATAAAAATACCTGTCATAACAGTGACCTCGCTTTGCTAAACAAAATGCATTATTCCGTTTCAAGGTATAAGAACTACGAGTTTTCTACGCTTAAGAAAGTTTGTTTTTAGCTCCTGTGCTTATCTCAGCACTTACACGGCAGGATGACAGGTGAGTGGAGTGACTGAAGCCAAATTTATTCAACGCTGAAATTCAAGCAGTACTCACGTGCCCACACGTGCATGCACACGCTCACACACACGTACTCACGCTCACATGTACACACGTGCCCACATGCACTCACACATGCACACTAGTGCCCAAACGTGTGCTCAGATGCATTCATACATGCACACATGTGCACACACATACTCACATGTGCCCGCATGTGCTCACACACACGCTGAAATGCATTCATACAGGCTCACATGCACACAAAGGGGAAGGTAGTGACGTATGAACAAAGAACCAGTTACTTTACAGCTAGCCATTTTGAGTTGGTTTACACATAAACTAAGAGAGGAAATCCTCATGCCCTACAAACCGCAGGCGTGTTGCGGGCATCAGCAGACTACGTGTCTGTCTAAGGGCCGAGGCCGCTGCCCTGAGGGGGCAGCGTAGGAGGCTGGAGCTCACGGCACCCATGGGCCCCGCTCACACGGTCCCCTCATTCGGAGGAAGGTGGCCCAAGGAACCCTGGAAGAGTTGCTGTGTGTCAGTCATCTCCACCTGCGTCCCCACCACCAGGGTTGGAGGTCAGCCCCGCTGTGCTCCTGAACCCCTCAGACGGCCCGAGTCCTGGTAGGGTGGGACTGGGCCAATTTATTAATAACTGTAAATTACCTACTGTGGGTCGAGGGGCTAGTGGGCCACTCCCTGAGTGTATACAGGGGATGGACAAAGCTAAACCCTCTGGAAGCCATGCCCGGCCCTTGGTGTTTGCCGTTAGTCACCCAAAGGACAGCCGAGGGCAGGGCCTGGCCCTGGGGACCTCACAAAGCTCCCGGCATTGGCACGTGGGCAATGCCGGCCAGATGCCCAGACGCCTACACGACGGGCAGTAGCCTGCTGTCCAGCTGCCCCCTCCCTGGCACAAGTGCTGCTGAAGGGACGGCCACCACATAATTGGTCAAGGGGTGATTGTGTATCCCGCCTCGGCACAGCTGGGCCCATGCAGGGCCGAGCAGGCCATCTGCTGACACAGAGCCAAGTGCCCCGGCCACAGACAAGAGACCAGTGTTGTCCGGCAGCAGCCCCACGGGACAGGGACACCGCACCCCCCCACCCCGACTGGGAGGGAGCGGCCACGGGCGCTCGAGGCGCCCAGCCCACAGCTGGGCCTGGGCAGGGCCGTTCAGGAGACAGTTATGTAACAGCAATTCAGGAGGTCACGTCCCACCCATCCAGAGCCTTCTCTCTCAAACGCAGAACAGTCTTAAAACACCCCACAGACACAGGCAGAAAACCAGGAGCACCCGGGTAATGGTCGCTGCCCAGCACTGGTCGCCCTGACTCCTTACTGGTACAGTCACGGCCGTTACGGGCCAGCACCACCGCCCCACCGACAATGTGCAGTGCAGAGGCGTCCTGCTCACACCCACGGCCTCCGGGGCTTTGCTGGAGGGAGGAGAACAGGCAAATCCTCGCTCCTCAGAAAAGCTGACGACACATTTCAGGGCTCCGAGCACGCGCCCTTGCACTGCTGTGGGTGCCACCTGTGTCGGTGGGAACACCGGTAAAGGCACACTCATGACACCCGCAAGCTCACGGACGTGAGAGGCCAGGGAGTGCCTGGACCCCGGGAAACAGCAGAGGGCAGACGTCTGCTGCTGAGGCCGCCATGAAAAATTAATCTGCGCCTCGTGCAGGTTGGCCGTGCGCAGCAGGCGGGGTCTGGCTGGGGTCAGACCTGCGTTTTACGTCTCACTGGCGGCGTGCGGCTCTGCGTGTGGGGCCCTGGGCACAGCTGCTGCTCTGTGGTCCCTGGATGCTCGGCTCCTAGTCGGGCCTAAGGGTTGGCACCGAATACGATTTGTTTCAGTGACACCTTTTTCTCTGGCTTTTGTGAAAACCCTGGCTTTCCAGGTTAATAATCCTGTCCTGAGTGTAGAAGGAGATAGTGATGGGAAATGAAACAAAAAAAAGTGGAATGAAGCTTCATGTAAAATAAAATATGCTGTGGACACCGGATAACAGGGGATATCGGCTAACAGGGGACATCGGATAACAGGGGGCACCGGATAATGGGGGGCACCGGATAACGGGGAGCCGCTATTTATCCACAGTGTTCAAACTCCTCCCAGAGCCCGCTGCTCGCAGACCCGAGGCCTGTGCCAGCCCCTCCATGCCCGAGGGAAGGCCCCACATAAAATGAGAGCTGTAACAGCTCGACTTGGAATGTCAGTTTTAACCACCTGAAAAAAACAAGTTGTTTCCTGTGTGTGCATTTCACGGTTTCAGCTCTCAAATGTCTTGAATGACAGAAAAATATTTGTCATGGTCTAGGGGGGGCAAAGTTAAGCCTGAAAGCCAAGCACTCTAATTAAAGAGAATCCCTTGGAACCAGCGGGTCACCAGCTGCCCTGCCTGCCCTGCCCGAGCCTGAAGCCGAAACCTCCCCCCGTTCCCACTGCCTGGGCCAGGGTGGTCCCTGAGTCCTGGGCCAGGTCACCTGGCCCTCAGCTCCGGACTCAGCTCCTTTATCGGCCAGACAGGGGTTACACTGGTCAGCCATAACTAACCAGAAAACAAGTTACAAACCTAAAATGCTGTTTAGGAATTGACAAAGTCATTGCTGTGTTTCATGTTTCAGGGACCTATTAATTATTCACACAAACCCGGTGGCCTCCTGTGTGATGGGCTAGATACTATCGAGAAACTTATTTTCGTGACTTGGTAAACAGAGCTTAAGCCTTTGACCCCTGGGTCAGAGACGAACGTCCCCAGGTGGCTCCTCACGCCCCCATGGGAGTGGGGACACAGGACACTGCAGATGGGCCTCTGGACACTCACCCATCACATGCTCACGTGGGCTGAGGGGATGGCATGCATGCCGACAGCAGAGAAGAGGGACGAGCGTGGCCTTGGACAGAGGCCACAAGGATGCTGGGAGACGGGCGCCCGGAGAACAGGCGACCAGATGAGCAGTGGGGACTCAGGTGTCCCTCAGCCTCCTGGAGCCGCTGTACTATTGTCTGAAGAAGGGCGGCTGCTCAGAGACAGAATTCTCTAGTTTATCAGTAAAAATGTCAGAAGAGGACCAGCCTTCACACACCTCCCTGGAAAGGCATCTTCCACGCAGGCTGATGGCCCCTCTGCGTTCCTGTCCCAGGGAAGGTGACAGAATCTGTCCCTCCCCTGAGCCACTGCCAGGACCTCAGTACCAGCCTGCTGTCCCACACTGGGTGACAGCAAGCAGCCCCCAGGCTCCCAGAATGCCCAGCCCAACCCACACTGAGGTGCTGGCCTGTCACTGGGTCATGAACTTGCCGTCGGGGGTAGAGAAGCTGCCTGAGCCTGGCGACCCTCGACCTTGAGTACGCCCAGGAGGGCTCGGTGCTGCCGTCTTCCAAGATGGTTGAGTGAACTCAGGGCTCAGGAGAAACAGAACCAGGACGCAAAATAGCACCTGCTGTCCTTCCTGTCCCCTCTGCTCTGCCAGCACTGCTGGCAGCACTGTCAAGGGCACCGACGGGCACAGAAAGGATGCTGTGTCTTCTTTGGAAGTGACATTCCTGGGCCTCTCTTGCCTCTGCAGCAGCGGCCACAGACATGGACAGACACCCTGAGAACTGGTGGTGCCCACGGCCAGATGCCACCCGTGTGCACGTGCCCATGTCATTCGTCGACAGGAGAGAAGTGCAGGCTGTAGCATTCTCTGCCTGGCTCGTCTCACATAACAAGACGGCAGAGGCCGGCGGCGGGGCTCTGGGCAGACCGGGGCCTGGCCGCTTAGCTGCCCGGGGGGCAGGCACTTGCTCAGGATGGTCGTCATGACACCCAACCCCAGCCAAGCAGGGGAGCAGAGCGGAGGGCACGGAGGGCGTCCCAGACAGAAACTGCCGGACACCCCCCCCGGGGCCGTGGAATTCAGGCAGGACCCTAAGCGGCAGGAGGCATCCTGAACGTTCCTAGATATAGCCGGGCGATGCCACATGCACACGTGACCCCAAATAAAAATGGAGCAAGACCACGTGATGCTGCAGTCTCCCCTAATCTCCAATGTTTGTCTATTCTGTCTAAAAAGTTACACGTTTCAGCTCATCAACATCTTCAGATGCAGAGCTCGTGGCAGCTCCTGTGTCATTGGTGCTGTGGGAATGGCCATGTCCCCACGCTCAGGCACTATGGGCATTTGCTGTCTGCAGAAGATCATGGGCTCTGGCTTCTCGGACAAACTTTGGAAATGGAGAGGAAGTCTGATGAGCTGGACGTATGTGAGGACAGCACGTTTCCATCCAGCGCAAGTGCCTTGGTTCCGCCGACACGGCGACTCTTCAATGCTCCACGGGAGAGGCGGTTCGGGATGGAGCTGACGGTCAGTCTGTGTCCTGCCTGAGGCACTGTGGCCACAGCCTTTTGTAAAGAGGGAGGTGAGGGTACAGACATCAGGCTGCTGGCGTCAGCCGCTGTCCTAAAATAACTCACCGCAGAGGAAGACTTTGTGGTCACCAAGCTTCCACGGCGACGAAGCGAGCTTTCTATTTTCATTTGTTTTATAATTATGTGCAAATTCTATTTGTATCCAATTTGTGGTCCTCCAACCCAAAAGGAAAACAACCCCCCAAATCCCCTCTTTTTAACTGCTTACCTCACACTTGCATAGACATAAGGTCACTTTGCCACAGATGGATGAGAAAACCCTAAATTAGTAATTTCTCACAAATGAAGATTTCCAGTAGAGGCAGCCTGACATTTTGTGTTTAGGGCACTTCTCCTTTTTGGTTTCAGTTGTAAGGGGGCAGCGGGTGGGAGGGGAGGGCAGGCGTTCATTCTGTTTAAACTCATAACCAGCCTTTCCCATTTCGCCATCATTTAATTTGAAATAATTTCCGAGGATACAGTTTTAAGATATTTTTAAATACTGTTCTAAGTTTCCTACTTCCTCCAAAAGATCTGTGTTCTAAGCATTGTCTACACTGGTGAACACCACCGAGTGCCCAAGATACTTGGCCGGCAGAATGGACACCAGCGCGGTGCGGTCCTGTGGGGCACGGCTGCGAGGGTGTCACTCTGCACGCAGCAGCCAGTGCCTCACTGGGGGCCACAGCCGAGCTGGGAGCAGCCACGCTGACTCCCACAGCTCTGCACCCGCCTTCCACTCACCCTCCACCTGGGACAATTCTCAGTCACACATGCGGAGGCACAGCCACCACCAGCCCTGCACTTTGTATTTCAAGGACAAACTCTCCATCCTGCAGGACCAGGGCCCCTTACCGATGTAATGTATAAGCAACGGGGGCCCTTGGCCATTATTTCTATGCTGCTTTCTTTTCATTTCTCCTTCTTTATTTCCTCGCTGCTGTAATACGTCTCCCATTCAGCAACCACGCACTTTCGTTCCGTGGAAACCATAGCAAGAAAGGGAGTTAAATGCCTGTAGTTACGGAGCTCGGCTAAACGCAGGCATTAGATGACTTTTCTCCACCTGGGAAGGTGGCAACTTAAAATGTCAGCCGGCCTCTGCACAGAGTCAAGCCGCTAACTAAGCAGGTATTAACTGGCCCCAGTAACGTCCCGGAGTCTGGCTGGCCGCTGCCCCCGCAGCACCTTCCCACCGCGCTGATTGTCGCCTTGGCAGACAGCCACGTGTCTCTGTGCCTGCTTTCCCTCGCAAGCTTTTTATTTATCTAAATTGAAAGAAGTAAAGCTCCCGCTGAGCACCCCTCCCAGCGCGCGTCTTTCCCTAGACAGCAGGGTCGGGGCGCCCAGTCTGGTGGGGCATAGACTGGGGAGAAACGTTCTTTGTCAGCGCTCACGGCGTGGAGCTCCAGGGCGAGGCTGGAGTGTGTGTGACTGTCACAAGGTCTCCTTGGGGAGAATTCCAGCTGATTAGGTACCATGTGACCTAAGGAAACAGTGACACCCGCCAAACAGCCCATGTGGGAGTTCACATCCTGGGTGGAGAAGGGTGACCAGTGTGGGATGGTGGACCACACCTGTCCCTGTCCTGATGACAGACACACCGCCTGGCCACCAGCCGACGAACGCTCTAAGTCTGAAGCCGAGTAAACCGTATTTCACCCCACAGTGTTGTGAGGTGGGGCGGGCACCCAGGCGCCACTAGCAGAGGGACTCGTGGCGTGGCCACACTGCGTGTCAGCCTCCCCACTGGGAGCCAGAGCACCGCCACCCACGGCCTGACACCTCACGGCAGTCCTCCACATGGAGGGGATGGCAGGGCCCCCGCCCGCCCCGAGCTGGGGCCTCACTCAGTGTTCTGGGATGGGCCAGAGAGTGCATCTCTCACATATTCCCAGTGAGGCTGGTGAGGCAGGCACGGGCCACCCTTTGACAACCATGGCCTTAAAGCACATGAGGCCCTCGAGACAAAAGATGAGATCTTTAAAACCATCCACTGAAAATGCCCAAACCAAAGGCAGCCTCCGTGTCGACGGAACTTGTTTTGGGCCAAGGACACCTCTGCAGGCTGTATTAGCAGATACAGCTGGAGGTTAGTCATCTGCAGGGTCTGGAAACAGTGCCAGGAAATGAATGGTTAAAGGGCAGACGGCCAGGGAAAGAGAGACAGAGCGAGGGCTCTCCCTGCTGACCCAACTTGGGAGCTGGCGGGACTGGAGGTGGACCTGAGCCACAGTGGGGCAGAGCGGCCGTGGGCCCCACTCCGCTGGGCTCTGCCCGTGAGCTGAGGCTGGTGGGAGGCCTCCCCCAGGACACCCGTAGCCCAGGCCCGCAGCGCCTGGCCACCCCTTGGTTTCAATTCTTTATGTGGCCCTGACCACGGAATTGGACACTCGCGTGCCCATCGTCTGTCTGTCGCTGAGTGGGGGTGACAACATGAGCAGGCCTGCGTCCACCTGCTTGGCGGGCATGGACGTGATACCTACATCTGCACTGAAATGGGAGGCAAGGCTGTCGGGAGCCTCCAACTTTCTCATTGCAACTTCTGGAAAGGAAACGATGGGACAAGCTCTCCCCATGGTTCTGAGAAATCTTTCTGCAGATTGGTTACAGAAAAGGTCTTCGAAATAAAAATGCTTATTTCAAGGTTATACAGTGGTACCTCGGTTTTCTAACGTAATCTGTTCCGGAAGACTGTTCGAGTTCTGAAAAGTTTGAAAACAGCCGACAGCTAGGCCTCTGGATCTTGCACTCAGCAGAAACCATGTGACATGTTCAACTTCTGAGACGTGTTCGAAAACCGAAGCATTTACTTCCAGGTTTATGGCATCCGTAAATCAAAATGTTCGTCAACGAAGACTTTCGAAAACCGAGGTATTACTGTTCTTATTTTCTTTTAAATTTTGTATTCTAGGAAACCTTGAAAATCAAATAGCACCCAGGGTCAAGTCCCCCACGTAGCACAGAAGACACCCAGCCCACCCTGCCCACCAGCGACTCCAGGAAGTGAGTCACGTCCTTGTGGTGGCCCAGGTGATTTCTTGGCCAAGATGTCTCTCCCTGACTTCTCGTTTCTGTCTTTTCTATCTTTTCTGACCAAAATACACCCACTCAGGAAACCATGGGGGTGGACAGTGTCCATCTAGACAGAGAACAATGAGGCTGTTGGCTGAAGTCACTAAGTGACCCTCCCCCTACAAACTGCAAGCCATGGCGTTTAGCCACCTGTGGGGACATCAGCCATTCAGTCCCCAACCACAGCCAGGCTCCTGGGTACCTACCACCTGTGCCCCAGAGCAGAACCGCACTGAAGAGAAGCTCCCACTTCCACATGGGCCCGACGACTGCCACTGCCGCTGAGCCCCAGTGTGTGGGAGTGGAAGCATCTCTGAGCACAGCAGCGGGGCCTGTGTGGGTCCCACACTGGCCATGACGTGTCCTCAGGAGACCAGGACCTAACTGTGTGAAAACAAGCCACCCGCCTGCTCAGGACGTCACAATGGGTTTTAAAAGGGAGACACAGGAGAGTGTTAGGCGTCACCGCAGGGCAGCGGGTGCGCGTGCCCGGTGTGGGAGCAGACGCGGTACCTGCACGCTGGGGTGTCCTCCCGCCGACGCCTTCACGGCCCCCCGGCTGCCCTCCGTCTCGTAGTGGGCTCTGTGGTGGGACTTGGGCTGCACCTCGATCCTCAGCTCGTAGGGCCCCGAGTGTGACGGCAGCTGCCAGTCGAGGGCAGGCAGGGACGGGCTGCAAGGGAACAGCAGAGGTCAGAGTCCCGCGTGTCACTGTGGGGGGGGGCGGCTCCGCGTCCCTCACCATCTGACTGACGTTTCATCTTCCCATTGAAAAGGACTCTGTCCCGACACAAGGAAGTTAAGTGTCTGCCCGTGTGACCTCAGCGAGGGGTGGGCCCATGCGCTGCTCCCCACACGGTCCCTAAGTAAGACGGCCACACTTTGCTGCCACGGCCTCACGGTGTTTCCCTTCCTTCTCGACAGGCCCCTGTGACTTATTTAACCTCCCCAATCAGGCAGGTTCCAGAACTAATCGAAGCTCTTTCTAGAATCGAGAGGGGTGCGCCTGGGACTGAGACCCTGCAGGCCTGGCCTCCACTCCCTCCTACCACTCCCTGGGACTTGGTGACCCCAGCCTGTCACTCATGCAAACAAGCAGGACAGCCCTCCCAGCAGCCAACAGGGACAGCGGGGAGTCAGCGCTGGGGCAGGGGGAGGTGTGCCATACGTCTTCACAGCCCAAAGCACTGGACATGGGCGTGAACGGCCCGTTCCACGGACGAGGAGACGGAGGTTTTGCAGGGGGAGGCAATTTGCCACGAGCTACCAGACCTGCTCACGCCAAAGCCCCTGTGCTTCCCACACAACATGCATCGGATCCTGGCCACGGGAAGCCCAGCCCGGCTGCGCCTACGCTGGCTGGGCATCTCCTTCTCCTGGCAAATCCCACTCGTGCAGCACGAGAGGAGCCATGTGTGTCCAGTCTGTGTAGATGCGGCCAGATGCCCTCAGTGAATCTCCGCAAACAGGGCGAATGTCAGCCTGCAGCACCCAGCAGTCAGGCAGGGGGCAGCCCTGGGGACGCTGGCCCTCGGCCCTCGGCCACTTTGCTCTTAGGGCTGTGTGGGGGGGTCCCTCCGCATGTCTACCGGGCTTCTGAAAGTCCCCTATGCCACCGCCACCTGCAAACCGGACTCTGCAGAGGACGTGAGGGTGACAGAGATGACACAGCTTGAGCCCGCCCTCTGCGCCTGTCTGCTCCTGCATCCAACAAGACGCTGGGGGCCAGCCCATGTTTCTCACCAGCACAACCTGAGCCATCCCCAATTTGACCAGTAAGCATGGGATAAACACGCGTGAGCACAGGAATGAGAAAATGCGAAGTCACGGGGCTGGGCGCGGCGGAACCGCCATCAAGCGCAGTGTCACCTCTGAGTGACATTACATAGCAGCCCAGTGACAGCTTTCCTGGTGGGGAGGCGCCACGGTGCACGTGGCAGTTTCAGGGGCTGTGGCCGGCAGAGGCATTTCCTGGACGAGCCTATCAGCAGCATCGCTCCGTTTCCGGCGCCGCGGCCGGGAGAAGGGGAGGCCGCTGAGCGCAGGCTTCCTGCTCTGTCTGGCCGGCCGGGTCCACAGGGTCCGGATCCATAATGACTATTTCACAGTGGGTCCCCCGCCCCCCCCACTCGCAGACAGACAGACGCTGTGCGGGCAGTGCCCCCGAGACCCCCGGGCACCGTGGCCCACATGGCAGCCCCTCTGGAGAGAACCCAGTGTGCCACTTACACTACGTCCTCTTACCCAAGCTGTGGGCCTGAGCTACAGGCTACCTGTCACTACACACAGAAAAAGAAACGAAAAGTTAGGTCCCCCTGATGTCCAGGAAATCAGAGAGGGGGGGAGGGAGGGAGAGGGCGAAGGCGGGGGGGGGGGGGGGGGAAGCAGGAAGGACTGTCCCCCCCTCACAGCCGGGCTAAGGGCCACACAGACCATCTAAACCACTTTGCAGTTCAATGTCACAAATAACCTGTGTAAATAATTTGCTCTTGAATCGCTGATAGCCTCAGCCACACACTGTAGAGTCAGACTGGCTCACTGCGTAACATTGTAATAGAGACAATTAAAATGATTGTTTTTCGTTGGAAATTTTCAGCATGGATTTGGCAGCTCCACAAAAAGTGAGAATTTGTCTGATTCAGATAAAAGACCTACGACTGGAGCAAAGTGCTGACGGACGGCCCTGCCTGTCCCGAGCACCGGCCGCTGGGTGTGGAGTTCAGTCTTTTTATATAAAAAGGGATACGTGTTAACAAAGTAAAAATTATATGTGATATGCTGGCTTTTTTACATTTAAAGATCACATTTTGAGCATTTTGGCATATTTAGAAGTGGTTCAATCACAGCTGCACGGCTCACGGCTTTATGAATACCAGAGACGTGAGCGTCCAGGCGTGAGACCCGGGCTCCTTTGAGCTCGTTTCCTTGGCACAGTCACAGGCACAGCAAAGAGTGCGACTGTTTGACGTGGGGACACACCTCCGGACGCCCCCAGCTGCTGGGGGGACCACGTGTCATGCTCCGTGTACCAAGGAGGTCTGAGCTGTGTTGTCACGTGATTCTGTGACACGAAGTACAACCACCCATCATGCATTAACGACAAATATAAACACGTCCACACTGATTGTGGTGACACCTCTGAGACCCTCCAGGCCTCTATGTGTCCCAATTTCTTACGCGCATTTTTCTAACACAGTGTGGCCCCCAGGCCCCGGCCCCCATCACGACACAGAACCTGCTTCTCCAGGGCCTGCACAGGCCACTGCGGACAGACGCAGGGACAATCACTGTCCTTAATTAACATCCAACTATGGCCAACTGCGTTCACAGCTCCCTGGGCCTGTGAGGGCCATCAGAAACCGTGGGATGTGGCCTTGCGAATGTCACGTGAAGGGTAAATTCACAGAGCACAACACAGTCACACGTGGGAGACACGCTCCAGCAGTCTTGCGTGTAGTGCTGGCGAAAGCTGCCTTTAGTCTGAAGAGCCTGGGACACAGCCCTCCCCACAGACCACACGGCAGCGTCGGCACCAGGAGTGTGGGGCCCAGACACGCGCTTCCCTGAGGCCTCGACACGCTCGCTCTCCTCCTGGGCCCTCGGAACGTGTCATTGTTGGGGACTCTGGCTGACGGGCACGGATCTCTCTGTGACCTTCTGTGAATCCGGAATTCTTACAAAACAGAAAGTTTTTAAATGCTTGTTGCCGTGCCTGGTGTGTAAGAATCCAGGTCACGTCACCCATTAATATTATCGTCACCTCCTGGAAAAGGCCAGGAAGCTGCTGTCACACGTGGCTCCACACCTCACTGCTGAGTGTTTCCATCACGTGACTGCTGTCACTGCCACCCCCCGAGGCACAGGTGGCACTAGGAGAAGGATGGTGCCCTGCCCCCAGCCCCCCAGCCGCTGGGAGCTCGGATGGTGTGGTCACACAGCAGTGTGGCTCCGGCGTGGCTGTCTCCCGGTGACTCCCTAACCATGTCGTCCTCGCTGGGGGACACCTCGGGTGACACCACCAGGGAGGCGAGTCATGCTGTCCCAGCTGGCTGTGCTGTGTGTGGACGCGGCTCCCCGTGGGCAACGAGCACCCCCGCATTCCCAGTCTGAGTCACCCCACTGTCGGAGCCACTGTGGCCGCCCGTTTCCCACGAGAAAGCCTTTCATTTTTCATTGAGTTTTTGTTTCCTTCACAGAGAAAAAGTGCAAAGGAATTTTTTAAACGCTTATTTCACAGCCTCGGGCCACCTACACACTGTGACCCAAAATCGGAGACTCTTTTTAAAAGATTCACAAAGAGCTGCTTCCTTCCTGCAGCCACACAGAAGGTCCGCAGTGAGGTGCCTGTCATCACAGCTGTCCCCTCTGTGTGACTGGACACCTCGACTCAGACCAAGTGCGGCCTTGAGGGTCTCTGTGGGTGACGACCGTCACCACCATTCCCTGCGATGCCCCCTCCCCCTGTGGACACACCGCTGACCACAGGAAGCAGCACAGAGACCGGCAGACGGCCCACAGCGCAATCCAAGCCCTGGCTTCTCTGGACGGTGGTTCCCTGTGGACAATGGTGCTTCAGGCTCACAGGGCTGTCCCATCTCCTCTCAGCCCACAGGCAGGCGGTGACCCCACCGCCCATGAGATCCCAGCACTAACGGGGGCAGTACAGGCGCAGGACTGACCTTCAACCCTAGTCTCTCCATTTGAACCTGAAAACCACTTTTAGACCCTTTCATCAGTGACCTCAGGGAGAGACACAGGCGTCTGCCTCCCGAGGGACGTGCACACGCCACTTCCAAAACACGAAGCCACAACCCCAGCAATTTCCCCAGATTCAGCTCTGATGTGAGAAAAACACGAGGAATACGGGGGACAGATGAGCACGCCAGGTGACACCGCAGAGGAGGCCTGTGCCATCAGGGCTGGGGAAAGCTGAATGCTGGGGAGGGAGACGGCAGGAAAGGAAAACTGGCAGCCAGTCAGCGACTGAGGGACGGCGCCTGAAGACGGCACATGGCAGGCTGGTGATTCCAAATTGCTTATGAGCATCTACTATGATAGCTGACGGGTCACAGTTCTAAAAACGAGTCCCTGTCCTGGAAGGACAAGCCAATGTGACGTCTGGGACATGCTGCACACTGGCTGGGTGGGGGGTGGGGGCGAGACCAGCTCACCGTGAGCCAGTTGTCACCAGCGTCAGGGGAACCACAGGACCTGGGGCTGTGTCTGCAATGCGCACGTGCGCCGTTTTCTGTAACACCGAGCAAACGGCCACAGGAGACGTGAGCTTACCGACCACCACGGCCCCGGTGGTGGGAGGGCTCTCAACGACCCCTTTCTCTTTTCGTTTATCTGCATTTTAAAAAATTCGACAGTGCAAGGCCGTCCTTGTGGAACCACAGCTGATAACTTTGTTCAAGTTCCAGCCTCCCTCGCCCCTCGCCCGCTGGGGACAGCACTGAACAAAAGCCACCGCTTCGCCCACGTGTGAGGGCCCTTCAGAAACCTGCCTGCCCCCTAAAGGCCGTGTCCGCTCATCATCCGAGGGTCGTTCTCACTGTGGACCCACCGCCCACATCGCTGAGTGCAGGAGTCTCAGAATCAGTGTTTCGGGTAAGTTCCTAATGGTTTGGGCGAAACCTTTTCAATTCTGAGTTTTCTAAGAGTTAGAGCCCATGTGTACCTACCACTCAGAAGAAAACTGCAAAGGCTTTTTAGGACGCCAATACTCCTCAAGTAGCTGACGCTACAGACTGTGCACCTGGCAGGACTCAAATCTGGCAAAGCAAAGACAATCTCCGCTTAAGGACGATGGAACCAAACCTTTCTCAGTTTCTCAGGCTCTGCGGCCAGAGGCCTCCTAATTGTTTCTTATTTTGTTTTTTCTAACTTAAAAGGTTAAAAGGTGACCAGCACAGCTCTCGGCCTGTGAGCGGGTGTGCTCAGGACCACCCAGCTCAGCGTCCCCCTGGGGAGCCCTGCCTTCCCGCTGCGCGGGCGGGAGAAGCCTGTCCGGCCGCCTCGAACACCCCTGCAACTCGGGGCGCTGCATGAGACAGGAAGCGCTCTTGTCCAGAAACCCGCCCACGTGGAAAAGGAGGTGCCCAGAGCCTGCCCTCCGTCCTCCTCGTCTGTCCTGTCCCTCCAGACCACACTGTCCAGCCCCGGGAGGACGCTGATTCTCTCAGTATTAACGCTCAGACAGAGCAGCAAAGGCTCAGGGGGCCATCCTCGTCCGACAGACGGACGGACGGACGGACTGGTGGGAGGGATGCTCTGCCTGGGCGAGAACCCCACAGGCAGCCGCACTCTGGCCGTCTCTGTTTCTCCACTACGCCTGCCGCTAACCAGTCAGCACACAGGTGAGGCTTTGGGACCAGCGTCCAGCCTGCGCCTTCCAGCGGTCACTCATACAAAGACTACACTCGGACTCACTCGCTGAGTGGAGGACAGGCACGAACAAACCATGAAGCAGACATGCCCGCTGCTGGGACGTCACCGTACAGTGACGCTGGGACGTCACCGCTGCCCCCAGGTCACGGTGAGTCCACTTAGTTCCAGACATTCATGGAAACGCCATCATTCTTTTTAAAATGCAAAGTTTAAACAAACCCTGTGGCTCAGGGTGTGATGATAAGCTGTCCTCAGGTCACCTCAGGGCCGTGGGCACTGCTGACAGAGAGGGGTGCGTCTGACACCTGGTGTTCGGAGTGGACCTCAGATGACAGGAGATGCTGTGCCCCACAGGCAGGGCCCCACTGGGCGCTGCCACCTCACCACATGTCTCCCACACGGCCAGTGAGTGACCGTCATGCCCCCGTGACACTCCACACACGTCTGCCTCTGACCCACCACTCGCGCCAATGCCAACTTAAATAAAACAGTGCTAGCTCACGTCACCTCCTCTTCTGGTCCCTGCACACCTGCAGGGTGGCACCACGTGCCCTTCTGTGGGTCAGGAGCTCAAGGCCACCAGTGGAGCGAGAGGCCAGGTCTCAGGCCCTGACCTGCAGGGAACACACCCCACATGACCAGGACAGGGGCCTGGAGACCGTGTGGCTCTTGGCCTTTCATTGGGCGGGGAGCGCTTTCCGTGTGCCTGTTTCCCCTTCTGTGAAGTGAGATTTGTCCGTGCACTGCCTCCCACAGCAATGAGCTGCTCAGCCGCGTGCAGGTCCCTGGGGAGGGATTCACGAGGCTTTCAGGCCATCGTGCTCGTCCCCAACAGCTCTGCAGAGCTCTGGGTTCAGGGGACCGGGACCGGCCCCTGGCACAGGGTGCCTACCCCACAGGTGCCGTATTCACCTATGGACACGGACTCGAGGGGAAACTGGGCATCAGGCACACGGCTTGAGGACCTTCCAACGCAGGTCCACACCACGTGCCACTGGTGCCTGGGTGAGTCACAAGATCTGAAACAGCCACTCAGACCTACAAGCAGCCTGCGCGCACAGCAACAGCTGGACCGCCCACCTCAGCTTCAGACAATGTGGCTGGGGCACTGAGCCCACGCCCAGGGCCTGGACGGCTGCCCTCAGGGCGCTGCCTCTGAACCCCTGCGGTCCCCAGTTCCCAGGGACAAGCGTCCCTTCCTCCCTACAACCCAGAGCCCGTACCTACACCAGACTGGCGGGTCCCTGGCTGTCATCCGCCATGTCTGAAGGTGGCCTCAGGGTTTGAGCGCCCTGACCTGAGCCCTTGTGGCACTAAGTCAAATGCAACCACATGGCCGGTTGGACCTTCCTCTGTCTGAACAGCTTCCTCACTGTGGACAGGTCTGTCCCACGTGTAGGTGGCACTCAAAGCACAGACCAGCCTGTACTGGATGGGAAATCTCACAAGTTGCTTCCTTATTGGAAACCAACCAACTTAATGCTGTGTGTCACCCAGCCTCCAGAAAACGCTTTGGGCACATTGAAAAAAGCAAACCCCACCGTGATCTATAAAAACATTTTTGCTCAGGAACCCAAGAACACTGGCAAATAAGTCCCATTAATTGCACGGAAGGTCTAGTTTTAATGTGGACAACCGCGGTCTCCTGATTAAATTTTTATCCCCCAGGCAGACCCTCTATCTGGTTCCCGAGGTGGCCCAGCCCAGGTCTGGCGCAGGCGCCGCTCCAGGGGCACTTCCCACGCGCTGTCCCGAGAGAAAGGGCTCAGCAAAAATGGCCTCTTTGTCTGCGGTCACTGACACACATCGTCACTGGACGCGCCCTCCCAGTCAGCACTCTCCGCAGCCTGGGAAACCTCAGGATTGGAGACACACGAGGCTTCCTGGGGCGTGAGGCCGTGGTGCTGTCACCGCCCCAGCACACAGGGCACGGACACAAGCAGGGCCAGACCAGGGGCTGCTCAGTCCCATGGCTGCGACTGCTCTAGCATTTGCATTATTCTAGGAAATAAGCCAGCATTTCAGGCCTCGATGGCTCGATTTAAGAATCTGAGTGTAAAGCCACAGAAATTCAAATTCTTCTGTCCTGTCCAGGAACAGTACTTCCTCTTTCCCTAGTAACAGACATTCACAGAATCACATCAGCGAGAGAAAGGGGGGCCCACACCCTGCACACTGACCTTGGGACGCGCCTGAGGCTGCAGGCGAGCACCCAGCCCAGCCTCTGCTGCCCAGTCACCGTCTCAGGAAACCTCAGGCTAAGCTCGCCAGTTAGAAGTCAGGTCGGCAAAACACTTTTCAAGCGTCAGCTGTGAACTCTAGAGCCGGAAAGAAACTGCACAACCAGAAGCGAGCCGTTGGGTCTGGAAGGCTGTTCAGAGCTCTGCACAGCTGGTACCACACACAGCCCAGGAGACGACGACCTGCCGAGCCCTCCATGGCAGGTTCTCGTGCAGAAGCGACACTCGCTTTGTGAATGAGCCATCCACAGACAACAGCCATTCCTGACCCCTGAACACCGACTTTACCTGCAGACGCCTCTAGAAGGGGCTGTGGCTCAGGTTAGTCTCGGGGCTTCATGGGGACCTGTGTCTGTGGGGTTCCCACCTGCCCAGAAGTGTGCTTCGCGTCCTGGTAACAGGACATGTGTGCTTTTGTCAGGTTCCAGGCATTGCCTGATGCCATCCCACAGCCTCAGAAAATTAGACGGGTCTCCCGGTGGCAGGGACCCAGTAAGGGGCAGCTCTGGGGCCAGGTACTCACAAGCTTGAGTGCCAGCTGCCTGTCAATAACGGGGGCCTGAGCAAGCGTCCCCAACTCTGAGCCAAGCCGTCAGTGCTCGGGCTGTGCAGACAGCGACTGTGGCCCTACGACATCTCCCTGCACTGTTGTCTGTTGTAAGGCTCACTGTGAGCAAACGTCCTCTCGTGATGTGCAGGTGGCATCCCTCCCATAGTCGAGAAAAGACCCCAGGTGAGCTGGCCCCAGCCAGGGCACCCGGCAGAGTGGAGTGGTGGTGACCCCTGTGGAATGGCATGTGGCAGGTAGGTGTTTAATCTTACTCCAAATTAGGATAAACTCTGAAATATTCAGATCATTTATGAAATGCAGTCGGGGTCAGCAGGAGTTTTTTCAGATTTTGTAAGCTGACACTTCTGCATAGCACAAAAGTTACGGACATTACTAAAATCATCAACTTCATAGCCAAAAACCTAAAATACACGGATATGGACATGTGGCTAGTTGCTTGGGCCACTGAACCCATTGTCCCTCAGTAAAAACTGTTCATTAGACTCATCTTGCCCCGTAGAAAATCAACTTCTTTGTAAGGATGCAAATCCAAAGCCAAGCTTCACGTACAGGAATTTCATTAGCGTGCACGGGGATTTTAAGCGTGTCATTGAAAACGCTCACATCAAAAGCCCCTGCCTATCTAAACCCAGTTTCTAAGTCTATACTCCTCATGTGTCTCCACGAATTCAGAGATGACACTGGGCGCAGACAGCTGAAGACGGTGAAGCGTCAAACGCTGGAAGTTTCCACGAGCCTATTGCGAAAGGAAAACAGTGCGGGGAGTGGGGGGCAGCGACTGCATCGCCCGGGACGACGCCGCGCCATCGCTCCCGTGAAAGACCAGGTGACACACACACTCAGCTGCACACCTCGCTTCCTGGGGGTTCAGGTGAAACCCTTTAAAGCCACCATCTCAAAACTACCATCTAGAAACGAAGACATGCTGGTCAGTGCCCACTGACCGTTCACGCCGCCCTGCAGCCCGGCGGGCCTCTGGAAGCTGCTGTCTCATCCGCATGCCACCCAGGAAGCACCGGAACACACCCTCCTGGGGGGGCTCATGGCCTGACCTGGACCTAGAACTGGAGTGTTCACGGGGGCTGGCAAGTCCCCTAGATTTCTGCACATCTCCAAGCTTTAAGAACAGAAGCATCATTCCGTTACACTGTAAAGGAAGTCTGAACTCTGGAGCAACAAAATCCAGACACTGTTGTGAGCTTCACAAACAGCTTCCTTAGTTGCAGCAAGAAATCAGCGTTGCTCTTGGACCTGCGAGACACCCTGCACTGAGGGGGGGTCCGTGAACGCTGTGCAGATGAGAAAGCCCCCAAAGGGAAGTGAGCCCCAGCACGCAAATTCCTTGGGAAAAGACCAGCACGGCACACTTTTTGCTGAAGTTCCTTTTCCTGGTGGGACAGAATTAGAAGTGCACACAGGCACTGAGCACCGGGACGGGGCGGCTTTGCTGTGACAAGTTTTCTGTCCCGGGTTCTGGAGGTCCCTGCAGACAGTGTGTGCGTCGGCCGCGTCGCTGGGACCTGCTGACGTCCACCTGCTCTGGCAGCGCTGCCCGGGCCGGAAGTCTGCTCACCCTCTCCTGCGGGCAAAACAGCCTCACCTCTGACCCCCACACAGCCCCCAGCGGCCCCTGAGCCCAGCTGACGGGATCACATGGAAACACATGGCAAGGACCAGGAAACATATTTTGCTGTGGAACCAGGACAGTGGGAAAGGTCAGCTCCAAACCCTTGGGGAGCAGTTTGGTGCCGTCCACATGATTTGTTTGTTTGCATTAACGCACGGGAGCATACAGCTCACTCGGGCTCTGTGACCAAGAGATAAAGAGCAGTCATGTGTCACCAAATGGCTGCTCCACTGCCCGCAAAGACAACATATCAAACGCAGGACTGGTCACACAGACGACCACCAACCACCCACCAGAAACACCCAAGTGAGCCTCGTAGGGAGGGACGACGGGGTCACCGACACAGGCACCTGCCACTGTCCCCAGGATGCAAGGTTGGGTGTTTTGGGATGAACTGTGTGCCTCCAAAACTCACAGGGTGGCATCCTGACCCCAGGACCTCAGTGTGTGACCATGTGTGGACACAGGGTCTCCCCGGGTGATCGAGTTAGATGAGGTCGCTGGCTGGGCCGCGAGTCAATGCACCGTGTCCTTGTCACAAACAGCTGTGAACGGCCCCGAAGGGAGACAGCAGAGGAGACACAGTCAGGAGCCACCTACACACTGGGGGAGACTCACAGTGGCCCGGGGCTCAGACGTCCTCCCGTAGGGTGTTTTGTCACAATAGCCCCTTGCAAACAAACACACAGGCTTTGTCTAAATGTAAAGCTTCTTTAAAAACCCTGAACTGGGCCGGCCCGGTGGCTCAGGTGGTTAGAGCTCCATGCTCCTAACTCCGAAGGCTGCCAGTTCAACTCCCACATGGGCCAGTGGGCTCTCAACTACAAGGTTGCGGGTTTGACTCCCACAAGGGATGGTGAGCTGTGCCCCCTGCAACTAGCAACGGCAACTGGACCTGGAGCTGAGCTGCGCCCTCCACAACTAAGACTGAAAGGACAACTTGACTTGGGGAAAAAAAAGGAAAAAAAAAAAGTCCCGGAAGTACACACTGTTCCCCAATGAAGTCCTGTTCTCCTTAAAAAAAAAAAAAAAAGAATAAAAGAATAGCTATTAAAAATATATATATATATAAAATTTCTCAAAGACTTAAAGGAAAATTTGAACAAGTAGAAAGACATCATGTATTTAGATTAAAAAAAAACCCAAAACCCTGAACTACAGTCGTCTGCGTGCTCCTGACGGTGCCATGCGGATGACGTCACTCGACGTGGAGACTGAAGTCCCATTGTGAGTGACTGTGACCTTCGCGGTCCACGGAAACGCAGAAGGTCATCAACTCATAGGTGTGTGAGTCTGGGATTGAGGGGGTGAGTTTCTAAATAGTCTTGCTTTATTTACATAAAATTATAAAGATTGTACAGCAGGCACAAACAGTGCTTAAATGTTTTAAGTGCCTCCAAATGGATTTTTAAAATTCCCATGTTGATGTATTAAATCCAGGCTCTGAGATACCTTTGTTTTCATGATAACTTTGAAAATACCGGCTTTTTCAACTTTATCGTATTGAAAGCAGACGTTGGGACAGAAATGTGGACACGTCCGATGCAAGTCAAGAAAAATCACGTGGTCCTGTTTGCTTTCTCTCTGAATCTTAATTGATGCCTGTCACCATCCGATGGCTTTAAAACTGTCCACCCTTCTACTGTCTCTTCACCACAAACTTTCCAAAGGGTACAGAGGTGTAGCTGGCTTCATTCAGCACCTAGAACTAAATTACCCACTTGCAGCTCGAACAACATCAGCTGTGCGTCAGCTGTGGGCAGAGAGAGGCTGGGACAGAGCAGAACAACCTCCCGGGCCCCCTTCCCATCTCACTGGCTGGAAACTGTGGGTTCGCCTCCTAACAAAAGAAGGACCAGGAGGAACCAACACTCGGCCTCCAGGGCCAGAAAACTACACGCCTGCACCGCTGCCCGGGAGGCAGCCACAGCCCTGGGCCACACGGCACCACACACTGGAGGCGTGTGGACGCTCCACACCTGATCAGAGCCCTGCAGCAGGAAGCTCTCTGCCAGGGGTCGTTAGTGGCCCACCTGTTGGGAAAGCTGTTTAGTTAAAAATAAAAACACGGGGCTGAGTAACTGGGCCCTACGGAGCACAGCAGCCCCACACACCGTGAAGAGGAAAAGCCAACAACCTGAGACGCAGAGAAGGGAACAGGCTAGCGCTCTGTCACCAGACTGCAGGGACCTGAGTCTCCGGGGAGGAGACGGCTGTGTTGTTCTCCAAACCCTGGCAGGGCTGCGGTGGGAGTGGGGCTGCTGCTCCAGGGAGCTGCTGAGCTGAGTCCCATCTGCACCAACGCGGCGACAGCAATTAGGCGAGAGAAGGGACGTGGGTGAGCAGGGAGGCGAAACACAAACAGGAGAGGGACTGTTCGGTTTCATGAAGACACAACGAATGCTGAGTGTATGTGTTTGCAAATGCTTGTCCCGGACGGACTTGTGTCCCCAGGACTCACAGGCTGGGGTCCTAACCCCCAGCGCCTCAGAATCTGACCTCACTCAGAGACGGGCTCTTTAAAGACATAATTAAGTGAGGACGAGGTCTTGAGGGCGGAGCCTCATGCAGTAAGGCTGTGCCCTCATAAAAAGGGAAGCGTATCACAGAGACACACACGGCAGCGCCACATGACCCCGAGGGCAGAGATGGGGTGACGTTTCTAAACACAAGGGAGCCAAACACTGGCAGCAGACCCCTGAAGCTGGAGAGGCCGGGGGACCCGCCTGGGAGCCGCAGACGGGAGCCCTGAGCCACTGGGCCCTGCCCTCTGCCTGGGGAAGGAGCTGACCTGCCTGCCCGCCCAGCTTCTGGCTCACCTGGCGTAGGACGTTGGGGACCGGGGACGGGCCCACTGGTACGGGTGCTGTGGCACCGCCAAGTACTGGTCGCAGAAGCCGCCCTTCCGGATGTGCTGGAAGGAGGGGAACTCCTCTGGTGGGAAGTCAGACGAGGGCGGCGTGGTCCCCAGGTCCTCGCCCACCGGCTCCACCTTGAGCGCCACTGAGGGCGAGTGGTCCAAGGCGGTCTTGCGGGCTTTGACGGGGACGCCGTCACCCAGGTCCAGGCTGCTGTCGGTGCTCAGGGCGTTGATGGCGGCCACGATGGCCGAGCTGGTGTACTGCGTGGTGTTGCCCAGCCACGTGTCGTCGGTGACGCTGACCCGCGGCGAGCTGTGCGGGGACGGCGTGGGCGAGTGGTGGGGGGAGCAGGACAGCTGCCGGCCGTTGAGGCCGTACTTCCGCTTGTTGCAAGGGGATGACGGCCTGGAGGTGCGGGCCCCCAGCCAGGTCTCCTCTGTGACGCTCGTGCGGGGCGAGGTGGAGGGCGAGTGGCGCGGGGAGCCGAGCAGGCTGCAGGCCCCCAGGCCGCGGGGAAAGCCCTCCTCGGCGTCCGTGGTCTTGGGGGACACGCAGGGGGACTGCCACGGGGACGTCTGTGGGGACGCGTACGGGTACGAGTAGTTGGACTCGTAGGACGAGGCCTCGGAGTTGCAGCTGCGCGAGGACAGGCTGCTGGCCGGGCTCAGGCAGGAGGGGTCGCGGTAAGCCTCCAGGCTGGGCAGGCTCAAGGTGGCTGTGGACGGGGACCGTTTGGAGTTGGGAAGGACGCCTTCCACCTCCACGTCATGGAAAAACTGGCTGCTGCCGTGCTGCAGCCCCAGGTATGACGTGATCTCGATGCGTGGGCTCTCCAAGGCTGGGGCCGCGCTGGGCCTCACGTGGCCGGAAGACAGAAAGTAGCCCGAGGGTCCACCGTCCACAGCGGCTCCGTACCCCGAGGGGTGGCCCGCTGCCACCACGGCCGGCGCCGACGTCTGCAGGTCGTGGCATGGAGTGGGCAGGGACGGGTGTGCCGTGGCGAGGGGCAGGCCAGCACTGACGTTGGAGGCCCCATAGCTGTAGTGCTCTGCAAGGCAAAATAAAAAGGAGGACGCGTGAGGCGTGGCCATCGGACAGACAGACCCTCGGCCTCGAGGTGCCCAGGAGCTGGGGCCGCCACCCCCGCTTCCCAAACGGCTCAGAGCACCAGCGCAGCCCGGCCGGGCGGCGAGGTCCCCGTGGCCTCTCCCTCCCTCTCCCTCTCTCCACTGCAGCACACTGCCCCTCACGCGCCCACTCGCGTGCCCACCTGCAGCTGCCCCTTTGGCTGCCCTCTGCCCAGCATCCCTCCTCCGAGAGCTGTGTGCTGCTTGCCTTGCTTTCGTCTGCTCTCTCCTCAAAAGCTGCCTCCCAAACACCCGTCAAAATGGCAACCCCCAGCCCGATTCTTATGTCACTGTACCCAGGTCTTTTTTTTTTTTTTTAAGGAGGGCGCAGCTCCCAGTGGCCCCTGTGGGCATCGAACCAGCAACCCTGGTGCTACCAGCACCACGCTCCAACCAACTGAGCCAGCCAGCCACTCCCAGTTCATTTTATTCCTTAACATTTATCACCATTGCCAGCACCATCTTTTTCTCCAGTAGAAAGTAAGTTCCCTGAGGACAGAGCCTTCACCTGCCTTAGTCCACTTTGGTTTCCTGCTGTCTTCAGAGCCTAGGACTATGCCTGGCACAGAAAAGGTGCTCGGTTTGTTTAGCAGATGAATGGGTGGGTGGGTGGATGAAAGATGGATGGATGGATGGGTGGGTGAGTGGACAGGTGAGTAGGTGAGTTTTAGATACACAGACCGGGACATTTAAACAGCCTTGAATAGGCTAATCACTGTTGCGCTGCCCAAATCACCAGCTACAAAGAAACCACCTCAAGGATTGAATGGAAACACAGATTCTGGGGTTTCTCTCTCGCAAACTGCGATGGTGGCTCACGTCCTAGGAAGCCCTTAAAAACAAGCCGGTGGTGCTGATGCACAGCGAGGTTTAAGTATCATCATACGTTAATTATAAAACGAAATAATTTTAAAACTCATCACTAGTGTGCTTAATAATTCTTGTCAGGAAAGCCACACTCGTTGGATCTCCACTGTGCACTTTTCTAACGTCTCGGCTCCTCGCTGCGGCACATGTAGAGATGATACCTCAGGCCTCTGAATAATGGAAACGTGCACATGGAAACTCGACCCAGATCCAGGCACGGGCGCTGGATGGGAGACGCTCGTTTGGTGGCAGGGCTGTGGTTTGGACCCCACGTGGGCCAACACCAGGACACCCAGGGTCTCCAGACACGTTTTACACCCCACGGCACTCATCGCTGGAAACGGTGTAGCACCCCACGCAGGCGAGACCTACTTCTGCTGTAACTTCCAGGAGCAGCCATCAGCCCCCTGTGCGGTAACCCAGCCTTTCATAAACCTTGCTTTCAAGCAGCTCTTGCTCTCGCTTTTATGGCTCTAAATCCCCCTGATAAAACTGCTGTTTGCTGTTCCCAAGACGCAGGCCAGGCCCCTCCGGGTAGCCTGGGGACAGCGCACAACCCCCTCCAAGCCGGCTGTCGCGGGAGGCCTTGTCGAGAGAGAGCAACAGCGTTCCAGATGCTCAGAATCGGTGCCAGCTTCCAAAAAGCCCCCGGGAGACACAGAGCCGTGACAAGGAAATGAAACTGCGACTGAGAAAGTTCAGATGCAGCAGCGGCAGGATGGCCCCACTCGGGCTCCTCCAGCCAAGCGTCCAGGGTCCCACTGTCCTGACAACCTCTGCCCCACCATCTCTGGGTCTGCCCGCATGCACCCCGAAAACCAGCAGGACACTGGGGACACACACGTGAGGAAAGCAGAGGCCTTCACGTCCAGCTGGGCCTCCCACACCTGTCCATGGTGGTGGGACAGCCATGCCCGTGTCACCAACATTCACTGGGACGCCGGCTCACACCAACACCCTCACTGACACTTGACACAAAAACTGAAATCAGATATTAAAAACTTGATTACGATTTTTGTAAAAATCTAACCAGAAGCTAATAACCCTGGAAAGGCACTTCCTGGAGGAGGAGATGGCATGGGGACAGCAGGCTGCGGAGGCCCCAAGCACTGCAGTGACCTCTCGGGACAAGTGTGGACATCAATGCCTCAGCCCTCCCCCCGCCTGGCATGTGGGTGCCAGGCCCTCCTCCCACAGCACGGGCTGTGACAAACCGCCACAGCAGGCGCCTGAGCTGGACACGGAGGAGGCCGGGCCGCTGCCCAGAGGGAGCGGGGAGGGACAGGGCGAGGTCCACAGAAGGCAGGCCAGGGCCTGCAGACAGGAAACCGCTGCCCTGTGAGGGTCACCCAGCACGGCAGGCCCACCGAGGGGGCTGCGGCCACGTGAACGCAGAATCTCCGATTCCCTCAGCAGCAGTGAGACTAAATGCTACTTTGTGTTTCTTCTAAAAGATTCACCTTGGCAAAAAAGTGTTTCTTTGTACCCACATACAAGGTAGTGTGTACCACTATGCATTGTTACATATACCCATCTGCCTATGTCCCACGCAGACGTCCTCCCCCCAAGCTGGCCCAACACCTCCCAAACCTTTCCGACCAGAACCACTGGTTAGAAGAAACACCAGTGATCCCAAGGCTGGCAGGTGTCGGCAGGGCCCACGTGACTGCAGGTAAGTCAGCCACCAGCCAGTCCGAACAGGAGCAGGGCCGAGGCGGGTGGGCGTGCAAAGCACCTCCGTGGAATTGTGTGATTCTGACGACGATTCAAGGTGAATACACACACCAGTAACAAAGCAAGTGTGAAACCGTATTACACGTTTACAGAGCAGGAATTTCAGCGATGAGACTTCAATAGCTTCATTACGTGGGACTTCTTCCGAAACTAGGTGCTGTCAGAGCGGTGTTTGCCCACCTTCTCCCCGGGTGTTGTTTTCACGAGTGACCAGTACTGTCTCCTGGCCCCCCATATGCGTGAAACGGCCCGGAGTGTGCGTTTCTTCCACACAACTGTCCCGGCCGCACCCCCTTTCCGGCTGTCCCGCTCCTCCTGAGTGTGGCTCTTCTGATGCCCCAGCGACCCGCCCCCAGGCCCCTCCACAGCCCCACACACCTGGGGGTGCCTCCGCCAGCCCTGCGGCCACAGTTGCATTGGCTGGTCGCCCACAGGAGCTCGCTGGTCTTTCCCTAGTGCTGACATGTGCACTCCTGGCCCACTGAGGCACACTCAGGGCCGCTTCTGCTCCCCTTCTGCTTCTGGGGTGGAAGAAATACCCCAGGGGGCCCCCCCCACAGAACCCCCAGCCGCGGGCACGGGGGCCCTGCCCTCACTGGCAGGGCTTTCCAGACAGCTGCTACAAAGCCTGCACAGGTCAAACTGTCCCCTAGTGTCTGTCCTCAAGGTGGCACCGTCCCCACGACAGGGACAAGTGCCCCACACCCCCAGATGGAAGAGCCCCCCCAGGCCTGGCCGCCCGAGTCTGAGTGAATGGCTCCCACACTCACACCCTCACCACCTGCGAGCCTACTGTGTGTCCAGAGCCCTGTGGCCGGTGCAGAGTGCACAGATGATCTCAGTCTATAAAAAGGGGATTTTCACTTTAGAGAGAAATCACCAACTGCTGCAGACGCAGCACCAGGCACGAGGTTGATGCAAACATGGGGTGGGTGTGAGCAGCAGACAGACACCAAGCGCGATCTGTGTCCTCCTCCTCCGGCCCTCCCTGTCCCTGCCCCCGAGAGCCCAGGGCCCTGGAGAGGACGGATCCCCACACTTCCTGCCCCAGGTACCGTGTTTCCCCAAAAATAAGACCTAGCCAGACAATCAGCTCTTGTGGAGCAAAAATTAATTCAAGACCCGGTCTTATTTTTCTGTAAGACCCAGTCTAATACAATATAATGTAATGTAATGTAATGTAATGTAATGTAATGTAATATAATATAATATAATATAATATAATATAATATAATATAATACCAGGTCTTATACTAACTTTTGCTCCAAACAACACATTAGAGCTGATGGTCCGGCCAGGCCTTATTTTCGGGGAAACACGGTGTGAGAACGCCACGCGTAGGTACGACTCATTTGAAGAGAGAGCCCATCCCACAGTTGAACCACTCTTTGTTGGCAGGAAGGTAATTCTGAGAATTTAAAAAAATGCCAGCAATTAGCAGAGCAAGTCTGGGGCCCCCCACCTGCTGCCCACAGGACTCTCCCATGGAAGGTTCTGGAGGAAATGCCAGGTGGCGGAGGGGTGGGCAGGGGAGGGGTCTGACAAGAGTCTTCCTGGAGCAGCTAGTAGAAAGGGGCCTGTGGACAAGGCCTGGCCGCGGGAGGGGACGAAGAGGAGAGCGTCCGACGAGAACCAGAACAAGCCAAGGAGAGGCCTTTATTTAAACCAAAGTCTGTCAATAACCATGATTCAATGAGGAAGAGAAAGAACACAAAGCCTTCGTTAGGAAACAAGAAAAGACTCACCTAAGCACGGCTTCTCCCTAAGTAGACAAATTATGAAATGAAGGCCTCAGAAGCCCGAACCTCACTGTGAACGTGCTGCGGAGCTGAGGATGGATTCTCTTTAGAACAAAAGCATGACAAGCAGCGGTGCCAGCCGGCGGGGCCAAGTCCGCGGCCCGGCAAGTACTGTCCCCTCCTGCCACCGCTTCCCGCCATTTGGTTTTATTACCAACCTAAACCGTATTCAAAGCTGAATTATTTAACTATTCAAAGGGATCACATTTACATGGAATGAAACTATTCCCAGGAACCTTCTTGACAATCCTGAGATGTTCAGGCCGATTCCTGTCACGTCAGGACCCACTGAAGCGCTCGCTCATCACCCATTAGAGTCATTTTCTGCTGGTGCTTTTGGCACCTGGCCATCTGCCAAGGAGGCCCATTAACAAACTGTGACAGGGCAGGTGAGCTCAAAGAAACGGCAGGAGTTTAAGCAAATATTATGGAGAGCCTATTCAAAAGCTGCACTGTAATAGCACTGGTAATAGTGGCTCTGAAGATGGCACTGCCCTCCTTCCTCTCTAATTCTCGCTGCTGTGTGGGGCGCTCTGGGCGCAGGCGGGAGCCCAGCAGCCAGCAGGGTGCCCCCAGCTCCTAGAATGGTCAGCGCCCACTGCGAACGCCGTGCTCAGCAAATTTGGCAAGTCAGCGTTGTCAGACTTGCCTCGTCTCATTCTGAGACATAATTCGTTTCAAACCATGCAATTGTATTATTTCTGAAGAACCACCAGAAAAGTACATCCACGTGCTTTCTGCTAGGCCCAGAGCATCTGGCCATCCTGCAGACCCCCAGGCTGGGCGCTCCTATGTCAGGGCCGCTGCCCTTGGCAGCTGTGTGTGGTGCCGGCCCAGACTGGCAGCATTTGCGTTCGGCCGGCAGGGAGGCCCTGTGTCCGCGAAGCGGCCGTCTGGAACAGAACCACCACCTCTGCCCACGGTCCGTCCTCTGATCTCTCACAAACTCTGCAAGATGCACTGACTTCGAGTTTTCATTTTAAGGAACATCCCCCTTAGCGTTTGCTGGAGTTGAAATGCACGCAGGACGTGAAGCTAGAAATAGAGCTGGAAAGAATCTGACAGCCAGGTCTCGTCCTTCCAAATGCCTGGCCAGACCCCTGTGCACCGAACAACAGGGCCGGCACCCACACAGCAAGATTATAATTTTGCAGGTCGTGGGAACTATGGCAAAGCAAAGCAAAGCAAAACACGCTCAGCGCCTACACCCCACTGTTGGCAGCTCTGTGCTGAGCAGCCGGGTGACAGACAGCTTCCGAAGGCACAGTCCACCCAACAACCTGCAGGGAGAAGGGTGCACGCTGATGCCAAGAGGCCTTGTTACCACAGCTGACACGGGGACCAGGCCGTGACCAAGCACAGCAGCCCTGCCGAGGGAATCGGGCACCGACCCGCCTGCCTGGGCCGCACACCTCTCCTCTAAGGCCTCCATGTCTCACTCTGCTTTTAGGGGATCAGAAAGCAGGCGAGGTGTCGTGACTTGCCCCAGTCTTCCTCTGACAAGCCGGACACAGGGTTCAAATACCCTCTGCACACCTAACTGTCCTTGATGGAAACAGCTCTGCAACTTTGGGCAAACAGAGGACGGCGGGGGCCCGTGTATTAAAGATACAGGGATTGTCCTAAAATGTCCAAAGATCCTGCTCCACAGCTGTGTTCAGCAGTCCAGAGGCAACCCTGCTGGGTGGCGACAGTCCCAGGGCAGGACTGACCGGCAGAAGGGCAGGGCCCCGTCCTCATGTCACCCTCACCAGGCTGAGACTAAACCTGAGACTCAAAATGCCCCCAAAGACGTCCCTTTCGACAAGAGTGATGCCTGTGGAGGGACTGTGAGGTGGCCTGACTGCTGGGGAGACTCCAGCCGACTCAGAGGCTGGCCAAGTTCCTCCCGAGTTGCCAGGGTGACAGTCCTGGCAGCATGGGGCTGGCCAAAATAACTGAGCAAACAGGAGCCCCACGGGAAGCAGGGCCACGCCCGCCTCCCAGCTGACAGCACAGCAGCTACTTCCTGAGGCGAGTAGGAGGCCTCTTCCCCTGCCTCCCTCCCTGAGGGAAGCCCAGCACCCAGCCTTCTGTCCCGGGGGTGGGGGGCAGTGGAGACATGAAGACCATTGCAAATAACATGCCTGCCCAGCCCAGGGCAAATTATTTTTACAATTGTCTTTTCTTTCTCCCAACAAATGGTCACTGACTGTCAACTTGCGCCTGCTGGGCACTCAGAATGAAGAACCCAAAACCCAGTCACTCCCTTGAAGGAACAGGTATGACAGGAGCCCTAGCAGGAGGTGGCCTGAGCGACAGGGGGACAGAAGGCCAGCCCATCCACTGACCCCGGTAGGCCACCACTCTCAAGTCAGAAGGAACCGTGACAGAGATGAGCGACAGGGCTGTCGGCCGTCAGGGCTGGCCTGTCCTTTGGACAAAGTGCCCGCTTTTGAGTTCATCACCATCTGTGAAGCTCTGTGTTGAGCTTCACAACCGATCTCCGTGTTAGTCATTCATTCTCTTATTTATATCCACGCTCAGTCCAGAAATCATGTGAAGCCACTTCTATCACCCATTAAAGAGTCGGAGAATTTAATGTAACAACTTAATGTAATAATGTAATAATTATAATGCAATGTAAAAAGTAGTAAGGACAAGAAAAAAGGGCTTTGTTCATAATCGCCCAAACCTGCAAGCACCCAAGACGCCCTTCGGTAGGTAAATGGGTAAACTGTGCCATCCAGACAATGGGGTCGTATTCAGCACTGAAAGGAAATGAGCTCCAAGACACAGAGAGATGAGGAGAAAACTTAAATGCACATCACTGAGAGAAGCCAAACTGAAAAGTTAGATACTGTCTGATTCCAACTACATGACATTCCAGAAAAGGCAAAACTATGGAGACAGTAACAGGATCAGTGGTTGCACTGAGCTGGGGGAAAGGGAGGGGTGGACGGGGGGAGCACAGATTTTTAGGGTACTGAAACCCCTGTGTGTGACACTATGATGGCAAATACATGTCATTATCCATTTGTCCAAACCCACAGATTGTACACCACCAAGAGCGAGCCTATGGACTCTGGGTGACAGTGTGACAAATGTCCAGCTCTGGTGGGGAATGTAGGTGGGGGGGCGGTGGTGTGTGGGGCAGGGGGGTGTATGGGAACTCTCTGTACCTTCCCTCAATTTTGTTATGACCCTAAAACTGCTCTAAATATAAAAAAGCTGCTCTTAATAAAAAAGAAGGAGAAAAGCATGAGTGTCTCTCACAAAAATATTTGAAAAAGGAATGTTTTCCAGTAACTCGTTTCCAACACGGTGACACAGGAAGGGAGCTCTCTGCATCTCCTCCTGGCCTGCTCTGCCCAGAGCTCAGCCCAGCTGCCTGAGGCCTCCCCTCCCCCAAAGCCTGGTGCCTGCTGGGCCCCAGGTGCCTGTACCTGCAGGCCTTCCCTCAGCAGTCCTTAACTGTAATCCTTGGGAGATGGGGGCAGGGCACCTACTCAGCAAAGGTGCTTAAAAGCAGCCCTGAGACGGTTGCACAGCCCTGGTCAGTTACTAGTGCAGGGCAGACGTGCAGAGGCCCAGGAGGAGGGCGCCATGACAGCCTGTGCCAGCTGTGGCCTCCTACCTCCCTGGATGGACCCCTAAGGACACAGGATGTGTCTGTCCCTGGGACCCAAGATGGCCCAGGAGAGCAGTGCTGTCCAGCCAGGACTGGCCTTCACACCACAGAGAGGTCAGGAGGGGGTGCACACTGCACCTTGGGCCTCGTTTGTGGTATTTGCTAAATGAACTGAAAAGGGGTTGCACACCGAGGGAGACCATTTTCTGATGGAGAGAACGCAGGAGCACCCAGAAAGCCAGACACAGCAGAAAAGGAAAGGCCTCTGGGACACTCGCTTCCAGCCCCAAATCTCTCCCAGACAACGGCTGGCTGGCTGGCTCGGCTCGCAGGACCCCAAAGGCCTAGAAACCCCCAGCTGAGGGAGATGACATGAGGGGCCCCTCAGGGAGGGCCAGTAACTAGGGTCAGGCAACCTGTGCCTGGTCAGAACATTTATGCTTAAAAATGAACAGGGCGTTACAGGTTTTAAAAGAGGGGTGGTGAATGGTATGGAAAATGTTATACAATCATTGCAGAAGAGCGGCTGTCTGTGCCAAGCGTGCAGCTTCACTGCCCCACTGCCACGTGGGCAGGAACAGAAGTCTCCTGAAGCCGCCACAGGAAGAGATGGGACAGAAGGGACAGGTGGGAGAGCCATTGCATGGGGAGGCTCCTGGGTCCCTCCACCCAGTGGCACACTCTTGCACCCAAGCTGACTGTGATTTTTCAATAGCCTTATTTTCATTCAACAGCACCCGTTTTGGAGGGCTGAGGGAACCTTTATTTCGACAAAGGAGAGAAAATGAAAGAAAGAAAACCCCCCTCCCCCGGCGGTTGGGCGACTTCCACTTTAACTTTCTTCTGGGAGGGGCTAGGAGTCCTGAGGCGCAGGGGAGCGTCAGGGACAGACCGGGGGGCTCTGTGGCCCCGGTTCTCTGGCAGTGGCCACTCACCACCTGTCCCCGCACAGTGGCCAAGTCGGGGCCTTGGACGCTAGTGTCCCCTGGCGTGAGCAGCCGCCAGGAGCAGGAGGCCCCTGCACAGGAAAGCTAGGAAGACCAGCACAAGTGTGACCCACGGCAGCAGACCTGATGCTCCCTGACGCCAGAAACCCGCAGGGTGGCACTGAGCTCAGCACGTCTGGGCACCCGGATCCAAGTGGCCTCACAGGGGCCTCCCTGCCCACCCCCCACTCGCCATTAAACTTGACCTGTTTTCTGACCGCTCCGTGGACCCGGGCACTAGACGCGGGGAGTGGGGACACCGTGGGCGCTGCCCCTGACCTGGGCGGGACTGGGGGCAGGGCAGGAGGTGAGGTGGGGGCTGGAGGTGGGGTCATCCCTGGGCGGAGAGGAGGGGAGGGGCGGTGCTGGCCCCGGCGCGCCCCCCAGCGGGTCCCTTCCGACCTCACCCGGCCCCCCCACCCCCTGCACCTCCAACCCTGTACCCCTGGCGCGAATTCCCAGACCCTCCACCCTCGACGCCTACACCCCGACCTCTCCTCGGCCCCGCGCGGACCCACCTGGGGCGGCCGCAGCGGCGCCCTCGTCGCTCTGGTTAAACTCGAAGAGAAAATCAAAGTCGAACTCCTGGTCCTCCTCCAGCCCCGTCATGTCGGGCCGGGCCGGGCCGGGGGCCGGGGTCAGAGGCCGGGGTCGAGGGTCACTGCCAGGGGTTGGGGTCGGGGGTCACTGCCAGGGGTCGGGGTCAGGGGCCGGGGTTTGGGCCAGAGCTGGGGTCCCGGGTCCCGGGTCCCGGTTCTAGGTCCCGAGTCAGGCCAGGGTCCGGGGTTGGGGTTGAAGTGGGGGACTGGGGTCGAGTTTGGGGCCACGTCGGGCCTGGGTTAGGGTCCCGGGTCAGGGTCCGGGGTCGGGGTCCGGGTCGGGGTCAGATCCCCGGCCGCGGGCACCTGTGGTCGCCGCCCCGGCTCGGCTGCGCCCTGCGCTCGGCGGCGCGTCCCCGGGTAACGTGACTCCGGCCCGCCCCTCCCCCGCCCGCCCTCCCCCGCGGCGCCCCTCCCCCCGCCGTTTCCGGGTTTACATAAACAAGCGCTAGCCAGCCGCGGCTTCCGAGTTTTAAATAAACTCCCAGTGAGCCCGCCTCTCGCGCGTGTCCCCCAGCGCCCCACCCGCGGGCGAGCCCCCAAAGTGCCCCCTGGGGTCCAGGCCCGGGTCCACGTGGGCCGGTGGGGGGGGGCGCGGGGTAACGGCCGAGCACCCCTGTTGCCCGAGCCGGGCGGGCCCGCTGCCCCTCGGACTCTCCCCGACCGGGCGCAGTGGGAGGAGGGCGCAGCGCGCACCGCCGACGTCTCCGCGAGACCAAGTGGCACAAAAATTAGTGACTGCTTCCCAAAGCGACGGTGACATTGCACCCAGGCCGACTGAATTTGTCTGAAACTTAATGTCTTTTTAAGCTGCCAAAATGCTCGTCCTCTCTCCTAGGAGAAAGGGTTTAGTGCGTGTCTGCCGCTGTCCGACCCACGATGGGCACGTCCCGCCAGAGGCCCCAGCCTCCGGATGGAACCCACTGGACGGCGGGGGAGCTGGCGGAGCAGGGAGCTTCTCTCCAGCCTGCTGAGGCAATGCCACTGCCAGCCTCACAGCTCAAGACACCACCGAATGTGCCAGGAAAGGGGGAGGCTTCCAGTGGGGCTGCGAGCGCGCCCTCTGCTTGAGGAGCGGGGGCTGCTGCTCCCACACCCGCCACGTCTGCGCGCGCTGGCAACTGCAGCCCTGCCTTGCCTCCTGCGTTCCTCACAGGCGGGTGCCTCACTGGCAACCCTTGCTTTTCTGTAACACCTTCCCTTTAGCCCCCAACTTCCTAAAACACACGTACACACTCCTGTGCGTGCATAAGTGACCTCGCAGTCAGCCAAGAGCAGCTCCAAAGCTCGGAAAGATGGATGAGTTGCGTGCACCGGGCTTAAGCCCAAGGCCAGGGCGCGGGGCAGCGAGCCCGCAGCAAGTGTAACATAAAAAGCTAGGCCCGCTGAGCACACCTCTCGCCCTTTTCTCTTTCCCCCAGCGGTTTGTGCCCACTGTCCTCAGGGTCTTGGCACCACGTAAAACCAACATCTGGAACAGCGAAAGATGGGGCAAGGCGACTGCAGCAGGAAGGGGGTGAGGCGGCGCGAGGTCTGTGTTTGCTGCTGTGCCCTCCTTTCTGCCCTGCGGGCCCTTTGCCCTGCGGGTATTGCTTTTTCCGGAAACAGAGACCCTGCTCACCACGTGACCCTACCCCCAGCCCAGACGCTTCTCTCCCATGACCCTTTGCAAATGGCTGGCTTTCTCCAGTGATAAACTATAGTTCACTTTGGCCTGATTTAGTTTCTAATAATAGTTCTCACTTTGAGATGTATGTTGGAGGGTTGTTTTGGTTTAGTTTGCTTTTTTTGCTGACCTTCAGGCAAATGGAAGTTCTGTTTTCTGTCGAGAAGCCACAACATCTCATTTTCTCTCTTTTCAGTTTTTTTTTTTTTTTTTAACTTCAGCCACCTTCTCAACCCTGTGAAAAACTGACACACAAGTAACAGCCCTTATCATCCGTTTAGCCTAAAACTTTTTGTTCCACTGTCCTGGGGAGGGTGGGTTTACCCTCGGTGTGCCCCCTTGGCCCTGCGGGTGCAGGATCCAGGACTGCCTTTCCTAAGGCAGAGAGTTGGTCCCCACCCAGTTTCAGAACCCCCCCCCCCAGGTGACCAGATGGGATGGCAGGTTTTTTTAAAGCGCCTCTTACCAGCGCCCCAGTACTTCCATCTTGTAAGTGGTGCCCAGCTATTTGCCAATTCAGCAGACGCCCCTGTCCTGATGGAAATGTTTAGCTTGGCGCTTCCTCTGGGAGGCTGTGGGTGTTCCCGGGTGCAGCAGTCCAGCCCTGGGTGTGACAGAGCAGGGCGCCAGCACCTTTTCTAATCTGGATTAGGAAGTTAAGTGTTGGGAGAACAGGGCAAGCTTTGTTCTGTTCTGGGAGCCTGGGGACATTGTGTGTGGAGCAACCTCTGAATGGGTGGTAGGTGGCTACCTACAGGCCTCCACTGCTCTGCATTCTGCCGGGAAAGCAGGCAGGGGGCCTCAGGTGGGTAATGAGCTTCCACCCAGATGCTCATTAGAGGCAGGGGCGGCAGCACTCAGGTTCTCACCTGGGCTCTCAGGCCTCAGTAGGGCCTGCGGGAGGCCCGACCACCCCCAGCCCTCAGCAGGCCAGGCTGGTCGGCAGGAGCGACCCTGCCTCAAACCTCGTATTAGATCACACTTTCTGCTGAGCCTCATTTTGTTGTCCTTATAAAATACACCAATATTTGTTTAGTCAAAGGGCACATTGCATCTGGTGCTGCCTTTTAGCAGAAGCATTCTAAATGTATTTTCTCAGGTAGGAAACAGGAACTCTCCCTGCCCCCATAGGTGGTTTTTCCTGAGGTCAGAGAAAAAAAAGAGTCTTTACTGCAGGACTGACCCTTGACTATTCAAGTAAAAAAATCTAAACTTTGAAAGGCCTGCGTTTTTTCCCTAAAGCAGTGATGAGAAATACGTGGGTGAACTTTGAAACAAGTGTCTAAGGCTTTACAATCAAAACCTCAACAAAAGAAAATGTTTAAACTTTTTAAATAGCTCGTCCTGGAAGCATTACCTGATGTTTACATTTAAACATTTTCTAACTTGGGGTGAAAGGGTGAACACAAGACCCTTTTCCCTTCCTTGACACAAAACGCGCAGGAAATAACAAGGCATCGGACGGAGAACACTGATCTCCTGGACCTGGGCGGGGGGCTGGAGCCCACGTTGCAGGTGAAGCGGGGCCCTGGAGCTGGCAGCCTCGGGAAACTGCTGCTCCGAGGCCGGCCGGCCGCGCGTTGGCTGAGCGGGCCGGGGCGCGAGCAGCCGCGTGCCCTTCCCAGTGCGCCTCACAAGGCCTGCCCTTGTAAAAGAGAACTCCTTACCATCCGCAGCCTTGCCAGCTTTCTTAGAGTCATTTCAATAAACTGCTTCACTGCTACGAAGGCGTTTGGGAAGGTGTCGCCAGCTCTCTGCACTTGCCATCGTAATCCCTCACTGGGGTGTTAGTCACCCCCTCCCAGCCTGTTTCCAGACACCTGCGGGCGCCTCCCGGTAGGAGGGCCCACTGCTTTTGGTCAGCGGTGGTTCTTTTAAGGGCAGGACCCGCTGTGAGACTGCACTGCGGAGGGTCGCGCTCTCACTGTCAGCAGCGGACTCGCCGTCGCCAGGCTTCAGGGCAGACACTCATGCCATCCTGGGACTATAAACAAGCGGCTGGAAATTTGCCGGCCCCTCTTTTCAAATTGTCCTAAACGTTTCCTACCGCCCAGACGTTCACGTCTATAGGGTTGCAAAATGGCTTGAATTAGAGGGTGTATGCGAACAGCGCATTTGGTCTCTTTCAGTCCTGCGCCTCCAGCCTCCAACCTGACAGCGCCGCGCGGCGGAGCGGGCTCAGAAGCCTGGAGGCGGCTTGCGGAGCTAGGCGCTCCGAAAGCGCGCGGGTGGAGGGGCGCGGCCCCCACACCTCGCGCAGTCGGACTGGTCTTCGAAACCACAGGGTGGCCCCGCCCCACTGGGAAGAAACCGGGCCATCCCTCGTTACCCCGACAACTTTACTTCATCGCAAAGTTCGTCGTTCTGACGGCCCTAACTTTGCCCCGTCCCCATACCGCCCGCATCTGAACTGAGTTCCTACCACCGGGCTCCGTCGCGAGGCTGCACCAGCCCAGGCCGAGTGCGCGCACTCAGCGCTAGAGAAGAGGAGACACCTATTGGCAAGAAGGCGCGCTCGAAATCTGGGCTGCTCCGGGGAAACACCAGGGGGACACCGCTGCCCAATCTGTGCCGCGCGCCCGCCGCGCGCCGGCGCCCCTCCCGGTACGCAGACGCTGGCCTGCTCTCCCCTCCCCCTGCCGGGACCCCTGGAGGCGCGCGGGCTCGGGGCAGGGGGGCGCCGGGGCCCGGGGGGCCGCGTGGGGGGAGGTGGTGGCGCGGGCTTACCTTCCTCCGCCGACTTCATGGTGCCGCGGGCGTGCGGCGCGGGCCCCAAAGTTTCTCCGCTCCCGCAGACTGCAGCCGGAGGGCCGAGTGGAAACTTGGAAGGGACTGGAAAACTGGTACTTGGCATCCACGCGGCGGCGGCGCGGAGCAGGAGGAGGAGCGGGACGAGCGGGCGCAGCCGCCCGGGTCGGGCTCCGGGGAAAGCAGACTATCCCCGGCGGACGCGCGCTGCCCGGGCTCCGCGCCGCGCGCCCCGGAGAAATGTCATCGAGGGGCGTGTGCGCGAGTGGCGGGGCCGGCTGAGGCCGGGACCTGAGTGGGGTGGCGCGTGGCGGGGCTCGGAGGTGTGCGCCCGCGCCCGGCCGCCGGATCCCGCGCGGCGACTGTGCCGGCGAGTCCGGAGTCTCGAAGTCTCGCTCTGACGCAGGGCCGCGCTCTGCCTCCTGCCTTTTTAAAGCTGGAAAACACCTCCCCCGCCTCCCGCCGCCCGGCCGCTCCCGCGCCCCCTCCCTGCCGTGACATCACGCCCCCGCCCGCCCGCCCGCCGGAGCCGGCGCGGGGCCCGGGGGACTAGTCGCCGAGCGCCCGCCCCTTCCCGCGCCCCGCTGCCCCTCGCTTGGCCCGCGGGGCGCAGGGGGGAGGCGGGCAGGGCGCACGCGGGGCCCGGCGGACGAACGGGCCAGCCTGGACGCGGGGGTCCAGCGGGGGTCCCGAGGGTCACATTCTGCCCTAATGAGGGGCGGCGGGGGGAGCAGGACTGAGGGGGCGCCGAGAGAGCGCTGCATGCTGAAGTCATTATGTAAAATCGCAGGCTTCCCCGCTGTGGAAATTTGGAAAAGCGCTCCCACTGGCAGGCCCGAGAAAGGAAATTCCCACCCCGCCAAATTACTAACAGATTGCACGGCAGTCCCGGGACCTCGGCTTATTGTCATTTTATTCTGCAAATACCCGAGCCACCCGATCGCCTGTTGCAGGAGCTGGGGCGGGGGCGAGGGGAGCGGGGCAGCCTTGCCGAACCCCCAGCCGCCCCGCAGGACCCGGGCGTTTCCTAGGCGCGACGGCAGGATTCTGACCGGCGGGGGCCGCTCCCAGAGCCAGAGTTCCGACGCCGCCGTTCACGTTACACTTTCCTCTTTCAAACCCTCGGCCTCCCGCGCAGCTCAGCTGCCAAGCCGGACCATATTTTCTCGTTGGCTTCGGATGGAAGGGATTGGAGTGTTAGGGCGGTAAAAATGTCTGGTGTATAAAATCATAAATCTATTGCACGACACCCTTATGTGGTTTAAAATAAACCCAAAAGCAAAAGCCGTGTCTGCCGCGAGGACCCAGAAGGCCTGCGGGACGCCAGTGGGTCCCCCAGATGACTCCAGGGTCGGGACTCAGAGAAATGACGTGGGGGGACAACATGTGACCCAGACGGGGGGCTCCCCAGCTAATCGAGTGTGATATTAAGTAGGAAGGTGCCCAGCGGCGTCCACGCGATAGAACTGAAACCTCTCTGTCTCAGGTCTCCCACCAGGTTGCCTCGCCCCTGGGGTGTCCTGGTGGGTGTCACAGCACTTTTAAGGTGTCACTACCTGTACTTCTGCTCCCACGCTGACAGCAGGGCCTGGCACGCACGCCTCGGTACCCCAGGCGCATGGAGAGCAGGGACCCCTCGTGGATACCGTAGGGTGTGGGGTCCCCGTGAGACCACTGAGGTTGGGGGGGACCGCGCAAGGATGCCGGATGCTGAAGGGAGGCGGCGCACATCCAGTGCCGGAGGCCGCCAGGGGGCGCCAGGGCCGCGCCGCCCTCACCCCTCCCTTTCACAAGACCTTTCCGCAGTAAGTCATGGTGTCCCCAGACCTGGGTGCCAGGATTTTGCCTGGAGGGTTTCCGTCCACCGTCCGCCGTCCTCCTGGCCCTTTCCTCCCCCTACCCAGGACGCTAAGGGGGGAGGGGGCTGAGTCGTTGCGAGGGCGTGCAGGGAGGTCCCACAAGTTGCATTAAGACTGACTGACCCCCACCCGCCCATCCGCCCCTCTCGCGCTTCCACGTAGGCCGGTGGGTCCTCCGGGACTGGAGCCCACGGGACCCACGTGAGGCGGGGGCGCCCCTGGATGGGGAGAGGCCGGGACTGGGGGTGCTGTTGGCCGCGGTCGCGCTCCTTCTGCCTCAATAAATAACTTTCACTCCATCCAGAAAAGCTCTTTTCCTGTCTGCTCTCAATGCCCGCCTTATCCCCCGCCTGGGTGACGGAATCCCCGTCTGTTTCCCTCTGTTTAATGCCGTTGCCGGGACCACGGTGGCCGCGCGCCAGGGCGCAGGCAGTTCCGGAGGCAGTGGCGCAGCTCCGCGGCCAGCGCGCCCCGTGTCCACCTCAGGCCGGCCCTGCGGCCACCGCGGGGCCACCGGCCTCCGTCTCGCGGCCGAGGCCCCTGCGCTCCCCTTCCGCCTGTCTCAGTCCTCCGGCTTCCTCTCGAGGTGTGTTTATAGCTGCTACTAGGAGAGACGTTACACGGATTTTATTTTAAGAATTGGTGATGACTAACGAAGTTAAAAGGAGCTTAGGACAGAAAACAAGACTATTTTTAGATTACTGTTGTTTCTGTGGATTATTGGGGCAAATACACCCGAGAAGCTTACCATTTTCAAGCTCCCTTGGGGTGCCAAATCTTTTCTCCTGGAGCGCGCTCGGGATATTCCACCCTGCCCAGTATTTTCTAGAGACGCGGGCAGTCACGTTGCTTGGTTTTTTGTGTTTAAGCGCAACTGCTATGGAGACGCGGTCCTCAGTGCTGTGGGCGGTCGGGACAGGGTCAGGCGGACCCGAGAACACCCCATCCTTCAGGGCCATGCTCTGTCCTCCCGCCCTCGGAGCCCCGCGGGATCCACGGCAAGGCGCACCCGGCCAGCGGCTGCCCACCCTCTCCCGGGCGTCCGCACTGGCAGGGGCTCCCGGGCAGGGGCGGTAGCCAGGGCCCACCCTTTCCTCCTTTAACTCAGTCGGCACACCCGGGAGAATCGCCGCAGACGTCTGGGAGTTAAACGTCTTTGCTGGTTCCCATTCCGAGCCGGGCAGCGACTACTCCGCTTCTCATTAGGAAGCTTTGCGCTCCTCATCCTCTCAGGCAGGCGCTGAGTTCTTCTGCCTGACAGCACCTGCTACCCAGCCTGGAAGAAGCACACGGTCTGAATAGAGGCGCTAGGAGGTGTGCTTGGGGACCTCGGCATTTAGCCAGAGTGTGGAGATTGGCATTAAGTTAAGAAATCAGAATTATGGAGAGGTTTACTTTGAAGTAACCTGCTGAGTTTTTAAAAAAAAGCCAATGCAAGTAAACCTCACAGCTGTGGCTGGAGTTGAGAAAGAAGTGGTCCCCTATGATGACAGTCCAGTGCCAGCACATTCAGACTTTCAAATTTGGGCGTTCTTAGAGATCCATGAATTTGGGGTTCAGAGAGTCTACACTGTGCTTTTACTTGTGAAATATCTCTTTACTGCACCCCCACCCATGCAGAGGCCTTCTTCATCTGTCTCCTGCCTAACCTCAGCCGACCAGCCATTCCAAACTTCACCAGCAGATCCAAAACCTCAGTCATCAACCGACCAGTCAACGTCCCTCCCTGGGCACATGCCCAGGGCACCAGAATGAAGGCCACCCTGCTCAGCATGATGCCCGACAGCCTGCACCCTCCATGCCTGGAGCAGTCACGCAGGGACCGCCTCACTGGGAAACCAGTCCCAGTAACCACTACCCTCCACCTGAGGCTGGAGTCGTCTCCCCGTGCCTCCATTTAGCCAGTCACCAGAGCCTCTTCCAATCCACCCCCCTCCTGGTAAGTCTGCCTGCCTGCCTAGTCCCCTCTCACTGCCTCCTGGTGTGGTGGCCTCTGTAGCCTAGTGTGGGGCTCTGTGGACAATATTCCATGCACAGTGGGACAGAACGTGCATCCTGCACGGGACGAGTTTTCTGTGGGTAACTGGCAGGTCCAGTGGGTTTAAGGTGTTGTTCAAGCTTTCTGTTTCCTGTCGATCTTCCGTCTGGGTGTCAATGTCCATTATTGAAAGTGGGGTATTGAAGTCTCCAGCCATCATTGTCCCCAGCGACCCATTTCTCTCTTCATTCCATCAGTTTTCGCTTTATACATTTTAGAGCTCTGTTGCTAGGTGCACATATGTTTATAATTGTTGTTTTCCTGAAGGTTGCGCTTTTTATCATTATGAAATATCCCTCTTTGTCTTTAATAACACTTTTTGTGTTAAAATCCATTTTGTCACTCATCAGTACAGCCACTTCAGCTTTCCCCCAGTTTCTCTGTGCATATCTCTTCTACCCTTTTAGTTTACTTGTACCTTTAAATCTAAAGTGTGTCATCTGCAACTAGTTTAAAGTTGGATTTTTCTGGGTCCAATTTTACAATCTCTGCCTTTGCTTGGCTTATTATTTTTGATATAGTTGTATATATGATGTGTGATTAAAAAAATACAGTAAATGTTGCTGCCGAGTGCCATCCAACGGGAAGGCAGGGATCTTCAGTATAGGAAGTGGCACAGCCAACCTTAGTAACAGTGTGTGACAAGTTTCAACTTGCTTGGTGCATTCAGTGGTGTGTAAGCTACAGTTGAGAGAAGGTGTGTTTTACAGTGTGCCGTAAATCATCATCCATTATGACAATGCTCCATGTCACATATCACTTCTGGTACGGTGATTTCTGTCAAATAAAAACATTACGGTCTGTCCTCATCCAACTTATTGACTAGATCTGGCACAGTGTGACTTCTGGCTCTTCCCCAAAGTCAAAATGATTCAGGACATCGAGGCAGTCACAACAGCACAACTAAAGACACTCAGGAAAGAGGACTTCCAGAACTGCTTCGGAAAGTGGCAAGAATGATGGGATAAGTATGTTTGAAGTGAGGGGGAGTATTTTGAGGGGCATTAATGGCAATGTGTCTTTTACTGTAATAATTTTTTTAATTTAAACATTCACCATATTTTGTAATCACACCTTATACATCTGCCATTTTACTTTTTTGTTTTCTATTTTTCTCATGTCTTTTGTTTCATTATTCCTACTTTATTGCTTTCTCGTATGTTAAGTGAATATTTTATAATGTAGCATTTTAATTCTTAATGATTTTTTACATTTTAGTTATTTCCTTAGTGGTTGTTCTAGGGTTTACCATGTACATTAACATCACAATCAGCTTCAGATCTATACTAGCTTAATGCCAGTGATATATATAAATATTAATCCTATATAGGTCTATTCCCTTTCTCCCCTTTTATGTTATTATGTTAGACATATTACAAATAGTAATCTTAGAAACCCAGTAATACATTGTAATACTGTGTTTCCCTGAAAATAAGACTTAGCCAGACAATCAGCTCTACTGCGCCTTTTGGAGCAAAAATTAATATAAGACCCAGTATCGTATCGTATCGTATCGTATCGTATTATAAGACCTGGTCTTATTTTACTATAATGTAGTAAAATAAGACGGGGTCTTATGTTAATTTTTGCTCCAAAAGACGCATTAGAGCTAATTGTCTGGGTAGGTCTTATTTTTGGGGAAACACAGTAATTATTACTTTGCCATCTGTAGCCATTTCCTTAGTCCAATACAGCTTTGCTCCACCCATTTCTTTTGTGTTATTGGCAAATATATTACACATCTATTACATTTCTATTAATTATAGTTTTTTATATATACTTTAATGAATATAATTGTTTTTCAACCAGTTATGAGAAGAAAAAATATACATTTGTACTGTCTTATAAAATTATATAATTATCTTTACTGGGAACTCTGTTTTCAACTTGTCTGGGGACACTTGCTTTCAGCCCAAAGAACTTCCTTAGTATTTCTTTCAAGATGGTTCTGCTAGAAACAAATTACCAGTTTTTGTTGATCTGGGAAAGTCTTTGTTTCACCCTCATTTTTGAAAGAGCTCTGCTGAGTATAGCACTCTTGATAACCTACCACCTTTGGGCCTGCATTGTCTCTGCTGGGAAGTCACTGCTAGTCTTCTGGAGGTTGCCTTGTAAGTGACACGTCATTTTACTTTTGCTGCTTTCAAGATATTCTCTTTATCTTTGATTTTCAGCATTTTTACTAAGAGGTGTCGGTTGGTGGGTCTCTGCATTTATGATTCATTGAGCTTCCTACAGGTTATTGGCTTTCAATAAATCTGTGACATTTTCAAGCATTGTTTCTTTGAACATTTCTCCTTCCCCTTTCTCTCTCCCATTTCCTTCTAGTAGTCCCATCATGCATTGTGCACTTGACAGTGTCCCATTTCTCTGAGGCCAGCTTCATGTTTCTTCATTCTAGTCTCTACTCTGCCTCCGTGATCTTTACCATCTTCAGGCTCACCAGTCTTTCTTTTGCTGGTTCACATTGATTGCTGATGCCTCCAGTGAATATTTTACTTCAGTTGTGCCTTCCAACTCTGAGTTTCCATTGGGTTCTTTTTCATAGCTTATATAGCTTTATTAATACCGCTTATTTGATGTGACATTATCATCATACATCCCTTTACTTCTTTAATCAAGCTTTCCTTTAGTTTTGTGAACACATTTATGTGGATAGTTTGAAGTACTTTTCTGTTAAATCCAATATCTGCTCCCTCTCACAGGCAGTTTCTGTTGCCTGTTCTTTGTTTTTGTTTTTAAGAATGTATCGGTCATGCTTTCCTGCTTTTTTGCATGCGTCATAATTTTCTGTTGGAAACTGTACATTTTAGAAAATATACTGTAGCAACTCTGGGTACTGGTACCCCTGCCCCTGTCTGGGACTTGTTATTGATGTTTGACATTTGTTCTGACCCAGCCGGGCTCCCCTCTGCATCCTGTACCCCAGCTCTCCCCTGCAGCCCAGGCCCATTGTCACTGGACCCACTTTCCTTCAGCACAAGCTCCACTGCTCTTGAGGGCACTTTTAGGCCTGAACTTCTCCACACTCTGTTGCAAATAAAGTCAGATCCTTTGGGAAGAAATGTGGAGCTTTGGACCTGGGTGGGGACAGTGGCAAGCTGCTTTCTCTGGTGACCCCCATTCTCAGAGCTCGTGCTCCTTGGGAGGGGGAGGCACAGGCTGAGGTCCCCCTGCTGGCCGCTCCTGGCATGAATCCCCCTCCTGAGCCAGGGCAAGGTGCCGGGGTCCCAGTATTCTCCGGCCATGTGAGTGGGGCCAGGGCAGGAGGTGGCCCTCTTCTCAACCCCCTCGCCTGGGACTCAGCTGGGGGCCGGAGGAGAGACATTGAAGCCCCCTCCTCCTGGGACAAAGCCCCAGCTGGGAGGGAGTTGCAGCCTCTGGAGCGGAGTCTCCTCCCTGAGCAGGGGCTGGGGCTGGGGTGGGGGGGTCTTGGTTCAAAGAGTGGACTCTGGCCTTCAGGAATTTTCTTAGAGTCTCTTGATGTTGCATTTGCTGCTTGCCCTCAGGACTGTTTCCAGAGGCTCTGAATGGCTGTTTTTGTTTTAAATAATTTTTATGAGTTTCACTATGGTGCAGCCATGGAGTCCACACGCGCTCCCTCCGAATGTGGTCTCTGACAGCCTGACATGAGTCCTGGTCCCACCGTGCACCTACGGGAGCCAGTTGTACTGGTCTTCATCTCTTAGGGTTGCAGGAGGGTAAATGAGGTGACACCACCTGAATGAGTGGCTGCCCCCTACTGATTGCTCAATAAATGTTAATTATTATTTCAGAGCAATACTGTCGTGGGTTGAATCGTGTCCTCCAAAAAGATGTGTGGGGGCCCTGACCCCAGTCCCTGTGGCCTCATTTGGAAACGGGATCTTGGCAGATGTGATTAGTTAAGAGGCGGCCATTAGGGTGGGCCCTGAACAATGTCACCAGTGTCCTCACGAGGAGAGTCATAGGAGGTGGTCATGTGGTGACAGGGCAGAGGCTGGAGTGACTCGCCTGCAGGTCAGGACCACTGAGCAGCGCCTGCAACCAGCAGCTGCAGAGGCAGGGAGGACCATGCCCTGCTGCTTTCACAGGGAGCACAGCCCGACTGGCGCCGGGCACTGAGAGTGCATTTCTGTTGGTCTGAGCTCCCTAGTTTGTGGTGATTTGTTCCAGGGGCCCCAGGGAACATACACACATGCCCCGTGCTTCTCTTTCCTCCCAGGATGCTTGGTATCACCGTGCAGTGTCCCTCCCTGGAGTGCTTGTGGCTCAGGAACTGCCCCTCCCAGCTGTCCCTCCCAAGGACGCCCCGTGAGAGCCTGGCTGGCAGCCCCACGAGGCCCGCCTGCACCCACGTGGCACTTATGTCCAGGCTAGCCACCGTCGTGGGTGTCACACCCAGGTCAGTCCTGTCCAGCACTGGACCCCCGCTGGCCCAGCCACACTTCATGTGGTCATGGAGCTGCCCTCACTCCCCTAGGGACGTGAACCCCCTGGGGCAGCTGGTGGGGCAGGCCTGCTTCCTGCAGCTACTGGGAAGGGGTGTCTCCTCTTGGGTGGAGGCCAGCCCACATGAACGATCGCAGGCCCAGAGGCAGGGGCGCAGCTGCGTGGGCACCGGAACCCAGTGGTCTGCAAAGCCCGCCTCTGAGTTTTTCTCCTGGGAGGGGACAACTTCCCTTTTTCATTTGGATTGGTCGGATTTGGGATTCTGTCACCACTACAGGAATCTAGAGCCACAAGCGCAGAGACAGAAACAGCACATAGACAGATGTGGCCAAAGGACCCTCCTTTGCTCCCTGAGGATGGGGAGGGACCAGCTTGGGGAGCAGATGACAAATGCCCAATGTGGCGGAGAGGAAGGGGGAGGTGGAAGAGCAGGAGGAATGCCACACTGCAGGCTGGCCCGTGGGGCCTGGCTCCACCTTTACCTGGATTCTCCAGGGAAACCCAGTAGGCTGAGCCGGTCTGATGTGGCAGGTGAGGGCTGGCTGGGCAGGCAGTGGCCGTGCTGTGCCCTTTGGGTCATGCAGCCGCCAAGGGCCCGGTCAACCTTGGGCCCTCTGCTGGTTCACTGGAAGGCCCTTTGCTCAGTGGGTCTCCGCCATCTCAGTCCCGAGCTCGCAGGTCAAGAGCGGCCTCACCACGTCCAGGGACAAGGTGGGCATGGCTCTGAAGTGCTTCCTGAGGCTGTGGCTTCTGCTCCCACACCCTGGCAGGTGGAAACATTACATCTTTTGTTTCTGGCAAGATTTGGGGTTTGCACCTGTGAAGTCACAATGTTTTCCTTTGCAAAATAAAAATAGTGATAGTTTTCTAATGGCAACGTTGTAACTTTTTCTTAGACGAGCTGGTTTCACCTAAATGCGTTTCAGCAGCAATCCAAGGTGGGCTGTCTTTACCCCCAGCCTCACACAGGGAAGCTGTGCTTCTCCTTTTCCTTTTTCGACCTGAATGACTTCCATTTTTACCCACGACGCCGTTTTCGGGAGGGGCGGGCCCTAGAGAGGCCCCTCCCCGCAGGACCAGGGGACAGGATGGAATGACCCAGGCTTGGGTTCCACAGCTTCCCAAACTATTTTCAAAGTGTGTTTAGGTCAATAAAGCTCTAAACAAGTTTGGCCAGGCACTTTTTCCATTAATTTTTAAACCCAAGTGAATTTCAAGGGAAATTTAATCCATGCGCTTCTGAGTCATTACACTTAAGTCACCAGGAGGTTGTGTCAGAACCGTTTGATGTCCGAGCAGACGGCCGCCTTTTACAAGCCCGCTGAAGCCTTTTTTCTTCTGAGAAACATGCTGGCGGTGGGCTCTGGACCGGCTCCCCTCCACCTGGGCCTCAGCTTCCCAGACAGTGACAGTCCATTATGGTGGTGCTTTTAGAAATTGAAGTAAAATGCACTTCACAAAAATGTACCATCTTAGCGATTTGTAAGTGCCAGCTCAGTGGCCTTAGGCACATTCTCAGTGTGTGCAGCTGTCACCACCACCCACCCACAGAACTTTCTCGTCTTCCCAAACTGAACTGTTCCCATTGAACACCCGATCCCCACCCCTCCCCCAGCCCCTGGCACTGCTGTCGACTTCCTGTCTCTATGGATTTTTCTCCAGGCACCTCATGTTGGTGGAGTCACACAGTGTCTGTCCTGTTGTGGCCGGCTTATCTCACCACCATGTCCTCCAGGGCCATCTGCGGTGCAGGGTGTCAGGGTCCCTCCCTCTGTGGGCTTCGTGTCCACACAAAGGGGTACTTGGCTGTCTCCACCCGTGGCTGCTGTGAGTGCTGCTCAGGAACGTGAGGTGCAGACATCTCCTGAGGACCCGCCGTGCTGTTTCCCACAGTGGCTTCTGCTCAGTTTGTCGGCAGCATTGTCACTGCTGGCACTGGCCAGATTCTCAGGAACGTCCCTTTCCAGAGAACGTGGCTCTGGATGAGACCTGAACAGCCGGTCTGATCTGGGGGTGCCGGGACGCCACAGGGAGGGGCGCTGGGGGATGGAGGCTGCACGCCCTCGGGTGGGCAGCTTATGGCCGGTCCTGTCCTTTCAGAGACATGGTGCCTGTGAGGCACAGGCTGCGAGAATCAAGTCCTGCTGAAGCGTCCAGAAGTCAAGATTCGTCTCTGTGCTGAGGCTCAAAGGCCCGGCTGCTGCTAAGAACCCACGGTGCCGCGCTGTCCTCTCCGTGAGGCCACGGTGACGGCTCAGTTGTCAGCTCCCCGTCACTGCTTCTTAACGACTGACCCCAACGGGAACCCCAGCTGGCTTCCTGCTGGCTCCCTGGTGCCCCGTCTCCTCAGGAGCCACAGAGAAGAGTCATGGCCACAAGTCCGAGGGGTGCACAGGACAGGATGACTCTGAGACCTTGGGCCAGACACCTGAGAGCCGAGGGCGGATGGCGCCCCCTGCAGTTGTGCCAGGCCTCCGGGCTTGCTCACAGCACAGCAGCCCAGAGCCAACGTTCAAACCTGTGACTCCACAGACATTCCTGCTCCCGACTCTTCCTGAGAGCCTGTCCCTCGGGAGCTGGGTTCCCTGGCACAGGGTGACTGCAAGGACCCTGACCCTGGCATGCAACTGCCAATTGTAAAGTTAAACCATTTTGGTGCTCGGCTGGTAACATGCCTGTACTTTCAGGTAGGGCAGAAACTGAAATACCTGAACTGATATTAAGTAACTTAATAAATAATGGTAGGTATCTGGCAAGTGCCCCCACTGTGCTGGGCTGAATGGTGCCCCCCAGATTCATATCCACCTGGAACCTTGGGAAGGGGCGGTATTTGGAAGTGGGGTCTGTGCAGACAGGATTACTTGTGATGAGGCCACCCTGATCCAGTGACGGGTGTCTTCATATCAGCAGGGAAATCTGGACACAGACACAGGGGATGACAGTGCGTGAGGACCAGGCAGAGATCGGAGCCATGTGGTCACGAGCCCAGGACACCAACAGCAGCGGAGACAGGAAGAGGCGGGGAGGGGCCTCTAGGACACTGGAAGCACCTCCACCGCGTTGCATGGCCCGGCTGGCTTCCCTGGGGCCTCAGGGCCTTCTCGGCCGCACACCCAGGCCCGGGCGGGGGCTCTGCTTCACCCTCACAGGAGCCTCCTGAGTTTGTGGGACCTGCCGCTGACCACCTGGAACTGGTCACGGGGTTCAGAACCCTCCAGGGCCCCCGTGACCGTCCCCAGGTGCTCCTGGGAGATGGGAAAGAGGGGGATGGGGACGGGACCCCACAGAGCAGCTGATCTTTGGGTTTCGCCCCTCCGTTAACCAGAGGGAAGCAAACATTCAAAACGCCAGGCTTCTACAGTAGGAGTGGGCACAGCTGTCTCCAGAGTGAGATCTGAAGGACGAGGACAGTGCTGCCCACCGGAGGGTCTGGACCGGCATCTCCCGCCCAGGCGCGGACAGCTGGGCAGAGGCAGTGGTTCTCTGGGCTGGAGTCAGGATGGCCGGGACTTCTAGGCCCTCAGGTTCTAAAGTCACGTGGCAATGAAATTTGGAAAAGACCGGAATTAGTAACGAGTTTTTAGGACTCAGGAAAATGGATGTGAGACCTTCCTTGCCTCTCCCAGGTTCCAGCGGCTCCCCTCAGCATCTTTTCCAATGGCTCCCAGACCCTCTGGTCCCCCCAGGAGGTGTCCCCATGGGGATGGGGCAGGAGGCGGCAGCACCCCTGGGGGGAGTCTCCCCAGAAGGACGAGGCACCTCAGAGGTCTGGTGGGGCCTTTGTCATGAATTTGGATGTGGTTCCCACTCTGGCAGAACAGAAGCCTGTGGGAAGGCGGGGACTCCTCAGTGAGGGCGCCGTGGCCCGTGGGGGTCACGGGGTCTAGCTGTTCGAGGGGGCCACCGGCTCTTACCACCACGGAAACCGGCCTGGGCCCTGGCGCGGCCTCCGGGCATTTCTTAGCTTCCGGCGCCACCTGCTGGCGTTTTCTGGAATTACACCCAGCACTGCGGCGACCAGAGCCGGTGAGCAGGGGGCTCGCCCGCCATGGCCAGCAGCCTGGTCCCAAAGCGTCTGCAGGGCAGCGCAGGTGCAGACCCCGCCTCAGGACATACACTGGTGCCACATGCGGTCACGTCCTGGGCCCTTCAGTGTCATCCTCACGCTCCCCACGTTGGGACATGACACAAGGAAGACCTGAAGGCTTAGGTGCCTGGGGTCCTGGGCCAGAAAAGGTTTCATGTGAGTCAGGAGGTCGCCTATGTCAAGTCCCCGTCCCCATGTCCCTTCACAGCTCCCCATCCCCCAATCCCTGATCTCCCATCTGTCCCACGTCCCCACGCCGCCCCACTTCACACCCTCTCCCCCCGCCCCATCCCCGTCCGCATCCGTTTCTTGCAGGCACAGTAGCTGTGGTCCGTACACCTCAGATTCGGGTGACATTCCGAGAAGGAGCATAGCCTGGTGACGCTGACGCTCTGCAGGCTCTGGGGACACTGAACGTCCCTGGGCCAGTTTCTCAGCCTCCCCTGCGATCTGAAGTGTTTTCTGAGGTGTTAGGTGACCGGTTGTCCTGGGATGGAACAAGATCAGCCATTTCTGTCCCCAGTCACTCAGCTGCCCGCCTACCTAGCCAGCCGCCCAGCCAGCCGTCCATTCCACCTCGTACACTAGTGAACGTCACTGATGCCAGGCCGTTGGGGACACAGTGTAGAGACAGCACTGCCCCACGCCCACCAGAGCCTCTCACAGCCATGGCTCTCGTCAGCGCAGACTGCTCTCGGTCCCCCGAGCTCACGCCACTGCCCTCTGTCGCTCCATCACAATTGCTCCCAAAAGCCCAACTGCTGTCAAGCCCAGTGGTCTGGACATGCTGGAGAAGCCAGCTGGCTGGACTGTTAAGTTCCTGATGAAAGCCTCCCGAGCACACCTCTCGGGCCTGCACAGCCCTCTCTAGGGGGCTTGCGTCCTGTCACCCCGCTCCCTGCCCCGCACTTCCCCACAGCCCTCTGCTCATCCCGTCGCTTCCAGGCCGCTCAAGTCTGGCCTCACACTAAGCACCCACCACCGTCTGAACATGTGCCACACCTTCCTGTGCCCTTGACCTCGCAATTTGTTCCTCTCGCTGTCACACTTCTCAAGGATTGTCTGCACGCTGTTACGTCACAGTGCACTGGGGCAGCACAGCCCGAGCGCCCTCACCTGCCTGCCCTGGCACTGCCCTGACGGCCCCAGCACCCCAAGGCCCCATCTCAGGGCCTGTGCACATGCTGTCCTGGTCCCTCCGGACTCCTCAGCTTCCTTTTCACGTGCCCTGACTCCCGTCCAGCACCCCTCCACCTCGCGGGGCTCCCTCCCCAGGACAGCGTCGACGGCTGATGTTGTTCCCCCCCGCCCCCATCAGCCCTCTAAGCTCGGCGTCTGCACAAGGCACATGTATTGAGTGAAAGGACGGTCCTTTCTTGTGGAGCTTACAGCAGACCGGGAAGGACCCAGTGACATGAGCAAAGCATTGAAATGCACTTCCCAGACCCTAAACACGGAGAAAGAATCCTCAGTCCTGCGGAGTTGGCTCCACCCACCCATCGGAATTTCAGGGTCTGCAAGGCCTGCAAGTGGCCAGGTGCTTCCTGACCCTGACCGGGCGGCCTGACCCCTGGCTGAGAGCCAATGCGACCTACTGCGACCCGACCCGTGGTCAGTGGTCAGTCATAGCCCCTTACCTACTGCCCAGCAGCTCCTGGTCGGCTCACATCACCTTCACTGCAGATGAAAACGGCTGTGCCCCATTAATTTGCCCAGAAAACATCCTGATTTCCCCGGACCACGTTGACCTGTCTGCCCCAGAGGTGGCCAGCTGGGAACTCCGCCACGAGGCGCTACCCCAAAGCTTCATCACTTTGCTTTGGAGGGAACGACAGCTTGTCACACAGTCAGAGCAGCAGACGGGGCGGTTCTTTTACATTGGCTCACAGGCTGCTGGCTGCACACTGTCTGGGACCCTGGTCCCAGCATGCGGCCACCCCCTGCCCGCTGCGCTCAGGCGTAGGGCGGGAGTCACCAGGAGGCCCATGCCAGTGCAGGCCAGGAGAGACCTTGGGACGTTCTCAGTGGAAAAGCAGCGCAAACGGCTCTCGCCCGGTGAGACCCACAGGACAGTGCCACCTTGTGTGTGGCCCGGCGAACGACCCCTAATGTCCCCCCTGGTCGCCACCCCCATGGGGCGCCGCAGCAGGACGTCCTGGCCCAGAGCCCTGTGGTGCCCAAGGCAACCACCATGATGGGCAATGGACAGAGTCAGGGCTGGCTGCCGCCTCTCCGTGACTGGGGGGACAGGGACATGTGGTGGGGAACAGCTGGAGAAGGCGAACACACCCAAATCAGCTGGTGCCACAGGAAACAAGAAAGAACCCGAGGTCAGGAAGCCTTGCTGGGAAACCCTCCATCAGGCTCGGGGGCCAGTGGACGGGACCCGCGAGCTTTACAAGAGGGGGACCAACTGCTCGCCCATGGAAATGGCCCTCAATAAGAGCAGCTGAGCTGGCTCACGGAAGTCGTGATGACTGCATGGGACACAGGGCTACCTACGGGTGGGGGGGTCACTCAGGTGCGTGGGCGCCTCTGCAGCCTGAGCGAGCAAGGAGAGCCCGCCAGGGCGCCCAGTCTGCAGGGCTAAGTGCTCAAAGGACATGGTGTCTGCACTGACCGACCGGGCTTTGCAGTTGCGTGATGTCACAAATACGGAAAGGATGGGGCTTTACAAACAGGTTTTCCCAACAGCACGCCTTCAACAAACGTCAGCGGGGACCACGGGACGGCTCGTGCAGGTGTACGTCCCTTTACATCAGAACTGATGCACCCGGGTGTCCCGCCCAGCAGGTGGCACATAAACGGGGCCGCCGCAGCATGTTTGCAGCGTCCAGGTTTTATTCTAGTTAAGCAGGGATGGCTGTCTATATTGTAACATTAAAGGAAGCACGTGAATGTTAGCAAAGTGCAGAATATTAAATAGACTTTCACTTCAATTCTCAGAAACCAGACTGAGATGAACGCTTTACAGTAAGAGTGAGATAATTGGGGCTCATTTTCAATAGAAACTGAAGCTGGTTTGATAAGAAAATTAAATTCTGAAAAACAATAAAAAGGAAAGAAGGGGTGCACCCTGCACGATGGGGCGCTGCAGTGCCACCCGAGGACGCTCGGGGCTCCAGTCCTCTCCCGTCCTTCCCAGCAGCCACAGCCCCGCTGCACCCACCAGGACCCCGCGGAGCTGGAGGGCTGGCGCCTAGGAGGTCAGCTTGGAGTAGCTGGGCGGGGACAGCTTGCGCTTCAAGTACTTGAGTATGTAGAGTGGCAGGCAGCTGACCACGGTGATGGCTGACACCTTCCACAGGAAGGTCATGGTTGTGATGAAGGCGACATCTGTCAGAGAGAAGGGGGAAAACGTAAGAGGCGGCAGGGAGGCCACCCGGCGCCTCCCGTCACCTCCAGACCTACAGAGGCGGGCCCACCGGAATCTCAGGTTTCTTTACTGAAGCGCTGTTGGATTCTCGAAATAACAGAGCCAAAGTCCCGTGTGACTAACGCGGCCAAGCACTGCTCGGGTGGCAGAGCTCACGCACCGCTGGTCAGGCTGCAACTCTTGGCAACGGAGATCTGTGATGTGTTCAGGCACCAGGCCCATCCGTCTCCCGTCCCCTCAGGTACTGGGGGGAGGCAACAGCAGGCCACCGGTGGTGCTGTCACTGCACACCTGTCCTTTCTGTCCCTCAAAACCAGAGAAGCCCTCCCCAGCGCCCTTTATTGCCGCGTAACAGAGCTGCAGCCAGAGGCCTGTGCTGTTGAATTTCTTGCGGGACGAGGCACAGGCGAAACCTGACATTTAGTGTCCGATTGTCCAAGTGGCAGCAATCCCTTTGGACTGCTGTCCGAGGTGGAACACAACGACCTTCCAAGAGGAGGCAGGGGCTCTGATGCACACAGGGCATGGGGAGAACACCGGTCGGTGCGCCGGGTATGGCAGCCCACAGACCCCGGTCACAGTCTGTGTTTACCCGGAGTTTGCAGACCCTGAAAGTGTCTTCCAGGGGCTCAACCACTAAATGTTGCCGGGATGGATAAACTGTCCCCTCAGGGACCTGGATGCCGCTGTGCGGACTTAGCATGTGGCCCCCAACCCTGGAGCACAGAACCTGCACAAGACCTTGCTCCCACTGGGAACAGCCGCGGCAAAGGCTTATGTGGTGCCACCAAGGCTTGGCCGGAAACCGAGTTCCGGGAGACTTCTGACCAGCTGAGCATTTGACCGACACGGCTTTGCTCAATTTCCACACTCTTGGAAGACATAACAGCTTCACCTACCTAAGAACGTCCCAGAAGACACTCTGCCTGTGCCCGCTCGGACACCACACAGGAGGAGAGACGAGAGCAGGCGGACTGCGGGCGGTGTGGGGACTTCCAGCCACGGAGACGGAGCCACACAGGCAGCACTGACAGTGACACTGGGAGGTGCCCTTGTAACTGTGACGCGCGTCACCATGCACTTGTTCACGCAACGTGAATTCATAGCCATACAGGAGAATACGCCATGTTTTTTCTTGATCAGGACAGAAAGTACAGCTGGAAAGAGCCATTTCATAGGTGTCCTGGCTACTTTTTTGGTGAACGTTTCTTTTAATACAGAAACATTAACTTTTACATTTGTTCCTATCCACGTGGCCACCACTGAGGAAAGACTTGAGTGTGAGCTCAGGCACCATGTACGTTTATAGTGGGATTCCTTGTACTTCTCTGCCACTTATAATACGCACATGGTAAAGTTATGAGAAGGGGACAAATCTCGTACATCTCCACTGCTCAAAACTGTTCAAACTCGCCGAAAGAGAATCCATTTAGTAACTCGTCTTCCGGGGTAAAGGCTGGAGACGTTTTCCTGTGAAGCTACGTGTCAGTTTTTACCAACAACTCACGGTTCACGGCTTGCTGTGAGGCTGTCATCTTTGTCCCCTAGGAGGTCAACTAAGGGCTGTGGCGCATGGGCAAGGCTGGCTGATCACAAATGGCCAGACTGTCACTTTACTCAAGGGGCAGTGCTCGTGGCCTTCGAGTTTCATGACCGTGCTAAGCGGTTCCGTGAGTGCTCGCTGAACAAGTCACCTGTTGCTCTGTGAGGCAGCCGTCCATTGGTGTCAGTGTCACCCACGTGGCTCCTTCTCTCTGTGAGTCCGAGCGGCTGGCCCATCCCTCCCTAGCTGTGCAGGGGCCCTACCGTGGGGTCCGGCATCTGCTCGGGCAGCATGTCCCTGAGGAGACAGGGCTGACACTTCAGGGCGTGTCACAAACCTGTCTTTGCCACAGCTGGGTGAGGCTCCTTGTCATCACAGCTCCCTGAGAAGCACGGGCATGCTGCCTGCTCAGTGTGCAGACCCGGGCTGTCCCCAGAGAAGACGTCCTGCCAGAGCATGACCGACGCGGCTACTCTGGCTGTCCTCGGAGCAGATGTCATGCCAGAGCTTGAATGACGCAACTACCCCGGGAAGTGCCCCACAGCCGGTCCCCAAGACGTCTGTCTGCTTTCGTCCTGCAAGATGCTGACAGGCCTTAGAAAGGGGCTCCAGGAACCAAGCTGTTGGGAGACGGGCACAGGGCAGCGCGGGACGTGGGCTGCACAGAAGCTGCTCCCTCTGGCGATGCTGCCAACGGCCTTCGCAGACTGGTGTCTGCCCTGCCCCCACACTGCCTGCTGGGGCTGTGCTGTCATCTGTTCTGGTCTGGTGGCCTCCCAAAGCCACAGTCACCCCGACCCAGGGGGCGCAAGACGGGATTTGCCTACCCGGGGAGCTCTCAGGGTTTTCTTTTTATCCTGCGGGCACCCGGAAGTTTCCAGAAGGCTGAGTCTAGGCGTAAGTCCTTTCTCATTGCCTCGGCCGTCTGGGCCTTTCCTGCAGGATTTCCCAGACAGCTCTCTGCTCTGCGCTCTTCCTGGAGCCCCTGAGGTGGGGGGCGTCGCCCTGGCTGAGCCTGGGACACTCCCTTTCAGGCCACTACCCCTCTCTCTGCCTCGTGTTTACCTGCGGGCCGGGAGGTGTCTTGGCTTTACTTCCCAGTCCTTTTACTTGTCCTTTGTCCCCATGACTCCAGTTTCCAAGAACTCTCTCGTTTTGAGCATTCCTTTTCACAGTGCCCCTGCTTGGGGAATGGATGCAGCTCTTCCCTCTTATTTTTCTGGAGTTCTGTGTCTGTCTGTTGTTAGTGTTTCCTCAGCTGTCTGGTGACCCTGGCTGCCCAACATGTTCAACAGACACGAGTCAGTCGACTGGAACCGCTGGGTTACCGATGGGGCCTGTCACCTGGGCCCCGTTCAGTGACCTGGCACAGGCCTGGTTCTCATTCGGGACGTCAGAACAACGGGCCCGTCTGGGCGTCCTGTTCTCAGAGCAGATCTCGCCTGGAATGGGCAGAGGCTGCAGCACAACGCCAGACAGTCGGCTTGCTCATGCCCTCGGTGAGCTCTGGGAGGGGGTGTGTGCCGACGGCGGTGTGCCCCGGCGCCCGGTGAGGCAGGTGGCAGGGACACGTCATGCCCGGTAGTGGGTGTCAGTTCTGGGAAGTCACAGTTCCACATGGGACTCACTGGACCCTCCCGGAGGCAGAGGTCACTACTGTCAGGGTTGCTGACATTCCATCAGGGACAGGAGAAGGTCCTCTCTTTTCTGAAAACCTTCTGGAAAATTCCGTCTCGGACCAGGAGCAGCACTGCACTGTGTTCCACGTACGGTGGGGACGCAGCCGGCATTCCCCCCTGTCAGGAGCCTGAGGACAAACGCTGCCTTCCCTCCCACTGACTGTGCTCCGTCCCTTCTCTCTGTCTGATTGAAATGCCTGCAAGGAAACCCCACGAGCCCTATGAGCCCCGTCCACCAGCCACGGACACAGTTCTCACAGTTCTGGACACTATCAAACCCTGGCTGGGAAGGCTTGAGATCTGGGGAAGGAGAGCGACGCGTGGGGTTTGCTCAAGTGGCTCGGGGTGCAGCCCAATGCTGCCAGGACGCAGGAGGCCTTGGCGAGGACAAGGATGTCACGCGCCCACCAGCACCAGGCTTCCCTCCCACAGTCACTTCCCGTCGAGGCGCGTGCCTTCACGGAAGTTACTCCTGAGGAAGAAGTGTCGGCAGGCCACACAGAGTGGCGGTTCTGACCGCTCTCCTCAGTCTGGACCAGAGGAGCGTAGGGACAGCCACTGCCACTGTCAGCTCTTGTCTAGCATCACACACCAGTCCCCTGGCTGGTGGTGGCAGGTTGGGAGGACTGCACGCGCTCAGGAACACGGTGCTGGTGACACCACGCCACAGTGCCGGACAGCTGGGCTGCTCACAGGGCTGAGGCCATCAGCATGGTGCCCGGTGGCCTCTGCATGAGGGGCACAGGCAGGGGAGCGCTGCCCTGTGGGCACCTGGGCCCCGTCTTGGGACACGCTGCTGCAACCGTGGAGGACCAACGTCACAGCCTGTGCGAAGTGGTCCCCACTTAGCAGTGTCTTTTTAAAAGCCAACATGGTGAAAATCTTAACTGCTACAAATTATTGCAAGGAGTTTAACCTTTCTCCCCTAAACAAGCTTCTGTGTTGTGGAGCTTTCTGACGCGGGTTTTACTGTGATCTGCAATTTAAGGCAATGGTATGAAGAAGTAATAGTAAAAAATGTTTAAAAATCAATAATAGACAATTATCCGAAAAAGGATTCCAAGGCAACTTACCAAAATATTCATTGAGAAAAGCAAGCGAGGCCACGTAGCAGCCCAGGCTGAGGAACTCGGCCACGACCATCAGCCAGTGCCATGTCCTGATAGTCAGCGCCACCATCAGCAGCTCCGTGAGGACGAGGGCGGTGAATGAGATGCCTACCACGTGCACAAACTCAGACTCGAAAAGCACCAGGGCCCCGTACATGAGAATGCCGCCTGGAAAACAGCCAGGGTGACCAGTGTGGCTTTTTATGCAACTTTTTCTGATTGGGCTAGAAATTCTCTTCCTGTGCAAGCCAGCTGGGAAAAAAGGATCCTGGGAAGAGCTAACTGATCTTTGTAACACGCAGAGATGTGGCTCAGGTACACACCCACGCTTGGGACTGAGAACTGAAACTCTGGATCTTGAGGAATGTACCATGTGGTACTAGCTAGACCGTCAGAAACCCAAGCAGAGGCTTAGAAACACTTCGCTCTCTGGAGAAGCCACGCCTCCACGTCAGTGAGCGCCATGGTCAGCACGTCAGGGACGGGCCTGCTGTCTGTTAGTTACACTTGCAACAAGCGCTCCTTTGTCCAGACACTAAGCCAAGGCTTCCTGACCACTTCTGATGACATAATTCAGGTTCTTGGTCTTGCCATGGGCTCGTGAAAGAGAACCACTGTGTGGGGTCCATGTATGACATGGTAAGTGCTGGTTAAAATTTTTCTGGATTAACATTTAATTAAAACCAGGTCTGTTTTTAGGTGACATTCACCAGTTACAAATACCAACCCATGATGCATTGTGAAGAGGTCTGGAATAGCGATTGACAAGATAAACAGGAAGCAACATCTAACTGTTGATGAAATTAGAAGCTTTTGGAACGTAACTGGGAGGTGAAACCAAGCCTGCCACCAGGAGCCAAGGGCTGTCTTACCTTGGTAAATGCTGATTAAAACCCAGATGAGGAAGGTCTTGAAGGACAAGCACCTGCCCTGGGAACAGTGGGAGAGCTTGGTTAACAGCCTGTGCTTCCCCTAAGACCCCGGGCCCCCAGCCCAACCAGACACCAACCCCGCCACCTGTCCCGCCGGGGTGTCGAGTCGTCCACTCTGCACACTCGTGGCTTGACCTTTGCTGACCGTTACATGTAGCCACAGTTACGTGTCCCTTGGCTCCCTAGTGACCGGAGTCCAAGTGCACAGACACACATTGAAACGCACTAGGGGATAAAGACTCTTTGTGGTGAAAATAACTTCCCTTTACTTCTCTATTTCTCGGGAACACATATTACTGTATTTACTTTTTAGTTTCTTTAGATGAGAAAAGATAGTCTATCAGACTGAGGTTGGAAGTATTATCCCTCAGAGCCTTTCTGGAAGACGCCACGTAAGTAAGTCCAACACAGACGAACAGAATGGCTTCCTATGCAGCAATCCTCACTTTTAAAACTACGCCCAGGCTATCAGGGACGGGTCCGAGGCAGAATACTGGCCGTGGTCTCGTCTCTCCGCACCCCTGAAGACACATACATCCAAGAATGGACACCAGGTCCTCAGCGGCCACACTGGCCATCGGTGGTGAGGGTGACGCACGTTAGAAGAGGCCGTGGCAGCACAGGGTGTTAGGACCAAGTGCTGCAGAGACCTGCAGAGCGTCTCGTCACGTAGGCCATCACACGTACCCCACTCTGCGTGTGCTCCTTACACAGTGCAGTGTGGCTTCTCTCCACTTATAGGACAGGAAACCTAAGAAGTCTGGTGATTTCCTCAAGGTCATCAGCAGGTTAGTGCTACCAAACCGTGTCACTGATCAGAGGCCAAAGCTCTGCTTGCAACTGGGTCCCACCATGGGGCCAGTTACAGCAAATGAGGACAGGGAGGCCTTAGAGTTGATGCCACGGGGAAAACAAACAGAGGGATGCGTCACACGGCGACACCTGGGGAGAGTGTAGGTGTGGGTCCCAGCTGCCTGCAGCCCTCTGACCGTCCAGGAGCTGTATGCCCAGGACCAGCACGGCCACCCCCGGGCGTCCCCCGGTTCCAGGGCCAGTCTGGGAAAATACTGGCCGACCCCAGTCCTCACTACTGTATGTGAAAGTAAGACTCACACGTCGTGACTTGTTAACAGGGCACACTGAGTTTTAAAGGCAGAGGTTTTGAAATGTAAACATTTATATTTCAAATAGGTCCTTTCAGTACATTTTTCCCAAGTGTGTGTCTCTGACTGGATACTAGTGGAGGTTCAGTCTTTGCTCATAAAACTCCTATGTATTTAAGTATGTGCTTAATTTTATTTCAGTATTTTAACAGAAATTTAAACTTTAATTTTTGACATGAAGAGATTTACTTGGTCGCCAGGTTTGCTGACACCTACTTGCCCCCAGGCCCGTGACCTAAGTATCAGTGGACATGCTGAAATCAACTGGAAAGCGCTCCTGAGCCTCTCGCTCCTGGATGAGAGACGTGTATGCAAGACTCTAGAGTTTAGCTCTGGGACGCAAAGAAAGATCGTGTAGTTAGTGGCGCAGACGTCCTCTGAACGGTCCAGGCTGCATGTCCAGCACTGTCCTGGGCCCATGGACCATCCACATGACTTAGGAGCAGGAACACAGCTGTCACCACCCATGGGTGGTCCTTCCCTCCCCCATGCACACGCCAATAACCGTGCGGCAGGAACTGTGACCAGGAACAGAACGGACGCCGCTGTGGCCACACACCGCTGGGCTCGGAGTCCCACCAGGGCCGTACCTCCCTAGCTCTGTTGCGACTTGAACAGAAGGGGCGAGTGCCTTGGTTCCCTCCATTGTGCGCAGAAGTGATGAGCACAGTCCCCACGTGGGTGAGACAAACAACACGATGCCGGGAAGCTAGTGAGTGAGCCTCCAATGAACGCCTGCTGAGCCGACGTCCCCAGGACAGACTTCAGAGGCTCCGTTCCGCTTACTCAGCCACCACAGCTCCACCACAGGCCCCAGGAGGCCTCTGGGAGGCTGACCTACCGGAGGTCTTCGCACTAGTTGTTGATGTGACTGACAGGCCAAGGGCTCCACGGCATGCTACGTGCAGGCCGACCAGGGGCGTGTGTCGCACGGACGTGACCCCACACAGCAGAGGGGGCACTGAGGCCACAGTGGGCGACGTCCAACAGCTCAGAAGCGCGAGGACTCCTGCCCGCGTTGTAACCTTTCTCACGGTAACTCATTCTCCCAGCCTCCTCCTCAACCTACTGTCTCTGGTTCCACCAGAACAAAGGAAAATGGCAGTTTTCCTCCTATTCCCCTCATGACAACTTCGGAGGAGGCTGGGAGTAAAAGCTTACACAGCTGACTAAGATGGGGAAAAACGCAGGGGACACTGACCTGGAACCATCTTCTGAGGAGCGGAGTTGGTGTGGGGATGGCAGGGGTGACCATGGGATGACAGTCCCCTGACTCAGCTGGCCCGGCCACTGGGAAGCAGTGAGGGCTTCTCCAGCAGGAAACGTGCGCCCCCGGGTACGAGGGCAGGGGCAGAAGACTCACTTCCTGGGGGTCACCCCAATGTCGCTCGTTTCTTGTATCACTGGTTTATTTCTTGAAGTTCTCACCCTGAGTTCCTAAGGGGTGAATCCGCCTCCATCCAACGAAACACGCCGCTCAGAACGTGACAACTGTGGACCGCCACGGCCCAGAATACTTCTGAACAGATTCTACAAGAACTGGCCCGTGCAGTGTCACCTGACAGGTGACCTCACTGCTTCAGGCCAGGGTCAGCAGACATGTTTATGACGACAGCTCTGCACATCGACCTCGGGAGAATGTCTTGGCTTTGCCGACTCATTTCACCCATCTGGTGTCGAGGGCACTTGGGGTGCAGACACAGGCAGGAGCTGCAGAGCCCCCCCAACCCTCTCCAGAACCCCTAGGCTGGCGCCTCACGCTGTCAAGGGCACTTGGGGTGCAGACACAGGCAGGAGCTGCGGAGCCCCCCCAACCCTCTGCAGCGCCCCTAGGCTGGTGCCTCACGGTGTCGAGGGCACTTGGGGGTGCAGACACAGGCAGGAGCTGCAGAGCCCCCCCAACCCTCTGCAGCTCCCCTAGGCTGGCGCCTCACGCAGACCCAGAACCACTGCCAGCACCGAGGTATGTGGACGTCACCAGCTGCTCCGTGTGTCCTCCGCCACAGCCAGAGCCCCAGTGGCCTGTCATCACTGCTGTGTAGGCTCCTGTGACCTGAGCTGGCTCCCCACTCCTGCCCTGGGTGGTGACCAGGACGCTTTCTTCACCACTGCCGGCCAGTGGCTGTACAGCGCCCGGGCTGGGTTTGCCTGGTGTCTCGTAGTGCTTAGGCTGCTGGGAAGGGCACGATGAGGGCGGTGCGTCCCCACAGTGTGCCATGGCAGGAGGACGTGACTGGCATCTGCGGGGAGGGCACTTGCAGACTACGCAGGGACGGTTCAGGCTCTGGAGCCACCCCGGTCCCTGGTCCATCAGACTCAACACCGGGCTTCTTCAGGGAGGGGCCTCTCCCCAGTGTGGATGGGGCGCTCAGCTCAATCCCGGGTCACCACCTGGCACGACTGCCGTTCACTTTATCTCAGTTTGGTCTGTGGGGCGCTTTCATCTGGACATGCGGCCACTGTCAGAGCCCACTGGTCTGAGCACGTCCCCACTTTCTGCCACACAGGTGCTCTCCCTCCACAAGGTGCCGGCCCCCCCAGCACGCCCTTCCCTCTCCCTGACACACCTGGGAAGTGCGAACACGTCTGCTTCCTCGGTCTCTGCCCCCACAGGCACAGGTGTCCTAGCTGCCCCCTCTTCCAGCTCCGAGCTCCGCCTCCCACAGGGATACCTGGCTCTCGTAGCCATGTGTCTCCTGTGTGTTCAGCGCTCGTCTACGATAGAGCATTTTTCCTGAGAGCACGTTTACAGCTGCAGACCTGGGCTGCTGTGGGTTTTTGTCTTCGGCCTTCCCAGACGTCCGAGTCAGACGCTTTTCCCCAGGCACTCGGGCAGCTCCTGTCCTCCCCGCCCGGCGTGGCTGTGACTCACCTCTCTGTGGTCAGGTTCATTTGTCACAGTCTGCATTCCACCCACTGTGCTGAGCACTTCTGACAAACGCAGACACGTATCCACCAGGGTGCCAGACCCAACGGTTCCCTCACCCCAAAACTGCTCCTGCAGTCATCCCTCATATCCCTAAACCTTGAGCAACCTGCTCTGTTCTCCGTCCAGAGGGTCAGATGAGTGGCCGCACAAACATGTGAGTGTGGCTTCTTCTGCACACCAAGTGCATTTCAGGTTCTTCGTGCCGTGGACCTGATGTCTCTCTTGCCCCCACGGTGTGGCTGCACCAGCCACCGGATGAAGGACACCTGGCAGGTCCCAGGTGTTGGCAGATCCAACCACGGGGCCATAAATGGCGTGTACAGATTTGTGTGAACAGGCTTTGTCTCGGGGAAATCCCACAGCACTGAGGGCTCCTGCGGCCGCACGCTCCAGCGTCTGGCGGCTGGGTCCCGCTTTGCATTCTACACGTTGCAGGAGAATCGTGCTTTGATTGACAATCCCATAAGGAAAACGGCGCTGGGCACACCCTCATGTGCTCGTGCTGTGTGAACACGACCACCTCAGCACACCATCAGTCAGGCCTCTGTCCATTTTAACAACTGGGTGCTTGTGTTGAGTTTTCAGGGTGCTTCACATATTCTGGACACAAGTCCTTTGTCAGAGGTGTGATTTGCAAATGTTTTCTACCAGCGTGTGGTCTCTTTCCGCTTCCTTAACAGGGTCTTTCACAGAGGTTTTTAATCACAATAAAGTCCAATTTGTCAATTCTTTCCTGTATGAATCATGCTTCTGACCCCATATCTAAAACTCTGCCTGTCCCAAGGTGATGCATGTTTTCTTCTGGAAAGTTTAGTTTTCCATTTCACATTCAGGTCATGACCCACCTTGAGGGAATTTCGGTAGAAGTGTGAGGTGGGGGAGGGTCCATGTTTGCTGGGGGTTGCCAGCGGTGGGAACAGAATTTGTGGACAAGTCGGTCCTTCCCCCACTGAATGTCCTGTTGCGTCTGTCAGAGGTGGGCTCAGGCATTGGGTTTGTTTCTGGGCCTTGGATTTCCAGTCCCTGGTCTGTGTCTGTCCCTTGCCAATCATCACTGCCTTGATTCCTGCTTCACAGGAAGTCTTCCAGCTTCATTCTTTGTCAAAATTGTTTTGGTAACTCCATTCCCTTGACTTTCCATGTAAATTTTAGATCAGCGGGTCATGGGGCATCAACATGGAGTCTTGCAATCCATGGACATTCATTTCCACCTTCTTAAAATTTCTCTGTCAGTGTTTTAGTTTCAGCATAAATATCCCACCACATACTTTGCTATACCAAAGCGTTTCCCTTTTTTATAAAATAAACAGTGTTTAAATTTTTTTCAGGCCTCAGTTGTTCACTGCATGCATAGGTTTAGAAGTGATTCAAGATATTTTCCCTTGTATCCAGCACCCTTATTAGACTTGCTAGTCTAGGTTTTCTGGGGAGTCTTTGGGATTTTCTACAGTCAACTATGGCATCAGCACAGATATTTTTATTTCTTCTTTTCTCATCTGTCTTTGAATTTCCTTTTCTTGCCTTATCACTATTAGATAAGGACACAAACATACATTTCAAAAGCGAAAACTGTGTGGAGAATATTCAACAGAAAAACACTGCACAGTGAAGCACTCCCCACAGTGCAATGGCCAGTGGTTTCCAGGGCTTTGTGAAGGTCGGCATGTCACCTGCCTGACACTTTCACCATAAGCACAACTACAGCCCATGTGTTTCTGTAGTCAGGTAGCAGTTTACCTTCTCACGAGTAGGAATTATGAATTAGTAATTGGATTCGCTCCTACAAGCTGATACCACGTGGGCTCAGCCCACCTGACTCGGCCGAGCCAGCCACACGCTGCTCTACGGCCTCACGCATCCTGACCCCTGGTCTCAGGCTCAGGTGCTTTTCACAAGGGCCCACAGGCCATTCAGGACAGAGCCACCTGCAGGACAGGAGGGGGATGAAGACACACGCTTCCTGCCTCACTGGCAGCACCCAGAAAACAAGCAACAGCACTAGGCATAAGTAAAGCTGAATAATTCAGACAGAATCTGACTTCCTAAAGAGGAACACCAGAATTTCATTGTTACAGACACACCATTTTCTGCAAGGAATGAAGACTATATGGTTTTAGAAGAGGCAGGAGATGCTGCCTCTCATCTGACAGATGCATCCACTCTGCAAACTCCCACTGGGCAGATCCCAGGTCCGTGCGGCGGAGCCCTGGAGGGAGAGTGAGTGGTGAGTATTCTGGCCAGACCCGGCCGCTGCTGACACGGGAAGGCACCGGGTGTGCCCAGACTGCCGCACGCACTCGCGATTACGTGTAAAAGCAGGTGTCGGGCCTCCCAGCACAGCACCTGGGTTTTGCCAGGGCCGTGCGCGCTGCCCACCTGATGATTTCGGTCTCTGTGGCCCTCGATTTGCTCAGAACTCACAGCTAGATGAGTCACTGGTCAGCTGCTCCCGTTCCAACCTGCCTACTCTATGCTGCTGCCCCGTCTACTGTCTCACCGTCATTTAATTCACCCGAAAGTGTTTCCTCTTCCTGACTAAATGCAGACTCGAGAACAGTACCCCCATCTTCCGTGTCTTCACAAGTCCCCAGCACAGCACCCCCACCAGTCTGCCCATGCTGAGGGTTCACACCCGGTTGCTGCCCAGTGCCTGGAGGGTGACGCCAAGTGCTGTGTTCAGACCAGCTCGGCTGAGTCTTCAGAACAATATAAGCCTCCAAATAGCTCTCTAGCACCAAGAAGATAAAGTAACTCAATCTTTATCAAGTTAAGTGGTTGAGTACTTTGGTGCCATTTTGTTTTTAAAGGATTTGAAGAATTTTTGATTTTTAAGGAAATACATACTATAAAGACAAAAAGTATAGATTTTCAATCTTAAAGAAAAGGAAACTAGAGAAAATACGTGACTCAACTCTTCTCAAAAAAATTTAGTGTCCTGACTTTAGGGTATTAAAGTATTCTAAATTGCTGGCCGCCGTAACAGGCATGGAAAGCTGGTACGTTAACGAGACCCAGCTTCATCTGAGTTGAACGTGGTTTCCTGACCTCCCCTCATGTTTAAATGTATCAGCTAATGGCAGGGAATTGACAGTTAGACATGAGTCAGCTTGGAGGCTTGTGACCTGCAAATATTCTTGTACTTGAGTGACTGACACCCATAAGGAGAGAGGCTGCTGGGTCCAGGGAGAATGTGTTCCGCTGCCTCACCCCAGGAACGGGCCGGCAATCCCCACCCTGCCCGCCTGACCCAGGGGACCTTGACTCAGCTCAGACGTGGTTGCCTCCGTGAATCGGGGTGGCTAATCTAGTTTTATATTCTTACAGGAAAGCTCATGTACCCCCTTAAATCTGCGAGGCAGCATTTATATATGCACTCTGGAGTCTTGGAATGAAGGAAACACAATCTACTAAAACTATAATTATTTGCAACAGCTTCCTGTAGATTTTGGATCTTTGACCCTATTTTGCTTTGTTGAAGAATAATGATTTCACCACAGTAGTACGTTAAGCCAAAGTGTTTCTTCTACTCGTAATATGTACAATGATGTTACCGTCATGACCATAGTGCTTGCTATTCTGGCTTATTTAGTCTATATTGGTGGACAAGGTTTATTTTTGTCCTGATTCCAAAAGTAATATGGGCATTCTGTATTTTTTTCAAGGAACTTGAAAACCGTAATTTCAGCAGCTCCTTCCAACGGCGCCATGAAATCCCAAAGTTCACGTGACCTAACACTGACCAGTCAGCGGTGCCGGGCAGCAGCCTGCTGGGTCTGCCTAGCCAGTCCCTTCTCTGTTACACCACACGCACTACAGCTTCAGAACTCGGAGCTGGACACTCCAGGCTAGCACCTGCACACCTACGTTGAACCTGGGGGTTAGTGGGTCTTGCTCAGAGTGTTGGTGGAACAGCCAGCCTTTTGGAAGATTCCCAAGCCCCACGATTTGTATCTGGAGAGCTGAGCATGTTTCCTCTGCTACAAAAATGTGCTTTCATAGAAGTTTGATAAACTCAAGACTTCCTTCAGGAATATTTCAATCTAACAGAGCACAGTTTTAGGCAAGTAAACAGGTTTTCTGCATAGTTTCGGGGAAATGGGGTTTTCATGGGGGTCCTTCTCTCAGCAGTGCGTGGCCTTGGGGACAGAAACACACTGCCGCTCATGTGTCTGGCGCAGTGCTGAAGCCCATGACTACAGGGGTTTGGGACAGGGGGGCCCTGGATTTTTAGCTCAGGAATGCTGCCTTGTGCCCAACAGACAGGAGTCGGTGCAGGCGGAACCCCCAGCACAGAAAGAGGGAAGGGTGCCTATCGGCCAGCAGGGATGCAGCAGCCTGTCTGCCTGCTACATTCGCAAGCGTTCCTGGGGCTCAGGGCATTCGTGGGGCGAGTTCTAACTCCTGCCAGCACTTGAGAGAGCAACCGTTCCCCCCTTTGGAAGTTTCACTCAAAGGAAGATAACGGAGACAAAAACATGCCCGGAAGGACAGAGGCGGGATTTAATCCCTGCATGGAAACCGCCCCCCGCCTGGCAAACGCCCTGGGAAAGCCCAGGATGGGGCTCGCGGCAGCTGGACACGGGCAGGCCCGGGTGCCTCACCTTGGTGAGGTCCTTGTAGAGCTCCGGGTACAGCATGGCCATCTCGGGCTTCACGTCCTGGTCCAGCACCAGGGAGAACACAGGAAACATGGTGTAGACCGTCGCGTACCTGGGGCCCGAGAGGAGGCAGGTCAGCCGACCGCGGACACACGTCTGCAGCCAGAGGCCAAAGTGCCAAACACTAAACAGAACATGGACAAGCTGGGCCAAGTACGACTCCCCCAAACCCAACGGTCCCCACAGCACAGCAGGATGGCCTGTGAGACACCCATGTGCACGGGTAGCGAGCGGGGCTGGGTTCTTTTTACAGACATTTTGAGATCGTTGCAGACTCAGAGCAGGCGTCAGACGCGACACCGAGGACCCGTTCGGTCTTTACCCGCAATGGCAGCGTCCTGCCCACTGCAGCCCACCCCACAGGCAGCAGGGGACACTGGCAGCGCCCAGACACACACAGCCCTCAGCCCATGCCCTCCTGCCAGCACCCCCCTTCCAGCCCCCTCGCCCCGGACACCACAAACCTGTTCTCCATTTCACACTTTTTGTCACTTCAAGGTTATCTACGTGCAGCACATGGCAGGGGGCTGTTGGGGCGTTCGCACTCAGCCCGGTCCCCTGGGGTTGCCTGGGGCTTGCGGTGCCAGCCTCCCTCCGCCGACCGACTGTTTGCAGCTATAGATGTACCAGCTTCTGGGGCCCCACCACTCACAGAAGTGCATCCAGGTGACTCCCAGTTGGTTATTACAAACGAAACTGCCACAAGCATTCGCTGCAGTTCTTTTTTTTTAGTAAAAGTTAAGTGTTCACTTATTTTGGACAGGACTGCCAATTGGGGTCGTAAGCCCAGGGGTGTGACTGCTGGGCCACATGGTGCATGTGGTTTTGTAAAAAACTGCTGAGCTGTGTCCCAGAGCGGCAGCACGTGGTGGCCCAGTCTCTCCGTCAAAACCTTTTATGTCACAGATTGGTTCATCCGCTGTGCTGGGTGACCGGCACTCTCCTTCATGGTTTGAATCTGCACCCCAATGCGTGCTGCAGCTCCCCATCTCTCCACATGCCTGTGCCTCCCTGTACCCTCTGGTGAGCTGCCACTGCGTCGATCCCACGTCCAGTGGGATTTCCTGGGCATGTGGCTTCCCTCCCTGACGGGGCTCTGGCTGCAGTGCCCGCTGTCCTTTCCTGCAGCACAGCAGCGAGGTCTGCCATTCCTCTGGCCTGTTTTCTGATGGGACGCTGCTGTCACCGAACTGTTTTACCCCCCAGGTAAGGTGTCTTCTCTGTCGCTGCTTCCAAGGTGTTCGCCTCTAGTTTTTGCAAGTTGACTGTGATGTATCTTGGTGTGAATTTCTTTGACTTTATCCTGTTTGGGGTTTGCTTACTTTCTTGAATCTGTGGGTTTATGCCTTTTGCGAAATTTGGGAAGTTTTCACCATTATTTCCTCAAGTCCTTTTCGGCCCTGCCCTCTCCTCCTCCCGAGACTCCAAGGACACATGTGTGAGACCTGTGTTAACGCCTGGCGCGCCCCTGAGGCTCTGGTGTCTTTTTCACTCTCACTATTGTTTCACGGAGTCCTTTTCCAATGTCCTTTCCTGCCATTCACTGCAGGCTCCATTGCCTCCGTACTCCCGTACATTTTTGTTCTGGTTATTATGCTTCATTTCTATAATTTCCCTTTGATTCTGCTTTATGTTTTCTGTTTCTTTGCTAAGACATTTTTTCATTTGTTCCCACTGTGTTCATAATTGCTCATCAAAGCACTTTTACACCTTTGCAGAGAATTCTCTCATCCCTGCATCTCAGGATGCTGTTTTGTCTTTTTCACTCCCTTTAAATCTTCCTGGTTCTTGGTGGGGCAAGTGGTTTTCTACAGACACCTGGACATCTGGGTTTGTGCAGGAGACTGGCTCCAACCTTAGCGTCCTGACGCTGCTTTGCTGGGGAAGGTGGGTACTGTGTCCTTACTTGGGGTGGGGTCCTGCCTGCACACGTGTCCACTGGGGAGGGTACCCCACTATAGCCACGTGAGGGTGGGAGTGCTGGCTTCCCACTTTCCAGGGAGGTGGGGACAGTACTCTGCCGGAGTCAGTTCCAGCTGTGACTCCTTCAGCTCCCAGCATGGGACACACAAGGGAGGAGCTGAGAACCCGCCGCTGTGTGCCATCCCAGGGGCCCTGAGACCCGCCTGGACTTTTTAAGATGACATTTCACCTGTGAAAAAGCTGTTAGGTTGGGAAGTTATTCAGTGGCAGGCAGAGATGCAGAAGAGTCTGAAGACACCACTGTACCCATCAGCGTGTGACAGGTGAACACCTGGGGCCAAATTCTGCTTTACTCTAAGGCTTCCGTGGTCACTAATGGCTGTGATGTGGGTGGTGAAGGACACAGCCTCTCATGAAGGAGACTGCAGTCTGCTTCCTGTTGCTCATGCTGTTGGATTTGGCTGGTGGGCAGAAATCTTAAATATCTATGTGCTTCAGAGAGCTTTACGTGCCTTCAACTTCTTGATAAAGTTAAACCTGGTATTAGGTTGGTGCAAAAGCAACTGCGATTTAGAAGGTTAAAAACAACGGCAAAAACTGCAATTACTTTTGCACTAACCTAATACTTTTCAATTTTCCTCCAGATCTTTAATTACTTTGGTTAATCTTCTTGGAACAATTCCCAGCTCCCTTGGAATTTAGGGACCGAAAGGGCCAGGCAGTCCAGACAGAACGCGCTGACATGGGACACAGGCTCGACCCGGGTCTGCTGACACATGACGAGCGGCGTCTGTCAGCAGTGCGTGACTCACCAGGTCATAGGAGCGTCCGCAGGGAGTCTCCATGCGTGTAAAGCGCTTCTGTGAGAACTCCTGCTCTTCTCTGCCAGACATTTCTCCAGCTTTCCAACCTTTAGGAAACCTCATCACTACCGGCTTTGACTGAATTAACTACTGAGGTGTGGTTTTCAGTGTGTGTACTCTGGTGACTTTTGACTGTTTAGTCCTGTAACCTGCAGCCCCTGAAAGGGCCCCTGGTGACCCTCCCCAACCCTGGGTAAGCCAGAGAACTGTGAGGTTCCCCAGGATGGACGTGCTGCCCTCGTGTCACGCAGACGGGTCACACAGCAGGAGCCCCTGCGCCTGGCTGCTTTCCTGGGCATGGGGTCCCCGAGAACCACCCGCGTCGCCTGGCCGCACCTCTCTCCCGTGTCGCGCTGTGGAGGGAGCAGTTGGCTGCCCTGCTCATCAGCGGGTGGGTGTTTGGCTGTGGCCGTCTCTGGTCATCACACACAAAGCTAGGAACAAACGTGTGCCAGTGCTCGTGTACAAATGGGCTCACTCGGAGGGGCACAACTGGGGCCTATGTGGGATCTTAATCGTGTAAAAGCTGTCAAACCCTGTTCTGCAGTGGTGGCACCGTTTTGCATTCCTACTAGGGACGTGTAAGATTCTAGGTACTCCACGTTTTCGCCGACACTTAGCATGGTCAGTCTCTTTACTTGGCCTCTGTAGTGCATACTCGCTATGGGTTACATTTGTATTTCCTGTAACTGTTGATGAGAAATATATTTCCAAGTGCTTATTTTCCATTCTTTTATCTTCTTTTATAATGTATGTACAAATCTTTACCTTTTTAGGAAAAAAACTGAGTTGTTTAGAGAGCATTAAATACTCCTGATGCAAATCCTTTGTCCTGTGTGTACAGAAAAGTTTTTCCCAGTCTGCCTTTTTATTTGAATAATGTGTCTTTAGAAGAGTGAAGAACGCTGAGCGCCTGGAGCTGGTTCTGTGCATATCCAGTCGGCTGGGCCGAGGGTGGGGGACCTAGTCCCAGTGGAATGAGCAAGCCAGGGGCGCTTGGATGCGCGAGCGCTATCTCAGGGACACGTGTCCACATGAGAGGTGGTGGCCCACTGAGTTCCACCCGCCAGCAGCCTCACTGCCTGCCCTCCGAGCCGTCCGAAGCCCTTCCTGCCAGGTCCATGTGCTGGTTGTGACGTCCAGTGGGTACGTGTTCCTGCAGAGCTCTGGGGGGAGAGGCTGAGATGCACAGATGGGCCTAGGAGCTGAGGAGTTTCCTGGGAGAAGCCATCTAAAGGAGATGGGCCAGGGGACCCCGCATGTGCAGGAGCAGTTCCGATGCTGCACACGGCGACAACATGCCACACCATCACGGGACAGGGGGCAGTGAAGAGGCTGGAGCCTCAGGGGGTAGGACACGTCGCCAGCTCTGACCCGGGGCACTGGCAGCTCATAGCACTGACTGTGCAGCAGGGCTGGCCCGGCCCAGCTCCGTCTCTGCGAGCACTCAGGACACCCACCGCCAGCACGTGTCTGTTCTTGGTTGCCCACACAGGAACACAGGAGCGCGTGCCTGACTCTGCCCCGTCTCTGTCTCCTATGGGCTCTGTGGCCTTGAGCGTTCCCGGGCTTGCTGGGTCTCTGCTCCCACCTACGATGCAGGTAAGCTCACAGCTTGTGTCACAGGGACACCATTGGGCTGCGATGGCTCAGAGCAGTGCTGCGAGCACGTGTTCACTGCACACTGTGGGATACGCCTGGCCGGTGAGTGATGGGCTCCACGCTGTCCGTGAGAAAACTGGCTGCGTGACCACAATTTCATTTCCTGCTGTAATTATAGAGGATGAAGAGAAAGGCAGCTCCGATTACCCTTTTAACAAAAACTTCCAGTTTTGTAGATCCAGTAGGCAAACTGAGCTTCAGTTGTAAACCATGAGCACGCCACTCTGTGTCCCATGTTTTGAAGCCACCGAGCAGGTGTCTTTGAAGAGGAGACGGTATTATGGCCAGGGGGACTGTCATCGCGCCTGTTCTGCAATGTGCTCTGCTTGCCTGTGGCTGCTGACCAGTCCTGCCCCGCCATGGTCCTGGTGTTCCAGCCAGGATTGGAGAGGCTGCAGGAGGGCCCTTCCATCCGGGGGCTGTGACCGGCTGTCCTCGCTCTCCCCAGGATGCCACAGGGTGCTTTCGAACACCTTGAATCCGACATAGTTCCCCACACAAATTATGGCTTCGCCGTGAAGACAGAAATTCTAATGTGAAATTTGACAGTATTATTGCAAGAGGAATGAGGGGACAGGAACTGTCCCCAGGCTCCCGCAAGCACAGCGATGGTTTCTTATGTCAGCACCTGCCACTCGAAACTCTGACAGCCACCGAGTTACTCAAACAACACGCTGTGTGGGCCTGTGGGTGAGTGTGCTGAGCAGGCCGGCGCGGCACTTACCCCACCATGAGGAAGCCCTGGTACAGAGGGACGGACGCGAAGTAGAAGACGGAGGAGAACACGGCCTTCGGGAGGGAAGTGACAGCGGTCAGTGCAGGCTTCTGGCCCACGCCCAGGAGACCCCCCAACCCACACCCGCCCTCCCGCGCCCTCCCGCGCCACGCCCGGCCTGTCCCTGCGGCACCTGCATGGTGGAGATGACCAGGCCCCTGTGCATGACGAACTGGCCGAGTGCCGCTGACCGCTTGTAGCTGCTGCGCCCGTGCACCACCAGCAGGCGGCCCACGTGCTCGAAGCGCCGGATGGAGAAGTCCGCCGCCAGCGAGGCCGCCTTGCCTTCCTGCAATGCCCGGCAGCACTCAGAAACCCTGCGCAGGGCTCACGCTCACCACAGCCCGCAGAGCGCGTGCGGAGCGTAACCCCACCCAGAAGGTGACACCCTCCTGCCCACCAACCGGGAAGGCACAGCATCCGAGAGGGGCCACGCGGCGTGGCACCTGCCACGGGGAGCCGACCCGCTCGCAGTCCCAGTGCTTCAGCTCTGTCGCTCACAGAAACTGCGCAGAGGCGGAGCGGGCACCGCCGGGGTGGGGGTGGGGGTCGCGACCCTGTGATTGGGGGTGTCATCAAGACAACCTTCTAAGCCTGTTACCTGTATTTCAAAGAACCCGTCTGCTGACTCATGAAGCTGCTAGGGCTCGGGGAGGGGAGGCCTTTCACGTGTGGACTGACACACAGCTGTCAGGTGCCAGGAAGTACAGCAGCCCAGGGAAAGCCGGGACTGGGGTCCCATTCATTCCAGGTCTTTCTGCGTGTGCTTGCATGTGAGTATAGCTCACAGTTGGCCAGGAGACACGGACATCAAACATGACCCGTGTGTCAAGCACGAGAGAGAAGGTGCAGGTCCTAAGGGTGGCCAAGGTTTGCCAGAGGACGTGGTGACGCCTCCGGGAGGGGCCTGCAGGTTACAGGGTCCCACACAGCACTCGGAGGACAGTGAGGACCCTGGAGGGTTTTGGCATGGACCTGCTTTGCTTTCTACCTGCACTTCCTAAAGGTGTCACAGTAATGGGTTTACCCCACAGCCTGGAGCCCAGCACACAGCTGAGGGCACACTCGGGACGCTGCAGTGACAGAGGACAAACGTACCTTCCCTTCAATCCCAATCCCGCAGTCTGCGGCCTGGATCATGCTCACATCGTTCCCTCCGTCACCTGCAGAGCACAGAAAACGGGAACAAAGTAAAGGCCTGCACACGGAGCTGTTTCTCACCAGCAGAGGCCGAGTCAGGACACCCAGCAACACAGACACCACCAACCGGCTGCCTGACCTGGAACAAAACTGTGCCCGTCATTTGCATGACAGTGTCTGCGAGATGCAGGGCTCAGAGCGCAAGGCCACAGGGACACGGGCTGGGACGTCCCCGGAGAGGACTCACCGATGGCGCAGGTGCGTCTACGTGTGTGCTGTCGCAGCAGCTTCACGATGCGAGCCTTCTGGGTGGGCGAGCAGCGGCAGCACACGACAGCGGGGCACTGGCAGGCCAGCTCCACGAGCTCGTGCTCGTAGTACCGCAGGCACACCTGCAACACAGACCCACTCACACCGGCAGCCACCGCGGGCCCAACGGCCTCCTCCCAACGCACGGGCTGGTCTTGCCCTGTGACAGCCAGTGTGTCACTGCCCTGACACTGGCACGACATTTCTTCTGGCTCATCACAGTTGCCTCTGCTGCTGCCATGAGAGCAGTGACTGCAAAGACAGCAGGCTTGTAAAAGCAGCCAGATAAATACACTCAACTCTGGAAGCCCTTTGTCCAGTGGCAGGAAAAGCAGACCCGTGCTGGGCCAGGGACCAGCCCCACCTCCAGGGACATGGGCAGACAGACAGACACGTGCTGGGCCAGGGACCAGCCTCACCTCCAGGGACATGGGCAGACAGACAGACACGTGCTGGGCCAGGGACCAGCCTCACCTCCAGGGAGTCCCCAGATATGACCAGTGCACAGTCATGCTTCCTTCGAAAGGCGTTCAGCTCCAGATGGGCCTCTCCTCGACTGGTGACCTGCACAAAAGGGGGAGGGACCCAAATTACAGTGTTACCTAAAGCCGACGCTCTGACATACGTCTCACCTATGAATCAGTGAGATCCAGAGGCAGAAGCTACCTCCACGTGAAGCTCTGTGAGAAACAGCTCTTCCCAGTGTCTCCGACAGTGCTGGGGACAAATGCCTCCTTACTTAACAGACTGTTTTTGGGTTTCTGGCACCTCACAGCAGGAACTCACTCAGTAAAGGCAGTGAAAGTACCACAATTACAACAGGATAAAGTGAGCAGGAGAAGCTGGCTCATGCAGAAACAGTAACATGGCACCGGTGAGCTCACAGCTGCTCTGCCCTTGGGGACGACAGTGGACTTTGTCAACAGGGTCCCAGAAGAGACCACAATGACCATCGATGAAAAGTCCGCAGTAGTCCACGGTGAGAGTGTGGTGGGGGACACAGTGCATCTGAATGACATCTCAGTGCAGCCAGACGGCTCCGCAGCCACGCGGCAGAGGCACAGAGGCTCTAAAAGTGTCTCTTTCAAAATATGTCACCTGATGCAAACGCTTTTGTAAAATGGCTCCTGTTATCCCCGCCACAAGTTGATTCTGTTAGTTCAAGCAAACTGTGAAGGGTTAACGACTTGAAAAAGTAAAACCAAGTCATGATCTTGAAATAACATTAATTTTAGAATGAAAACATTTCAGAAATCAATATACTCGTTTTTTACATTCTTTCCGTGGAGATTTTATAGGGCATAAAAGAAATGATATATTACAGGACAGAAATAAATTAAAAGTTTCATGTGGCCCAAATTAATCTCACACTCATCTTTAAATAGGTAGGTTTTATTGTGGAAATTTCAATTTGTGGTGCTATAATGCTAAAAAGTCAACAAAAATTGATCTGAAGTTTTATCAGAATCATTAATAATTTAATTGCAAATAGTAGTCTGCAGGGCCTAATTTGCGATTCTGATGCTTCAAAATAAACTATTTACATGTAAATTATATTCAAATAACTGTTTCTGTAGGTGCCAGTGCTTCATTTAGAACAGACACAGACAGACAATGTCTGTTCTCCCACCATCAATCAAGACCCAAGAAACTTTTATTTTTTGTTTGCATTAAATTTAGTCATAACTAATACATACAGTAAACACATAAATTTAGATCATTTCTATTAATTTTCCTTGAGCTAATTAAGGAAGAGCATTTAGTCTGAAATGGTGTTAGAGCACATTCCTACTCTGTATTGAGTTTGTTTCACAAAACAGCTTCTGGATCACGTGTGATGTGTGTAACTAATAGAAAAATGTAGTTTTTATCAACAGACACACCTATTTTAATACAGATATTTAGTTGTGTAGACAATTCTAATAGTACAACAAAAAAGACTTGAATTTAGAACTTGTTTCACTACCAACAAGCAGCTTTGGATCACATTTAATGTGTATAACTCATAGAAACCTGTTTTTAACATGTTTTTATAAACTGAGTAAGAAAATTACAATATTTCTCTTTTAAAACAGACATTCAGTAATTAAGTGACTGTGTATATGTTCTCACGAATCCAACAGGTTTTCACCGTGAGATAAAACACAATTCCACGTGATGTGGACACATACTTACGGGTCTGAAGACGTGAATATCCTGTGTCCTGGACACCAAATGTGAGCTCTTGGCAATGCAAGTGGCCGTCTCAAGCTTATCGCCTGTCAGCATCCAGATCTAGGAAACCATTTAACCTGGTGAACTTCTCTATATTACACTTTCCTCTCTTAAAAGTATCTCTCCTTGAATGGACATTGGCACACCCATGCTTACAGCATCAGTATTCACACTATCTGAAACGTGAAGCAATGCATATGTCCATGAACAGCTGGACAAGTGGAATGCGGCATAGGTACAACACAATAGAAACGAGCTGTGAGGACACTGCTGAGTGAAATATACCAGCCACAGAAGGGCACATGCTGTGTCTCCCCACTCCACTGAGGTCCCTAGATTCACAGGGTGCCAGGGGCTGGGGTGCTTTGTCTAATGGGGACAGAGTTTCTTCAGTTGGAGATGAGAAAGCTCATGAGATGATGGAGGTGACGGCTGCACGCACTGTTAGTGTGTTTGGTGCCAGTGAACCAGACACTTAAACGTGGTTGGGATGGTCCATTTTATGTCATGTACACTTCACCAGAGTAAAAAGCCTCTGATGCTTTGCTTAGCAATACAAGCAAGAGCAAAATGACGCTCAGACTCGGGGCTGAGATCTGGGGCACGTGAGTGAGTGCAGCTCGGGAATCGCATGGCTTAGGCTGGGCAGACAAGTGCACACGTCAAAAGGCAGGTTCACGCAGCTTCCATGCCAAACAAACAGGCCCAGGGTGTCCCACGGTCATGGCTCAAGAGCTGGGAGCCTCTGCACACCCCGTGCCAACTTGCTGCTTTCTCAGCCGGAAGCTGTGGTTCCAAGTGGGTAAATAGGTGGCAGTGAAGCCAAAAGGTGTACGAAACAAAGCATGTCCGGTAGTCCTGCTTTTACTGAGAGGCACACACACACACGTATGTACATAAATGTCCTCAGTCTAAAATGAGAGCAAAACCAGGACATTACATAGGTAATCGGACAGCTTATACACATATAACAGCACAACCTTCCAGTGTGGGTGTTTCAGATGCCGTATGCACCATGTACAAACAGGCAGTTTTGGATCAGGAACAAGAAAGTTATTTGCATGGATTCTTTGCTTGGCTGTGGCCTGCGTGTGGTTCTCGGTGTCTGGGTGTCCGCGCTTTTCATTCATTTTACGCATCTTTATGCACCTGACTGAGCCAGACCTGAGACCTGACACTGTCAGGAACAAGTGACACAGAAGAACAAGAACTACTACTGATGGGCCTGCAGCTCAGGACGGTGTGACCTGCTGAGGGGCCTTTGCGTTTCGAGGGCTCTCTGAAGTGACACGCTCTCACCGCATGGAGAGGGAAAGTGGGCTTCCTTTCCATAGGAAATGGAAAGAAAAGAGAGGCCTGCAGGAGGTCTCAGAGTTCAGGAGTTGATACAAATGCTCCAATCTTATGCAAGAACACTCACTGCTCTAATATGCCGATAATCTGGCACGGGAGATTGAGGGGCTGATTTGCAGATTATGAAAAACACAAGAAAACTAGTGTGCAAACGACCAGGGTGAAAGGTAACTGCCCGCATCGCGCCACCAGACCGAGCCCTCGGTGCGTCCTGACTGACAGCTGTCCCTGTCCCGCCCGCCCACAAGGGGGCAGCTCCCACCACACCCTGCAGGCCCACCCTGCCCTGAAGCCAGGCGCGGCTGGGAAGCTCCCTCCATTCTGTGTCCAGTCTGCCTGTCCACAAGTCAGTCTTAAAAGCAGTGATGCACCGAAACACATATTGTCACTGAGCATGGCTGCTCCGCAGCCGCCCAACCTCCCAGAAGGCGCGGGGCGGCCCGGGTGGTACCTTGATGCCGGCGTTGCGCAGCGTCTCCAGTGTGGGCCTCACGTGTTCTTGCAGCCGGTCCTCTACCCCCGTGACGCACAGCAGCTGCATATCCCGCTCCAGGCTCTCCAGCACTGCCGCCACCTTGAGCGCCCGGTCGTGCACACTCAGCCGGGCCTGCGCATGTCGGCTCTGAGGACACAGACAGCTGTGTGCACCCGTGTGTCCACATGTGCACTCGTGTGTGTCACGCACACGCTCAGCCAGGCCTGCGTGTCGGCTCTGAGGACAGACAGCTGTGTGCACCGTGTGTCCACCTGTGCATGGTCAGCTCTGAAGACGGGGAGGGGCTATGCTGTCAATCACTTGGGACTTACTGAACACAGGACCTGCGACATTAGGGGCTTCCCCTGTCACTTGCGGACTCTCCTTTCCCAGCAGGCTGGACACGCGGTGGAAGTATGGGCTGGGGGACTAAGTTCTGACGCTCCTGAGCTGGGGCCACACGACCCCCTGAGTTCACACAGCGGGTACCAGGCGTGCAAGGGCTGGGTGTGTATCAGGGAGCAGAGTCAGGCCGCTCACCTCAAAATCCTGGTACTGTTCCTCCGTGAGCGTCCTCTTCGCGACCACCAGAGTGCGCAGGCCTTCACGGGCCATGTTCCCACACTAGAAAAGAAAGCGCAGGTGACACGTGCCCCAGCCCGGCCCGACAGCCCCTCTCTGGCGAGTGTCCTGCCGATGTCTGTCCATCCCGCGTAAGTGAGAGACAAGCCGGACGGCAGGCTGATGCTGTTTCAGCCGCCCCTGGCAGGCGGTGTACAGCACACAGCACACTGCCCTGTACACACGCTGCCCCATTAAGTCCCCATTCCACAGTGACTTCTGAGGGCGAGAAGCAAAGCCACAGGATGGAGTTGTGTCACAGCGCAGCTCTCCAAGTAACAAGCACAATTCTTTCTCACCCCAAATCAGACCTGTAAGCTACACTACTTTCACTGTTGACACCAGGCTGCATAGTGTAACAGAGGATCATTAGATGGACTCTGAGCAGGGGCCTAGCAAAGGCGGTGCCAGACGCAGGGCAGGTTCTGCCACCGTGACACGGGGACAGGAGAGGGCTTTCTGCAGGTGTTTTTAGCAAACGCCAAGGGTACGGATTCTAACTCATAGCTAGAGACCAACTAATCACAGACAACGTCTCCAGCGTACATTTAAAACCACAAAGCCGGTCATGTGATCGTGCACTTAAGCACACGCATCGCAAACAAACAAATCAGCTCTTTTAATGAGAAGTCAGAAAACTTGGGAATGCAGTGTTATGACTGACAGTCAGTGTCTGCGATGGGAAGGGAAGAATGGCGCGTCCGCAGCACGACCTGTGACGTCCTGCACCTGTACACTGTAGCACGGGTGCCAGCTCTGCGGGAGGCAACCCCAGCCACACCAACGGGCAGTCCCAGTCACTGAGGGGACCGTGACTTTGAGTGTGTGCCCTTCTATGCATCAGAATTGGAGACATGAGTGGAAATCCCACATTGCCCAGGGACAAGCATGCAGGCTGGCTGATAAACAGGCCAGACACAACTTCCAGACTCACTCTGGCCCGCTGGCCACGTGCAGAGACCCTGCCACCTCCCACCATGTCCTCAGGGCAAGGCTAGTGTTTCCAGGGACTTCACCTGCTCCACGAGGGAGACTCAGTCACTACCTCTGGTGACAGGTCGTTAAAACCTGCAGGCACGTAAATGGCATCAACCATGCTGCTTTTCTGAAACTTTTTGAATTCAGGCGGTTGACTAGCTCTGATGCTGTTACATATACAGACTGTCGACATGGCAGAAAGGGGTGACAGAGAGGTCCCAGCTCAGAAGGCTCTGCATGGGGACCCAGGGGACGGTGGCACGATCACACTTCCCCTGCTCCCCAATTCTAAGCCCTTGTTTCAGTTACAGGAACAGTCAACGGGGGGGGAGGGGGCTGGGTGCCCCACACCCCTTTGGTACAGGCCACGCTTAAGGGAAGTCTGTGCAGACGTTCAGTGCACGTTTCCTAACACTGGCCTCTCCATGTTACCATGTGGGAAACGTGCTGGCGTTTTTGGTTCTCGTGTTTTCTTAATATTTGAAGAACACAGGTTTATAGCCCAGAGCCCCACCTGGGAGCGTGCTGAGACTGAGGCCTTAGGAACCCCCGGGAACTCAGGCTCTGAGCGCATGGCACCATCTTATCAGGGACAGGGGCGGAGGGCAGGAGTTCATCTAAGGGGAGAAATTGCACGTTGACGAAATAAATGCACAAAGGCTCTTTCATAAAGTTATCTTTGCGAGAGACAATCTGACACTGTCTGTCTGTTGCAAGACAGTTATTGATTTGACCTCATAAAGCTAAATAAATTAAACAAGTATTTTATAATTAATTGTGCATCATTATGACCCAAAGTAATTTTTATGGCATTTTGCTAGGTCTTCAGGGAGCTTGATTTATTCATGTCCCTGATTAAATGGCAGAGCCTGAGGGCTATTGATTCCTATTGCCAATACCGTCATGCACGGGGGTGTGGCCGCAGTGACAGCCCGTCGGGTGTGAGGGGCACCGGGATGCTGACAGTGGTGTGTATGCACCACTGAGAAGGCACCGTGCTGATTGCCGGGCTTTGCTTTTACTTTGAAATCCAGCTTCTTATTAATACGTAAATGGAAACAACAAATAATATAACCTCATGTGGCCAAATGCAAATGGTATTTGTTTACAGAGAATTTGATGAAATAGAGCATTGGTTATGTTTGCATCTTACTTTCCATTTTTAAAGTGAGTCCTAAAGTGAGTACAAGTTAGAATTAGATTAAAATGCGAATTAAATTCTTCTTGCAAATAATTTGTTAAAAAATGAGTATCATTAAAATATAACTTTGGCTATACATACATTACTATTTCAGAATTTTTAATGACCAATTAGTACTGCTTTCTATTTATTCACCAATATAAACAAAATATCCTTTATAAGGACTTACTTGTATATATCTATACGCATTCACAGAAACCTATAATAGTTGTTCATGAAGAAAGTAAGCCACTTGTAACAGTACTCTATCCCTTCTGCTTTATGAAACCGAGAACTGGCATCGTTTAAAATGAGCTGGTGGAAAAACAACACCGTCTTGGTGTCAGGTTTGAAATGTGGCACCCCAGTTTCTTCCAGTGATACCAGCGGAAGAAACAAGCTGGGGAGAGGGTGTTTTGTGTCCGCGCACCAATCTCATCTAAATGTCTGCACAACAGAGGCGGCCCGTTACCTCCTCCTCCAGCCAGTCGTTGTACTGGACGATGGTGGACATGGCTACGTCGGCGCCTTTCATGTAGAACGTGATTTCTGCCGTGGACTCATCCTGGAATGAATGAGGAGAAACAGGTACGTTTAGGCCACACACGTAAGGAATGGCCGCTCTGACGGCGAGGTCGGAGACGCGACTCTCGGGGAAGCTGCTCCTGGTGAGCTGCTCAAGCATTTTTGTGCGCAGGGCTGCCCCCCTCCGCCCGGGGCTTTGGACATCAGGGCCCGAGAACACAGCTGCAGGTCTCGACGGCTGTGCGGAAACGAGGTTTGCTGGATGCCTGCAACTGCACGGTCGGCATCAACTCGCTCAGGTTTTCAGTTTCATCAAATAAGCTTCCTGTTTGGCCAACTTCAAGACAGAGTTTTGGTATTTTCTAAAACAATTAACAAGGTGTATTTTAGCAACCTTAGGGTCACAGATCATTCTGGAGTTAAACTGCTGGTGAACACAAAACAAAACAGCGTTAGCTGATTTCAAAAATTAATAAATAGCACCTTTTACTAATTCTGCCTCAGCCATCTTAGCAGAGCCACACCAGCTCTGAGTGTTAATTTTTCCGCTGAGATTTTACTGAGAAAAACCCAGTGTAACAAGCCTGAAGCATGTGAGTGAGGAATGAGGGCGACGTCCCAGCAGCCGGTGCAGCAGCAACCCTGAGGGAAGCCTGGGGCCAGGCCGTACCCTGACAATGACACCCATACGCTTGCCCTCCGACGTGAAGGGGAACGTCTGCAGGATGCTGTAGGTCAGGATCTGGCCGCTGGGGGTTCTCAGCTGCATGGAGGTGAGGTCTCTGTTGACCAGAGTCAGGCCGACGCGCTCTGTCCACTGCACCAGGGCCACCTGGAAGAGACCAGCGAGATGTGAGGCTACTTGCTCCCAGGAAGGGAAGCCCGACAGGATTGCGGTCAGAATGCTCGCCAAGGTGCCACCAATTTCACAACTCACTGTGCCCAGAACGTTTCGCTTTTGTGGGTTGTCAGTGTTCACTTTAGAATAGTATCTCCACAGATAAACAAGCCGCATGGTGGAGTTCCTCAGTTTCACTTTCTATGACAAGGACCGTGACTGACCTCACTGAGGTTCACTGAGGACTCACTGCCCAGGGCAGGGCTGTCCATGTGGACGGACTCAGGCTGAGGCGCAGGGCGGAGGCGCGGGGGGCCTGCGAGCGTACTGCCTGAGTCCGTACTGCTCGCCTGCTCTTTCTCAGACAAGAGACCAATCGGTGACGGACCAACTCTGCAGTCAGTGCATCCACATGTAAAACCGAAAGCTCGCAGGACACAAAACAGGAAGGGCTGTACTCTCTCGCATGTGGGTGACCGTCCCCAACGCTTTCAGGGTCTCGTACACAAGTGCACAGACCAGCAGGACAACTGGTCGAGGACGGTCAGACACACATGGTAACTGTTCACACGGTTCTAACTTGCAACTCCATTTTATTTTACACATCGTCAAACATCGCAATTCACCTTTTATAAATAAATTTCTGATGTTTTATAAAGTTTACATAGTAATGTGAGACTAAGATAAATGGAACAGAATAATTTCAGAAGAGCAGGATTGAGAGTGAAATTATAACGACCCTGTATTTTTGGTGATTTCAGTTACAATCAGAAAAGGCCTAAGGGGTGGGGCACTCCAACAGCATTCTCGACGTGGGTCTTCATCTGAGCCCCCAAAACAGAAAAGACTGAGGCGCCATTTTCTCTGGTGTGGGCGGGTGCACAGCTGGTGCCGTTTGAGACACGCAGCCAAGCTGACCTGTCTGCACGAGACGCCTGGGAGCACCAGGCCACTCCTCCCCACGTCCCTCCCGATGCCACCGCTTCTGCAGAAAAGCATGGAAGTCCCCTCCTGCTGGTCTTTCCTCACCCACTGCCTCCCTTCCCTGCGGGGTCCCGAAGGTCACTCTCCTGGTCCCACTGCCCAGTCTATCCCACAGCCCATCACTGGACACAATTCAGAAGTCTGCTTTGAGGTAGGAATAGCGCTGTGCAGTGTGCACGTTTCTCGCCAACCCCAATTGGCCATTTAAAAATACAAATTTCATTTAAATTAATAAAGTCACAGTTAGCTGATTTTTAAATTTAGGACAGCAAAATGTTACATATTACATCGTCAACTAGTGAGATTTAACTGACTAGGACTGTTGTCATTTAGCCACGAGCTACGCTGAAATCTGTTCAGGAATCTGAGAGAGGCGCGGCGCCCATGCTCACTGGTCAGTCTGCACCGGCGGTCTGGTCTCAGCACACAACCCAGTGGTTAGTGCTCGAAGAGTCACACTGTAGGAAAAGGTCTGACCTTGAGCCTTTCCTCTTTAACCTTGGCCCTCTGAGTCTGTGGGGGACTGAAAGATAAGAGCTGTCCTGTGTACGCATGACACCTACTTGGTGCCTAAAACCACTGGTCAAATCTGAAAATGAGCTCAACAGGCCGGAACACTGAATTTAAAGAGATAAGACAAATGTGACATGAGATAACCCACAGGCCCGCATTTCTGCTGCACTTGGGTGGGTGGGACCACAGTGCAGTGCTGTACTGCTGCTGCATTGGGAGAACACTGTTTGGGGGCCCACCCAGCATTTTACCTTCCCACCCCGATGCTCTCGTTCCCTACACAGAACCCATGCTTTTCTCTTTTCGTGGGAAACAAATGAAATGACCCGACATCTACTGCTATCGATTTTGTGAACTTCGTAACAGCTCTATGCTCCCTCTCCAGAAGATAAATCACACAGATAGCAACACATTTAACGTTTGTCAAATTACGTGAGAAACTGCCATCTAAAAATTCTTTGCTTGTGGTTTTCATGTTCTGTTAGAAAAGATTGAAGGACCTGCCCACGGCAGATGCCTCCAGTGGGGTGACAGTCAGGACAGCATGCTGACCCCTCACCTCTGCCCAGGGAGGAACGAGAGGTCGAGACACTGCCCTCGATGGGGGCAGCGCCCCGACTGGCTTTACTCTCTGCTCTGGGAGGTGACCTTCGAGCCGTGGGAATGTGAGGCCACGCTGACTGTGCACACTACATGATTTACGGAGGGGGCGCTGGGCTCGCGGTAGCCACAGGGCTGGAGACGAGGGTCAGCCACGTGGGGTGTCAACCACGTTCACCCTCAATAATTACCCCGAACACCAAGGCTCAGGAGGCTTTCCTGGGTGGAGAGTCCTCTGTGCACATTGTCACAGAAGTTGTCACATATTGCTGCTGGCAGAGGTAACCGCTGTCCGAATCCCCCCCCCCCCCGGGGAGAGGACAATGGGAAGTTCAGGTCTCTCTGGGCCCCTGGCCCATACATCTCTTCCCTGGTTGATTTTAACCTGACCTTCAAGGTCATAGCCAAGAGCATAACCTGAGCAGAGTCCGAGGACCCCAAACATGCAGCTGGCGTCTGAAGTGAGCCCCGCACGTGTCTGTCCAGTGGCGCCCACGGGCAGCCCCATCCTGGGCAGAGAAGGAAAAGCAGAGTGGGTGACACCTGAGTTACTTGGCACTGCCTTGGGCAAAGAGTAAAGGAAACTAACCTCTTAACAGGACTTGGGATTTTTCATTGCTTTTTAAAAATAATTAAAGACGGGGCCGGCCCGGTGGCTCAGGCAGTTGGAGCTCCATGCTCCTAACTCCGAAGGCTGCCAGTTCGATTCCAAACATGGGCCAGTGGGCTCTCAACCACAAGGCTGACGGTTCAACTCCTCAAGTCCCTCAAGGGATGGTGGGCTCCGCCCCCTGCAACTAAGGTTGAACACGGCACCTTGAGCTGAGCTGCCGCTGAGCTCCCAGATGGCTCAGATGGTTGGAGCGCGTCCTCTCAACTACAAGGTTGCCGGTTCTACTCCTGCGAGGCATGGTGGGCTGTGCCCCCTGCAACTAGCAATGGCAACTGGACCTGGGTTGGAGTGCATCCTCTCAACCACAAGGTTGCCAGTTCGACTCCCGCAAGGGACGGTGGGCTGTGCCCCCGGCAACTAGCAACGGCAACTGGACCTGGAGCTGAACAGCACCCTCCACAACTGAGATTGAAAGGACAACAACTTGACTTGGAAAAAAGGCCTGGAAGTACACACTGTTCCCCAATAAAGTCCTGTTTCCCTTCCCCAATAAAATCTTTAAAAAAAAAAAAAAAATTAAAGACGGTCTAGAAAGGATCCAAGTGACTGAATCGGGGTGACCAGGAGACAAGTCACACACAGAACTGAAGAAGAAAGGAAGTTCTTCCCACAACAGCCAGAACTAAGGGGTCGTAAGTGTGCACACATGTGGGGGTTCCAGTACAGGAGGAGGGCAGACTGAACAACAGCAGACAGCGTGACAGCCACGTGGCAGAGGACGCCCAAGCAAAGGCCGTGCAGACTACGGCCAACTGTCCTGCCCAGAGGTGGTGTCTGCACAGCTGCCTCTTTTCTGCGTTGTCCCATGACACTGCCAGTCCCGAGGAATGACAGCAAGGGACACGTGAGTGCTGATGGCTCCAGAGCTGGGAAGCCCCATCAGGCCCCTGGCCTACAGCAGGGGGGACTAAGATGGCACTCATATCGTGTGCAAGCGACAACTGTATTTCCTTTCATTATTTCTGTTGACTTTTTTCCGACATACCGTCCCGGGTAGCACTGCCAGGACAATGGGAAATGGCGCTGTGACAGCAGACATCTCCTACTATTCGTCACGTGGGAACGGCTGTAGGATTTATTGGGCACGACGGAGAACAATGATGTAAGACTGGGGTCACACATCGTGTTAAGAAAGTACCTTCCTATTTTGAACTTACCATTATTGGATTTTGGGGGGCTAGTTTGTTTTGATCAGGCATGGGTACTGAATTTTAACTTAAATGCCCTTTAAAAGTCTCTAATGGAAATAAGGTTACCATGTGACTGCCAATTTCTAGGCTAAACCATATTAACATATATTTTGTGACAGTGAAGCGTTCTTGTATCCCTAGGAGAAATGCTACGTGGTCATGGTTTGTTGATCCACTTTAAGTCTGATCTGGCGGCATTATGTTTTAGGGTTTCTGTATCTCTGTTCTTAAGGTTCATCTGTAAATTTCTTTTTTATTGTGTGCATATTTGTGTAACCTTGGTCAGATTTTGAATTTAGGATTAAGTTAGCTTCATAAAGTAATTTAGAAGGCTTTGAACATTTTTTGTTGTTCCAGAAAAGTTTTTATAGTATGGGATTTATCTGTGGTCCAAAGTAACTGACCTATACAACTGTCTGGTAATCCCTGTCACAGGCAATTTATTTACACATTCACGCTTCTCCATGCTACGTAACCAGCATGGAAAGTGGTTCTAAGAGTCATCTCACGAGAGGAAATATAATATGGGGCAAGGTTTGTCTGCAGTTCCATCATTCAAAAATTTCTGTGCTATCATTTTTTAAAAGCTTGGGAGAAATGTCCTTTGTCACACTGGCAATTACCTACGCACAGCTGCCAGCTATACTCCAGGGCACATTTTTACCACGCACTTTATCAATCAGAATTGATCACTGACATGTCTTAATTTTCGACTGTGGTATTACCATCATTGTTATAATTTAATGAAATTATGAACAAAAAATGCAATCTAATTGCCTGGAAAAACTGCCAATCACTAGGCATGGCAGGCTGTGCCGTCCACACTCTGTCTGAGGTCACAGAGGAGGGCTGGTGTCGCTGACAGGGCGCTGCCCCCCACACCTGCTGCTGGAGCAGCACAGCTGGCCCTGCTTCGGAGGCACTATAATAAGCACTGAGAACTCCGGTGTGGCGTGCGTCAGAGCTTACTTCCGCAATCCAGGAGCACTGCTACCAAGGTCGTCATGTTCTTCTAGGTTCAAATGCTCTGCTTGTGTTTGTCATCAATTTCAGCTGATTCTTGTACATAAATCTCCCAGTGAGATGACATCTACCCCTTCAAATGCTATTTAAACGTAAAACTTCCCTCTGAGCGGATGTGGCTGCGGCGGGGCCAGGAGAGTCACTATGCATAGCAGTTGTGCAGCAGTCAGCTCGCGGGGAATCATGGCCAATGTGTGTTGGACCAGAGGACGGCAAAGGGCTTCAGGGTTTGTGTCGCCCTGTGCCCTGGTCACTGGGACCATGACCTCGGCTCTCCGCGGCTCTGCGCACTGAGCTCACACCCACTAGGACTGTTTGTGATATCAGCTCAGTGTCCGCATTGCACACCCGCCAGACACACATCTGAAGAGGGCTGGACTTAAGCTGTGCCCAGGAACTTCCAGGGAACACTGAATGGCGGCTAAGCTGGAGTCGCTATGCTGAGGCTATGGAGACAAAGCGACAGGCAAGCGAAACTCCCTGCTCTTAGAGCAATGAACCACTGGTGACTTCTAGTAAGACTCAACGACCAGGGCAGAAGTAGGCTCCAGTCTCTCTAAGGGCTGACGTAACACAACAGCCCTGACTGAACGGGTTATACGAGCCCCCTGCGGACGCAGAATAAGACTCCCGTGAAGTGCTATCACCCATCAGCCCAATGCAGCCACGTTCAAGAGGTTACATAACGAGCCACTGACACGCTTCTCCCCGGGCTTCCAGGATCTACAAACACTGCATCAACATGGCTCTTCAAAAATTATGATTTTCATTCCGTCTCAAATGTGTGTTAGGGGTTTCCTAAAGGTTATTTAATATTCTGGTACTTTCAATCATTGTTCAATTCCCAAAGTAGGAAGAAATTTTAAACAAATACAAATTTAAATATAAGATTAGCATTTTCTATTTAGTTCTAGTAATCTTTGGATCAAAGAAATCCTTTCCTATTGTGAATTCCTAATTTAAGGCTTAAAAAGGGTTATGACATACAAAAACCTAAAGATAAAAAAATCCCACGTATTTTCAACAAAAATTTGTATTTGTTTTTGGCAAGTAATAAGGAAAATATGGAATAAAGTATTTTTAAAACTTTAAATAAAATTTTCCTTGCGACACATCTGTGGTCTGTTTCCCAAGCTTAGGACGGGGAGATGATCATATGAAAAATTTGAGAATTTCTACAACGCTTTAATATAAAAAAATATGTTTAACCCTTTCTTTGTAAGAAAAAAGATGTGGCCCATTTCCTTTCAAAGAGCAGTGACCAGTGCCCTCTGTTTGTCTCGACGCCCGTGCTGGAAAGCTCAGATGGCGGCTCACAGACCTTGTAAATCTTACCTATTCATCTGACCAGTGTTCGATCCCCACAGTTGCATGTGGTTGCTGAACTCTGCATTTTCTCCTAGGTTTGCTACGACCAAATTAAAAACAACTGATACACACACGTACATGATTCCAAAAGTCACAGTGGGTGTGGCCATGAGATTTTCCCAGTTCTCGCCCCACGTAACCTGTGCGCGGTAACCGTGGTGCTTCTGCGAGGTGCTGGCACGGGCCTGGAGAGCGCATGTGCAGAGCGGTGCGGAGCTGGGCCACACACCCCGGGTCTGTGCCCGCAGGTGACTGTGCCCCACCCTGGGCCACCTCCACACCCAGAACACGACAGCTCACCCGGCCTTCAGCTCCCACGTGGCATCGCAAGGCACAAAGAGCACGTGAGTGTTTCATCACCGTTTTAGGATGTCCCCCAAGGCAAACACGCCTGTCACACAGCCCAGCTGAGTAACAGCATCCAGCCCCCGCCTCAACGTCCAGGGGCGTGGGGTTTAGGCCCACACTCCTGAGATTCACCTTCAGGTGACGAGCACGGCTTCGGTCCCCTCCCTCCCTCTTGCCTGAGGGCCATCGGCCGGCTAAGGCAGACAAACACCTGTGAGCGAGACGAGTGTCATACGAGACCAGACAGAATGGAGCGGCGTGTAACCGTGACGCGCCGCAGTGACCCGAGGGCACGCAGCGCCGATGGGGCCTACAGGACGAGAGGCTGGGGACGACGGCGGCAGGTGACGATGAAGCTTTGAGAGGCTCCCTTTCCTTCAGCTTCTCTCACTCTTTGTGGTCGAATAAACTCTGAATATTCAAGTAATAAGCTTACTATGCAAACTTCAAATTGGGAGAAGTGCCATGTCCCCAAGCCGCAGGAGGCACGCCCAACCCAGACGTGCCCCCGTCAGGTGCTCGAGTATTGACGAGCGTTCCCCTTGGACAGAGCAGGACAGAGGCAAGAATCGGAGGAGGCAGGAATCGGGCTCTGGGGACCCAGTGAACGGGTCACGCTGGGCACCACTGAAGATGCAGGCTGGTGGCGCTACGTGCAAGGGCGTGATGTGAGCCTCTGTGGGTTCCCAAGCATGTGGTGGCCACGTGAGCAGAGTCCCCAGGCAGGCTGGCCTGCGTCACACGCATGGCTCACTGGGGAGGCAGGTGGCACGGATGGCGGAGGGCTGGTGCAGCTACCACAGGCTGCGAGGCTGCATTTGGGGACGCATTCTCAAGAAAGACCCACTACGGCCTGGGGGGGAGGGCAGCATGGGTGCGGACACGTGACAGACGCACGTGACAGACGCGGCGGGGTGCTGACGACCGTGCGCAGAACAGGAGGGCAGCAGGTTTGTGCGGAGGCTGGGAAAGGGGCCCCCACGTGCTTCGGGGGAGGAATAACCAAGGGGAGTGTGCTCAGGTCTCCACATTCCAAAAACCAACTTTCACCCTTTCTGCTGTTTTTTCACCACCTTTAAGCTCTCACATGACAAATGACATGTAGTCTCTAATTTAGGTAGAATGATCATTTCTTAACTAAACAAAAAAGGACATGTCTATGTAATTAAAGCTCCAAAAATAAATTTGGTTTTCAAAAAACAGAGCAGAGGCATGGAGCTCTGCTGGCACATTTAGGGTTTCTTCCCACTGTTCGTTACTATCATGAGGTCACAGGGACTTTAGGTCCCTTTGGTGACTGCAGGAGGGACATCGGAGCATACCCACCTCTGAAACTTAGCCAACTGTGCAAGAGGGTGACGCGTCCTCTTAGCACGGCCCTCCTTTGTCATGCGTAGCGTTTGTCTGATATCCTAGAAGCATGTCCCAAGGAAAGGTTGACAAGACTCGGTGGTTCCAACTGCGGTGCCACTTACTGGATTTTCAGAATGGAGCGGCCAGTGTTGGTGGAACTGAGCACGTATACAGAGAAAGGCAAATATAAAGAGAAGGAGGAACAAGACAAAACCACCATCCGCTGACGTGAGACAGGGCAGGAGCGGCTGCTGGTGTGCCCACCCCTGCTCCCCAGGAGTCCCACACAGGACACGAGGGGCCGCGGGGGAGGAGACCCGGCAGGACAGAGTCACAACCAATGTCCATGGAGAGCAGAGGACCGTTGGTCCCGGGCCACAGAGAAGCAGCTTCTTCTGTTTCGAGAAGCCCGCACGAGACACAGGCATGAGACCCTGCCTGGCGGGCCCCGACGCGTCTGCTCAGACCGTGCTTGGGTGCACACTAGTTCTGGTTATCCTCGGACAATGTCTTTGCTGACGTTTCAAAGCGTTATATTTGACTGCAAACTAGGGGTGCGGTTGTGAACGCCCCAGGCTGTGTGCCACACGTCACAGCAGCACCCCGTCTGCCACTTCCTTCATCACCTGTCATTCTTAATGGCAATATCAGGGCGTCCATCCTCCCCATACTCACCAACTTGTGTGACTGCCTGTCTTTGTGACCGCGTCACCCCATGGTGGGGTTGGGTGGCACCTAGTTTCTTGACCGAGATGCTGTCATAGCAAAAAGACTTTTCTCATTTGAATACATTTGTTAACGAGACTCACCAGCCTCCTCTCTTTAACACACCAGGTCAGACCTTTTCTGGGGGGGTGGGAGGCGTTACTTCCTCTACAAGCCCATTTTACACCTTATGTGAAGCAGGCTGTTGGCGTATGCTGCTCCCATGGCTGCTGTCACTGCTCCACAGGACGGCCCGAAGCAGCCTGCGTGCAAAGAGTGTCTGAGAAAACTGTGCAAAATATACTAAGACTGCACAGGAACTGGGCCAATCAGTTTAATAGCGGATTTTATCAACCTAAAAATCAAAGAATGATGTAGAAATGACTAATTATCATATTTAAGATTTTACCATTTCAGTCTCCTACAGATTGAAAAAATTATTTACATTTCAATTCTCTTTTGGAAAGATATACCGTACCTAAGTCCTGGCAAAAACCACTGGAAATTTAACATGCAAACCGGATGATTCACTTGGAGGTAAGAAAACATCTGAACAAGGCAGCCTGTCGAATTTCAACAGATTCATTAAAAAGCTGACTTTTCTGTTCTCTCCTGTAAGGAGTTTTGAGATGCGTGGACATATTAGGACCAAGTGCACGGACGCCAAAGGCCGCACTTACCTGAGGGTGGCCGGCCTACTGCTAAAGCGCGAGTTAAACACTCTGACACAGCTTCCCTGTTCACGCCTGAAAAGGACTCACGCTCACGTCTCTGAGTCCAAATGGAACCACAAGGTGACAGCTCTGTGCCCCGAGCAGCGGCCCGACTGACCTCATCGGGGCTGGCGGCCTGGTAGGTGCGGTTCTCGTCGCTGAAATCTTGGTCCACCTCTGCGTGCTCAGCATCCCCGGTCCCGCCGGCCCGCGGCTCGTACACGGGGGTCACGTTGTGGCACAGTGCAATGGCCTTCACTGCTTCGTGGACTCGACTGCTGACACTCTTCCTCACTTTGGGGGCTGAAGACTGGGCTTTTCTGGGTGGGGTTGAACTGGTGGCTTGAGAATGCAGCTGCAAAACACGGAATGCCACAAAATTAAAGATAAAGCATAGTTGATACTGGAATTAATAACATGTATTAGTTTTATAAGCTGACTGGCTAGGAGTAAGAAAAGCAGCTTGACTTGATTCTGACTTGGTTCTGATTGTCTCCCACATAATATCTATTGGTAGGATACATTTTCTTGTCCCCGCATTGCTATTTCCCAGTTGTCAAGTTCACCAAAAGGTTTGCTAGAATACTTAAAAATCTGACAACTTCCTTTTACTAGGTTCACTTTAACCATGGCTTTAATTTGCTAAGTCCTTAATCTCTGTTCACGCCCTAAAAACAGTCAAAGAACAAAACAGATCGCTGTAGGATACCCACAACTGCTTTCCCTTTTCTTTAAAAAGCGCTATGGAAAACGGTACAAACCGTCCCTAATACCAGCTCGCAACAGTCTGTGAGGTCAGCATGTAGCTTTGCAGATCCGAACAACTGAACAGTGTCACTGCGTCCGGAGGGAGGAGGACCCCACGTCACAGTTCAAAATCCCATTCTCGAAGCAACAACCCCCCGAGCACTGATGTTCGCCTGGCCCTCGTCACACTCACTGTGTTCAGGAGTTTCACTGCACCAGCCAAGCGGCGCCTTTCCACCACCTACTCAGGGGACACAGAGGGGACACTCTCCCGACCAAAGCAGAACGGTCAAATGTGTCCTAACTTCAGTCACTTGTGACAATCGTCCCTAGAAACCGAGCGTGTGGCTTTTAGATGGGGTGTGCAAGGTGCTGCAGCCCAGCCATTCTGCCCTCAAGTTGCAGTGCCATCCTCTAATGAAGGTCTCGGGGGGCACCCGGCAACTGGCACTTCGGACCCCACGTCTGCATCTTGCCTGCCATGCCACCGGACGCCTGCTGGGTTACACTGTGCTCGCCGGTGGCTGTGTCACTGAATTTCACACCAATTCTATTAACGATGATACAGTCCATCACCAAATGCTTTCAGTGGGACACAGAATCGGATCATAAGAGCTTTGTGTGAATTAGTCGTGTCATGACCTGGCGGAATGCTGTCATCTTCATAATAAGACAAGACATAGAAACAAAGTCACGGTCACACAAAAAGTACTGTCTAACCAGGTCATCAGCAGGTAGCTTTTAGTAAAAGAAGGTTTAAAGTCCTAGCTGGGAATAAATGTTAAATATTTGCTGTTGTTACATAATGACTCACCTTTTCTGCTTTTATTTTTTCCTACCACAATCACTTATTTGGAGTTATTAAAATCATATTCATGGATGATATAAACTAATTCTTTAAAATCAGATGTCACCTGGCACCATTTCAGTCCAGACACAGATGAACAGGAAGGGAGGTCTTCCATTGATAAATGTTTTAGGTTACAAAATACTTGTATTGAAATAAATGACATCGAATTAATAAAGTGCTTGGGATTAAGTGTGTGTGCCTGTGTGTGTGCTTATAATAAATAAGAACACATGTAAGATCTTTCCATTTGACAGATCTTATGCCAGACTGGTAAATATTACTGAAGCAGGAGAAGGTCTCACGACCCTGAGTCTGAGGCTGACAATACACACTGAGCTTTGTCAGCGTGCGTGGGAAACCAGCAAAGGGCAAGTGTAATTCCGTCCAGTCTGTGCAAAACGCAGTTGGAAACAAGTGGTAGAAACACAGTCTGCAGCCTCTGCAGGGAAGTGGCCGGCTGTGCCCACAGGAGCCCGGGGAGCAGGCCCGCATGTGCATGGCCTTCACAGCCCTGTGGGCCGCCCACCTTGCAGCTGACACACCTGGTCAGCAGACTGCACACAAATCAGGGCAGCAGAGAAAAGCCTGGGGAGCGACAGGCATTGACAGACTGCAGTCTTGCAGGCGCGCGCCTCCACTGCCTGGTTGCTAAGTCTGAGCCTCTGGGCCAGTGATTCCCAGCTACGGGACAGGTAAGAACAAGTTCAGGTGAGGGAGACGCAAACTCAACTTGGGAACACAGCTGTGGAGACTGTGGAGCCTAACAGCAGACACTGAAAAATGGCCCGTGTCTCCAAGCCCCCTGCTGACCTCAGCGTGATCTGTGCATGTGCACTGGCCGTGACATGTCCGACTTGAGGGGCCTGGAATGTCACAGGGATTCTAGGCCACAGTCTCCCTGGCAGGGAGCTCGCTGCCCACACGGGCTGGCACCTGCTGTCTCTGCCTGCGTCCTCCCGTGAGAGCAAACAGTTCCTGTTCTTACAACCTCAGGCAGCTCCTGTGAGGCCCCGTGAAAAAGACAAGATTTAGGTCATGTCAGAAAAAGAGAGTCCTTAGCTATCAGAGATACAGACCAAACACGTACGATGAGATCACGTGATGCGTGCGTTTCCTTCCACAGCCTTTGGTGGAGGAGAGTGAAACGGGCACACCACTGCGCCGGGCACGGGTAACCGCTGAAGTGGGTGACAGGCAATGCCCGGCTCCTAGCGCTATGCTCCCTACTTTGTTTACTGGAAAAGTGAAAGAAACAAAGGGATGTACAAGGAAGTCTTCCTAATTATGGAGAAAAACAGGGACTGTTAAGACACAGACTTGAGGCAGCATTCTCCTCTGTATTCGTCAAATACTATCTTTACTGAATCATTTTTGCAAACAATTCACTAAGAAAACGGAGGGTGAATAGGGTCTGCGGCACAGACACGCCCGTCTGGCACCTATGGCACCACAGGCGGCGGCTCACCTGTGAGCAGGAGTCCCTCACGTGGCTCTGGATCTCGTCCATCGTGTCCATCCCGTAGGACACAGTGCCCAGGTGCAGCCGCTTGAACACCATTTCGTTTTGCGTGAGGGTTCCTGCGACAGCAAGTGACAACAACAGTAAGGCAGGCAGGCAGGTCGCTCTCCAAGTTCACCGCTTTGGACCCGCGGTTCACGCCCACAGGCTGGGCAGCCTTCACCTGCTGCCAGAACGTTCCATCCTGTGATACAATCTCTGGAAACATCACCTGCCACTCTTTTCATTTCCTAGTGAGGACAAGCAGTTTTCTGCCTAGCATGGCAAGTGCCCTTTCTAATAGCTTTCAATAACGTGAAGGGTTCTATCTGCATGAAGGAAGTCTAGCTCTGCCTTTCAGATCAGATCTGTTACCTGGTATAACATAAATGACATTTTTGCCCATTCTGAAAGAGACAGGCATCAAACTGCAAAACTGAGTAACTAGCTTTACGGTTGCACTAGAGAACTGTCTGAGCAAGTCATCAACTAGACCCAAATTAGTGTGTCTATCAGTTTCAAAAACCCTACTTTGAAAAATTAAGTATTTCCACGGAACAAAACCAGATGCATTTAACTCTTAGCGTCCGTTTGCATCAGTAGGACGAGAGGAGGCGAGTGAAAGGAAAGGCGTTTTCTCTTTAGCTGAGTGACCTGCTACCAAAGGTGCTTGCGTCATGCTGGCCCCTCTGCCAACGAGAGCGAGCCAAGTGGTCAAGTGGTCAGTCCGTGGGACTGCCAGTCGGCTGGGCCAAAGACGAAGGTGATCTTGGGCACGAGTCAGCACCTCTCTCGGGAGGTAAAGAAGGCAGTTTAAGAGGTGCACGAGAGGTCAATTCTACGAGATTTGTGGTTTCAGCTTCCTATGAAGTGACGTCATGAAGAGACAGGCAGTCAGGTGACACTGCAGATTTGAAAAACCTGGTGAATTTCATGAACGGTGGCACCTGAATTCACAATGTCATACACCTATAACCGCAAGGAGAATCTGAACATTTTATACACGTTACTCACTATAGAAACACACACACCCTTGCGCATATAACTCTTGCTGAGCCATTTTCACTGAAGGAAAGCAAACGCGGAAGCTGACACACCACACATGTGCACATTAGGTGCTGGGATGGAATGTGGTGCGTGCGAGGTCGCCTCCCTGGGCTTTTCTGCTCATTTCAGATGCTGGTGGTATCACCTACGTGAGCAGGGACAATCCCACAGCCACTCAATTACAGTGAAGACTGGACTTCTCACACGGGGACAAAACACCCAAAAAATTCTGATATCTGTTTTCCTTGGCACACATGATATTCTGCATTAGTAAGAGAGTTGATTTGGAGAGAAGGATGCTGATTTTGGATGTCTTACTGTTGTCACATGTCTCACTTTCCTGGAAATAATAGCATTTACCGTGTGGAAATGCTCCCTGGAAAGGCGCACTGGCACGTGGGCATCATTCTTGTGTGCATGCCTACAGCTGGGGTAAAACAAATGTGTGCAGGAAGTTTCAATCAGAAATGTGAGAAAGGTCAAATGCAAGGCCCTGCAATGTCAAACCTGCATCCGCGGCAGGACACCACCAGGAGCAGAGCGGTGAGGCTCCTCAGGGAGCGCTCTGAGGGCCTGCTTCCCTCGTGCGACCCCAGCCACTGTCCCCGCATACGGCTGCTGAAACCAGTGAGGCATGCCACTTCGTCCACCAGCATGCAGCGTTATTAATAAAAACACACACAACCGCAAGGGGTCCCACAGCCGGTAGTAGTGCAGGGTTTGAATTTCCAGGTGTTTCGGGGCGTCCTGTTCTCAGTTTGTCTGGATGTGGCTCTGGGGAGGTCTCCCTGCTCCGACTGCTTTCTCCTCCCTCCCCTGAAGCTGACTGGTGAAAGCCGGCGGCTCATCTGCTGCAGGCTGACTAGCTGCTGGCGACCCCACTGCGGCTGGTCTCCAGGCTGGAGACACGCGGGTTACTCAGGCCACACGTGTGAGTGGGGCTCTCCCCTCAGGACCTCGCATCTTCGAACCTTCTCCTGTGCTGTCGACAGGTGCTGGGTTGGAAGTGTCACATATTTGAGTCAGATGATAGGTCATTTACTTTGGAGCATCTTTCCCCCGAGATGACAAGGGACGGGAAACTTGGCGTTCCCGAATGGGGTAAATTCCAGGGACCACAGAGACTCCACAGCCAGGGGCGCGCCTGATACGTGCTCCCCAGACAGTAGTCAGGGGCCGGGTATGCGCATTGTCACTTCAGCTAGCTGTCAGTGGTGTTAGCAGTCCTGAGACCCCCAACCCCAAATGCTCTCACACTTTGCTTCTCGCTACCATTTGCAGGGAGCCCTGGGTAATCCTACTGTGCGCAAAAATCTCAGATGGTTACCAAGGATACGTACAAGCAGATGCCAAAATACTGAACACATGGATGCATTTCCCCATTTAGTTTAACATAATTGAACAGATACCCGAAGCCCAGATCTGAGCTCTTCCTTTCTCTTCTGGGTGTTTACAAAGCTCTGTCTTCAGGTAGGGAGACGCCCACAAGGCCTTTATTCAATGGCTTAACTGAGCTGTGGAGAACGAGACACAGAGCAAACTTACAGCAGCTTCTGGCTGTTTGAGTGCTTACGTTCAGGCCCTCGAGCCACCTGAGTTACTCTCTTTAATGTGGGAGGCAGGGTTCCAGGTACGTTCGTCTGCGTGTGGATGTGTAGTTTTCCCGGCACCCTTTGTTGGAAAACCCGTTCTTTCCCCATTGAAGGTCTTGGTGCCCTTGTCGAAAACTGCCCATAACGTAGTATTTCTGGGCCCTCAGTTCTACTCCCTTGACGCCACGTCTGTCCTTCGGCCAGAAACACGCCGTCTTGACTAGTGTAGCTTTGTTGTACATTTTGAATGGGGGGCATGTGAGTCCTGCAGCTCTGCTCTTTTCCCAAGAAGGTACTGGAAGAGTCCCTCACGTTCCATAAGAACTGCAGAACCAGCTTGCCCGTTTCCGCCAAGGAGGCAGCTGGGACTTTGAGAGGGACTGTGCAGTTTGGGGAATACTGCTGCATCTTAACACTATGAACTACTGACTATATATTCAATGCCATTATAAACGGCACCGTTTACTTAATTCTGTTTTGTTCATCTCTGATGCATAGAAACAGTTCATCTTGGTATATTGCTCTTCTGTCTTAAAACCTTACTAAACTCACTTATTGGTCCTAATAGATACTTAGAAGATTCTCTAGGATTTCCTATATAAAGACCATGCCACACACGTAGCTTTACTCTCCTTTACAGTACAGACGCATTTTTCTTTTCTTGTCTAATTGCCTTGGTGAGAACCCTGAATATTCACAGCAACATTACTCAGAATAGGCAAAGCCCAGAAACAACTCTAATGTCTATCAACTGATAAATGGTAATAAAATGTGGTGTATCCACCATGGACTGTTACTCAGCCTTGAAAAGGAGTGAAGCACTGACAGTTGCTACAATGTGGATGAACCCTGAATGCTGAGTAGAAGCAGCCAGTCACAAAAGGCCACCTAAGGGATGACTCCACGTATGTGAAAAGTCCGGAATAGGCAAATCCACTGCAGCAGGAAGTAGATTAGGCATTATCGAGGGCGGGGCTGGAGGATGGAACCGTATGGGGACGACGGCTGGTGTGTACAGGTGGCTGTGTAGCGTGGTGAAAACATTAGAAACTTAGACTGTGGGAAGGATGTATGGCAGTTATGCCAAATGCTGAGATACATTCTGATGGTCTGCCATTTGAATCAAACATGGTGTGATAACTGCTGCATCTTCCACAATTTCTAAGTTGCTTTAAGCTGTTTAAAACTGATATATTCAAACAAATGAGTAGCATTTCTCATCGAACGAACAATGAAATATTTGTGTGTGATATGCTGCCGTTTAAATATCTTGTTGGGTTGAAGAAACTGAAGTATTCATGCAGACATTCCTTCAGATGCGTGGCACATACAGTTTCTTAACATTTTAAGATGAATCCTGAAAACACTTTTTTAAAATTTCAAGGATTTCTTTTATTTCATAGCTGACTTTCCAGAAGGTCAATGCCGGTTTCAGACTTTCTACCCCAACTTGCACAGCAGATAATGTGGAGACTAAACTGGTTACTAAGAGTCAGTAATGCAAACATTTTTCCAAATCTATCTTAAATGATCTTCATGATTTCAACCAACTGATAGCTTTCACAGTTGTCATTCGAATATAGCAGAAGTTACTATGTCCCAAGTTTGAAACTTGGCAAAGGGGCGGGACTAACTGAGGTAGGCAGAAGCCGAGAGAGCCACTAGGTCTGAGCGTCCCAGTGACCTGGTCATGATGGAGGCTCCACAGACAGAAGAGGTCTTTTGACAAAAGGCTTGTTTATGATTCCTGAAGGGGAAAACAAAGCCTGCTGCACACGGGCTTTGTCAGGACGATGGCCCCAGTACTGTGTGCCCTGCTAACTGCTGCGTGGTGAGCGTCACACCTGCCCCTTCCCCCATGCTAACTGCAGCGCTCGTACCCACGTGCACAGCGACTGATGGCTGCACAGTAGGACTGCGCACAGTAGGGCTGGCACGTGCATTCCGCCGAAGGCGCCAGCACATGTTCCAGCAGGCCGGGTACTGCTGCTACTCCTCGCCCCACCTGTGACAGCACCGATGAGCAGACGGCCTCGCGCAGTGTGGCGACAGTGCGTCCCAGCACAGATGGCGCCGTCCTAGGAAATGTACATGTGATTCAGGTCCAAGCCACACAGCATCTTGGGTCATGGATGCTACAATGAAAATGTGCGTCTTGTCCTTCCAGTGGGTGTTTTCGGTGATGGCTTTGTTCTACATGAAGATAACTCCCTAACGAAGGAATTAATGTATGGCTTTAACAACTGCACCCCAAGTTCCATTTTAAAATTTATGAGTTATCCACAGCATTGTTCTTTAAACATGACATTGTCAAAGGCCATGGTGAGAAGACTGAAGCTCTCCCAGCAGATTAAGTACAAATGGTCTGTCCTCTGGTTTCAGCATCATTTCCTCATTTATCACGTAGCGTCTAGCATTTCTGGTCAGTGTCAGTACGTCTGCATCCTGGCACTGAACAGATGTCTGCTCTTGTCGAATGAATTACTTTATGTTTCACGCACTGGTGGCCACAGATGTGTCACTATAGCAACATCATTAATTTCAGATCTTACCGGAAACGCACACTCCAATCAAGCCTAATTACACGGAGCTGCTCTCTTGTCCGCAAGAAGGAAGCCAGAAGGCACTCCCAGGGTGTCGCCTTCTGCCCCACTTCCCATTTGGCTGCAGCCAGCGACAGGGGCACTGATGGACGCGACTTGTCAAAAAGCTACTGAAAAGCATGAGTCCAGTTTACTGTCCTGTGAGGGACCACCTGACAGTGACGGCAGAACACAGACTCCTCAGATGCAGCTCATCCTTAGTCACTTCAGCTGAACTCAGACTGCCTGGAAGATGCGTCTGCAAACTGCCTCCCCTCCGACGCCGAGACCTCCACCCAACAACCACCGCTTCCCTGGCAGACTCTCTGCTGGATGGTGACAGAGGCGAGCCACCACGGTGACTGCTAAACCCTGAGCAACTTTTGACTTCCATCCTGAAGGGGAGAGCAGGCAGCTGAATTATTTACATGACCATAGTAAGGAATAGAAAATTCTAGATACAGCACAATTACTCAAGTTCCTGGAATAAAATGCATGTGAGTAAACACCAGATGTGTGCCCATCTCACCGGGACATCAGGCATGGAGGGCGCACGAGGAGTTCCTGGAATCCGACCGGGACTTGTATGTGTGTGTGCCTGGCCATCCAGTCCCACCTGCTGTACAGATGCCACCACAAAACCTTCCTGGCTGACGCCCATGGCTTTGCTCAAAGGGTCAGGGGATTTGCCCAATATAACACATCGGCAAGGGATGAAGACCCAATTCCAGGTCTGTCCGCGGCCTCTACCCAGCTGTGTGAAAAGCGTGTTTTCAGGGTCAGGCCCGGGTGCCTGCTGGCGGTGGTGAGGTGGTGGGACCGTCAGCCTGTCTGCACACGTAGGCCGGCCCAGTGTGACCCTGACAATAGTCACAGCAACACGCTCTCTTCCGAGTGCCCTCCGGGAGGAGACCCTCTCTCCATATCTGCTGTTCCAGTTTGTTTTTAATGACTTCATACTTTCTGGTGCCATTCTATTTGGCACTTTTGCAATGAAGTGTCCCAGTTGTTGGTACACAGAGATGCACTTTAATTCTGACACTGAGTTTACATGTGTAACTCAGCTCTCTTATAATTTTGATGTTCCTTTGGGTTTCATTGCAAAACTCACTGAACTCGTTTTCTCTGGCAGTAGCCTTCTTCTTTGTCCCCGTGTCGCCCGCTTTCTGATGTGTCTTATCTGCTCTACCGGCCAGTGTCTGGTCACCACAGGGCCACGACCCCACGCCTTGCTGCATACCTGCCAGCCATAACTTAGCTCCGGGGCTCTGCAGGAACGCTCCAGAGTTTGGGTCTGCTTTGCTCTGGCTGCTCCTCAAACAAATCCCGGAAATAAGCCCACTTCTGGGCCTGCTGCCGGCACCTCTGCTTGCTATCTGGTGGAGTTAGATTTATTCTCCAAACTTTCTTCCCATCAGCTTGATGCAGCTGGAAGGAGAATCTGAAGGCCCTTTCTTTCTCGGTCGACCTGGAGCCCCAGCCTCCAGCTGTCACCTCCGAGCCACTGTGACTCACGAGCATCGCCTTGCCGGCCAATCCTGAATGTCGAAGGACAGCCTGGAAGAAAACCTTGCAGTCCAACACCTGGACATGACTGAAACGCGGTGAACACTCTCTCCGTCCGTCTGGTCCTTCTCCATACGTACGTGCCTGGCCCGGTCGTCAGGTCCAGGCATGTTTTATGGGGACGTGAGCCACCGGGAACAGGTCTTGTTCTTCAGCCTGGTCTACACATACGGGAGCTACTTTGTCACTTTAATCTGGATCCCGTGTTTTACCAGCTGACTTCCTGGTGGATCGTTGTAGCTGAAAATGTGCTTCTTTTTCGGGTTGTGTCTCGCATTTCCATTTCTCGTCTTACTGCAATGACTAGAGTGACGATGTTAAATGACAATGTTGTTAGCAGTTTTGTCTTTCTTCTTCTTCACTGTAGTGAGGACTTTTCCAGTAGTTTATTAAAAATGCTGAATTTTATTTGAGACTTTTTTTCATTTAAAAATATTACTTATTTACTTATTTTCAGCTACAGTCGACATTCAGTATATTTTATATTAGTTTCAGGTGCAGAGCTTAGTGATCAGACGCGTATGTAACGAAGGAGATGACCCCCCGATTAGCGAGCCCCGTCTGACAGCGCACAGCTATTACAGTATTATTGACTATATTCTCTACGCTGTACTTTACGTCACCGCGACTATTTTGTAACCACCAACTTGTACTTAATCCCTTCATCTTTCCACCCAGCCCCCGAAACCCTCCTCCCATCTGGCAACCATCCGTTTGCTCTCTGTGTCTGAGTCTGTTTCTGTTTTCTTTATTCGTTTATTCTGCTCTTTAGATTCCACATATAAGTGAGATCATATGGTGTTTGTCTTTCTCTGTCTGACTTATTTCACTTAGCATAATACCCTCTAAGTCCATCCATGTTGTCGCAAATGGTAAGGTTTCACTATTTTTATGGCTGAATAACAGTCCATTGTATGTATGCACCACTTCTTCTTTGTCCAATCGTCTACTGATGGCTTCCTGGAGACACATTTTCTTTCCCATGTTGTACAAATATCCTTTTATTTGTAGTTCTAATAACTGCCAGGAATTTAAATCATAAACCAAGGAGAGATTTTAACTCTTAGATATGGCTTTTATTATAGTGCTGGATTCAATTTGTTTTTTACTTAGTATGTTATGGATTGACAAGAATTCTTTGATGAAAAAAACGAGAATCCAAAATAAGGATCGAATTTTGGGCATAAACCTCAGGGTGGCATCATTTGTAGTGAGGTCTTTAGGAGAATGTCATTGTTAAAACACCAAATTCGCGTATCGTACTATTTTCTTCTAACAGCTCACAAGTATCATTCTATAACAAACAAGCAATTTTTGCTCTTAAGAAGCCACTAAGAGAGGTGTAATAAAGGCAGTTAAATAAAACATACAACAACTGCAGGGCTGTAGAAAATTCAAAATATAGAAATATGTCATTTAAATCTCTAAGAATTTAATGTTTTTGCTAATTCTGATATACTGTGTATATTACAATACGAGCATTAGTTGTGTGTCAGTTTTCAAGAGCAGTCTGAGAAACCCTAAACATGAATCAATGCTATTATGCACCCACCACTGCACCCTCCCCACACCCCACTGACCCTCACTGCACCCCCCCACCCACGTGGACGCGCACACATGCGCGGTACCTGTCTTGTCCGTGAGCAGGTACACCAGGCGCCCCAGCTCCTCCGGGATGGTGCTGGTCCGGACGACGGTGCCGGGGATGCTGCCGTCGGCCATGATCAGCCACCCGTAGGCCGCCTTGCCCATGTCCAGGTTCACACGGAGACTGGCAAGGGAAGCCGCACGAGTCGTTAGCAAGGTTCAGACCAGGCAATGCTTCCACGTTCATAAATGTATTTACTTACACGCGTTACCTTGAACTTTATGGGAAATAAATGGATAATACTGGATTTCAGACTTTAAAATTAGTGAATTTACGGTTCTTGGAGTCAGCAAAACTGTTTACACCCATGTGTCTGCAGGAGACAGTAAGTAAGGTGGGTTCTCATGCTCTGCCCTTCAGCGTGGTGTGATGTCAGAGGGAACAGAAAAGGGTGGCTGCTCTAAGTGACCGGTTCAGGTACAAGTGCCATGGGGCTCAGGAGAAGTCACATGGCATCCTACTGCGAGGACAGGGCTTAACGGCCATCCATTTGTTTTATGAGAACCGATCGATGATTCCCCAGGATGAGGATGGTGGTGAAGGGCATGGACAGCCCTGGGGGAGGCCTGGCAGGAGGTCACGGGACCTCTCGGTGGCCGGACTGGTGGGAGGGTGGGGGGAGGTCAGCCGGAGTGGTGCAGAGCTGGCCTGGGTGGTCAGGCAACAGAGGCCCTGATGAGGCTCAGTGGGGCCTGGATGGCACTTTCATGGGGACCCTTCACCTAACCTGCTCTCATCTCCTGCCTCCTAACTGACGTGCTCCGCCCACCTGGTCTGTGGGGTGACCTGTGCTGCCACCTTACTCTGAGGAGACGGCCACCTCCTTCCAGCTGACCTGGACGTCTCACATGTCCACAGTGACACGCTGTACAATTTGATGACATGTGATGATTAACTAAAATCAAGACATCAGTTTTCCATTTATGTGAAATGGAATGTTTCTGAAAGACTGAATAGAAATAAATTGTTTTTTAAAAGTGGGTGAGATATGTAAGACTGGAAGAAATCAGACTTGTAAATGTCTTTCTCTCTACCTTAAACAAATCCAAAAAGGAAATTATAAACAATGGACCACAAATAAGTCTTTTAATGAGAAAAACAATGTGATCTTCAAAATACAGTAAAACACGGCCCACGGGCCGAGCCCAGGCTGGTGACTGTGTGTATATCTCTTGGAGTGCGCGAACAGACATCGCAAGTGTGTATGGATAATCTAAAAGGTCCCTTTCCTCGTTGACCCTTTGTAAGCACTTCCGTTATGCAAGGTGCCCTGCCCCCTCAGGCCCAGCTGAGCCCGCCACATGCAGCAGTCCCCAGAGCCCACTGCCAACCGAGGCTGCGGCTGGCGCCGCGGTTACGGTCACCCGGTGTCCTCCCTCACTCTCATCACCTTATGCATCTCTCTTTCTTCTTTGACCCAACTTTTCACTGAGTCTTTCTGCAAAATGTTGCATTGTGGAACCCATATCCCCTTCAGCAAATCCTTGGGTCCGAAATCTGTCCAGAGAACGCCCATCACGTCCCTGCCTGACTACACTTGGCTGTCCCCTGACACCACTCACTACACAGCCGTGTTCTGTGGAGGACAGACCTTCTTTGTGGACAACCTGCTGGGGCCCCCTGGAGAGCAGCAGGCGGCTCCCCCCATTCTGATTCCTTCATGCCTCTATCACTCACCACAGTCTTTGTGGGTGACCACAAAGGTATCCTAAACATGAACTTAGAATATTAGAGACCTGACAGAGAATGAAATGCCAGAGGAAAGCAGAGTGAACAGACGGAGACAGGCACCCTCAGAGCCTCTGTCCAGCCACCCCCAGACAAGCTGCTTACCTAATCCTCCTCGTAGCTGTGTGATAAATCGACAAATCCCCTTTTAACTCACAATCAGTTCTATAGATCTTTTATGAAAAAATACCATAGTCTCATTGAAAGGGAAGTGAGATACTCAATATATCTGCAAACATGAAAGAAACTCATTATTACATTGAAAGTCCACAAACTGATACAAAGGAACGTAACAAGAGCCTGGAGGACAAAGGCACGGAGAGCAAACTCACTCACTGATGCACCAGGCTATGCACAACTGGACCCTTGGCAAACCCTGCCCAGGTCCACCCAGCGGTGGGCCTCATGACGAGAACCAAACTCCTAACTCCCCGATTTGCGAGCCTGGATTCCCCAACTCCACGCTGCGTGCCCGCCACCTCTCATGGATCAAGGGTGAGCAGTGTTGTGCTTTATTCGAGCTTCTAATTTCATAGTTTCAGACTCACAAGAAGCAGCCGCAGCAAGACAGAGGGTTCCCCTGTGCCACTAGTCACCCTGCTCCCCCCAACGGTAGCATCTTACAGCACCAGGGTACCCGATCCAAACACAGACTGAGATCACCACACTGCTAACTCACAGGCAGGCTGGATTTGAGCTTTGTCAGTTTTTACACACACTCTCTGTCTTATGCGTCCCATGGACCAATTCATGTCACCATCCTGTCCGTCACCTGCAGACTGTGGCACCACGGCAATGATACCCGCGATTACCCCTCAGTGTCACAACTGCCCCAACAATACCCCTGGCAGCCACTGACTGGTTCTCTGTCGTTATAAATTTGTAACTTCAAGAATGTTTTATAAATGCCCAAATTGTTGTTCATATCAATAGCTTTCTTCCTTTTCATGATGTATTCATTGCATAGATATACCAAACTTTGTTTATCCAGGTGACATTTTTTTGAAACCTTCCCCAAGGTTTTGATAATATGCAGTCATGCATGGCTTAACGACAGGGATACATTCTGAGAAATGCATCGTTAGGCAGTTTTGTCGTCGTGCGAACATCAGGCGCCTGGCACTCACGAAGATGGTACAAGCCACTGCACACCTGGGCTGGATGGTACAGCGCTCAGCTCCGGGGCTGCCTGCCTGGCCAGCACGTACTGCACTGAGTACTGTAGGACACTGTCACACAACGGTGAGTGTTGGTGTGTCTAAGCATAGAAAAGGCACAGTACAAATACGCTAGAAAGATACAAATGGTCGTCCTGTACAGGGCACGTACCATGAACGGAGGGAGCAGGACTGGAAGCTGCTCAGGTGAGTCGGTGGGTGAGTGGGGAGGGCGTGACGGCCTGGGACGTGACTGTGCGCTGCTGTCAACGGCATCAACACCGTGCACTTAGGCTGCGCTCAAGTTATATGTTTCTTTTTTCAATAATAAATTAACCTTAATTCACTGTAACTTTTTTACTTTATAAGTTTAAAATTTTAAAACGTTTCAGCTCTTTTGTAACAACACTAAGCTTAAAACACGTTGTTCAGCAGTACAAAAATATTTTCTTTCTTTACATCCTTGTATCATTGTTTTCTTTTTACTTTTTAAACTTTTTTTTGTTAAAAATGAAGACACACACACACACACACACGAGCCCAGGCCTCCTTCGGGTCAGGGTCATCAGTACCACTCTCTCCACGTCCACATCCTGTCCCACTGGGATGTCTCAGGGCAGGAAGTGACACCCATGGAGCTGTTGCCTCCTGTGACAGCACTGCCTGCTTCTGGAACAGCCCCTGAGGGCCCGCCTGAGACTCTTGTTGGGGGCGGCACTCTTTCCAGAGCTGTGTTCGTGCTGGTTTGCCTCTTTCATCGCAGATCTGCTTGTGAGCAGATAATGCTCCATGAGCAATCCTCTCGTCATAAAAACCTTTCAGTGTCCAGTCCATGTTTTCAGGCTTTTTAAGGAACTTGCTGAGGTCTGCAAAGCTTCTGCTAACCCCTTCACTGAATGTTCTTGGGGGTTCTTCTTCTTTTTCTTCTCTTGCCTCCTTCAGCTGTGTGTTCCTGTTCCACCAACTGTTCCTTAGTCGTCTCTCCAGGAGCCCCTCTCAGGGCGCCCGTGTCGCCCTCATCCACAGCCAGGTTCTCACTCATGTGCCACCTCAGCCATGTCCTTGGTGAGTTTTGCAGCCTCTTCCTCCTCCTGGCAAACCCTCTGACATCACAGGTGACCTTCTTGAGTGTCTTCTTCTAGACGCCATTTCTACGCTCCTTGGTGACATCTCCCCAAACCCTATCATGGTGCTTGATGCAGCAAGAGATGCTGTGATCCTTCCGGAATTGCATCAGTGTCTTCCTCAGCTGCAGCTACAGCCTAGGCAAAGGTCCTCCTTGGGTAGTAGGCTTTACAAGTTGCCACAACTCCCTGACCCACTGGTTGATCAAAGAGGTGGTGTCTGGAGGGAGAAACACAACTGTGACATTGGGAGCAAGGTCACCGATAAAAGGAGGGTGTCTGGGAGCATTACCAACAAGAAGCAAAATCTTGAAAGGTATGTTATTGTCCTCACAGCCCTTCTCCATTTCGCTGGTGTAGCAGCAATTCCGAGGGCTGCTTAGAAGCGGAGCTGTGCCGTCCGTGCCTCCTGACTGGCACTGGGTGCTATCTGACATGCTTGAAGGCCCCGGGGTTCTCAGATCACAAAGGGTCTCAGTTTGCAGCCTGTAGCACTGCCCCCAGGCAAGACTGTCATCCTGTGTGTAAAAGCCCCGAAACCTGGCACTGACTTGGCCTTCTTCTGGATGTAAAAGTGCTTTCAGGGTCCGTTTCTGGAACAGGGAGGTTTCATCCTTACTGCGCATCTGCTCTGGTGAGTAATTTTCCTCCACAATCAGCTTACCTAGGGTTTCCCAAAATTCTTCAGCTGCCTTCACATCCGCACTCACAGTCTGACCACTCACTTCCACATCATGGAATGAACGAGGATTCTTGAATCGTTTACACCACCCAGAGCTAGCAGTCAATTCAAGACTGTATTCAGGTCCAGCCTTTCCTTCAACATCCCCAACTTTCTGCTTTGTCCGTGATTGTCATGGTGCTGGGAGGGAGTTGCTTCTGTGCCTGGTCTTCAATCCAGGTCACTGGAAGTTTCTCCATGTCTGATACAGGCCCTTCTCGAGTTTTCGTTAGTCTCGTTGCCTTCAACGAAGCAGATCCTTCAACAGCTTCTCTCCCTTTGTTCTTGTTGTTGAAGATCAGAGCTGGGCCGTGCCTGACTGGCGAGCAATCAGCATGACTGATTTCCCACTTTCATGATCCTTAATCACTTTTAATGTCATTTCCAAGCCAATCACTCAGCGTGGCCTCTAACTGGCAACGTTGGCAGTGACTGTGTACACGTAGGGGCCGTGATGAACAAAGCAGTACAAGATTAGCTCAAGCCCAAGAGAAAAGGATGCAAGCAAGCGTCACAGTGAACACGACCTGTGTGAGGCTGCTGCTGGCGCTAACAGGACCACCGTCATATATGCAGCTCATTCTTGACTGAAACAGCATCATTGGACGCATGACTGTAGTTGCACTTTGTTGTTAAAAGAAAGCTTGCTGCATTCTCAAGAATAGGTTATCACATTTGGGACCTCAGAATTTTACTCTTGGAAAGTACTGCCATAGAAGTTAATCAGAAATTTTAATTCAAATTTGTGTAACTTTATATAAAAATTGCAAGAAAATTCTGTGATCTATGGTAATGTCAGACTATTTCATTTGAACCAATGTCCCCACTGAAAATTGTGAGAAATGCCACATAATTTAATTCTTAAAAGAAATCAAGATCTGACTAGATAGGCATTTCTAGGCTCAAATCAAATCAGTTATCAGAGAGTCAGGTGACCACAAAATCTCCTCTGCCTTGGGATCACATGGCCAGTCCCCAAGGGTTTCAACTTTCTCAGTAGTCTACCTACACAAGGGAGCAAAAATAAAGCTCCACACCATCAAAAGGTGGCAGCCCTACAAGGGTTCCTCCTTCCCATAAGTGGGGCCAGAAGGGGCTACACCCTCAAACTAAGGGAGAACTGGAAGTCACTGAGCCTGCATGTGGTGATGGAGTCAGGCTCACATCTCTTTAATAACTCAGTGACTGTGAATCTTGAACATGGACGAAGATGCTACAAGATAAGTACAGGGCACCTCCAAGTATGCAGCAGAGGCAAGTGTATATGTCTCAGAAAAACATACTTTCATTTTTGATCTCAAATGATTTCTATAATTATCTTTTCAAGTACAATTACAAAAATAAAAAAATAAACCCAAACAAGACACAGAAACAAACATCCCAGCACACAGTGAAACAACATATCATGAGTAAGAGCCAGAAGGAAAAACTAGAAGAGAAAAAGACAGACAAAGGCATCAGATGTTACATGTGACAGACAGACTATAACAACTAGATGCATATGGACTATTAGAAAAATATTTGTATTGGAATAGGCAAATATAAAAATGAAATAATCAATGTGATTAAAAAACAAATAGAATTTCTAAAACTAAAAAATATCAATAACTGAATTAAGAAATTGATTGGTTTCTGTCAATCACCCAGAGCTTGCAGTCAATTAACAGCTGATTAGACAGTGTCAAATGTGAAATTAATGACTTGGAAGAAAGGCCACTAGGAATGATATAGAATGAAGCATGTAGACAAAAATGGTGGAAAATACAGAAGTAATAACAGGAGAAACAAAAGGCGTGGTAGCTAAAAAACATTGAATTGATGTCCCCAAAAGAGAGGAGGCAGAATGGGGCAAAGGCGGTCTTTGAACAGATAATGACTGAGAATTTTCTAGAATGAATGAAAGAAATCCATGTGCAGTTTCAGGAAACCCAATGACTGCTAAGCTTTATACAGAAAGGACCTTCTGTGTAGACACATTATAGCAAAGTACAACACTAAAGACCAAACCTGAGAGGCTCTGGAGGGGGTGGGAGGACACAAAGGAGTGAGACTCAAAAGGTGACTACTATTAATACACAGCAACAACGGAAGACAGAAGAAAGCAGAATAAGTGTGACAATGTAGCAATCTATAAACAGGTGAAATTGTTTCAAGAAGGAAAGCCAAGCAAAAATCTAAGCGAGTTCCCAACAAAAACCAGCACTAAGCAAAAACTAAAGAAAAAAATTCAGAAGGAAGGAAAATTATTCTATATGGAAGAAAAAATGAAGAATGGAAACATGGATAAACCAAAATACATAGAAAATGTACAAACAATAATATCTTTGCGATTTAAGAGTAAGTAGAATTAAAATAAATGACAAAAATGGCATGAGGTCAGAAAGGGTAAATGAAGTTAAACACTCTAAGGTGACATGTAATGGAAATGATTAACTTCAGACTTCGATAAATTAAAAATGCTTTTAATTTCTAGGATAACTATTACAAGAACAAACCACTTATAAAACTTCCAAACTACTAGAGAAAAAAGTGGAATTAAAAAAATAAATAAATAAAATTGTAAGAAAGAATATATAGAAAAAGTAAGTCATATGAAAAGCACAAAATAAAATGATAGATTTAAACTAAAAATATAACAGTATTACAATTGTTTAGGCACTAGTCAAAAATTATCAGAGTAGATAAAAATCGAACTTTATGCTATTTATAAGAGACATAGTACAAGGATGGAAAAAAGACATGCCAAGCAAATTAAAACCAGCTGGCATTGCTGTATTAAATAAAACAAAGCAGAATTCAATGCAAAAAGCTTTAGCAGAGATAGTCACTTTATAATGAGAAAACGTTTAATGTAGCAGAAATATACAACAATTTAAACTTGTATATAACCAACACCATAGCCACAAAAATATATAATACCAAAAACAGACAGAATTCCAAGGGAAAGTAGATGAATTCACAATACTGATGGGAGATTTTTAACACAGCTCTGAACAACTGTTAGAAAAGGCAGGGAGAAAAATCCATAGGGACATAGAGAAACTGGAAAACGAGATTAACCATCTTGACCTAATGGACAAACATGTAAGACTGCAATCAACAGGTCAGAATCCAAGTTCAAGTACACACAGAATGCTTATAAAAAATAAAGTAAATAGTGGGCCTATAACTAGTCTCGACAGATTTCAGAGATCTGAAATAACAAAAGGTATGTTCTCTGACAACAACTCAATTAAGCTAAAATTAAGATAGTTCAAATATGTTTGTACATTAAGAAATAACTTTGTAATAACCATGAGTTAAAGAAAGAAAATCACAGTGGCAATTAGAAAGTATTCTGTACTTCACAAGAACAAAACTACTACATATGAAAGCATCTGGGATGCAGCCAAAGTCGTACTCATGGAAATTTATAGCTTCAACTGCATATACTTGAAAATGGAAACAGAGCTGAAGACTAGTGAACTCAGCTTCTACCTCAAGAAGTAAGAATAATATGCACGGAAGAAGGTGGGAGGAAAGGAAGCACGCATGGGATGTTACTAAAACAGGAACATCTCACCTGGCATACAGAATCACAAAGCCAAGAGCAGGTTTTCCTAACAAACTACTGAAGCTGACAAAGCTACTGGAAGACTGATGAAGAAAAGACAAAATGAGTATCAAGAATGAAAAAGACCCTCTCGTGTAAGAGATAATAGGAAAACATTATGAGCAAGCAATTGTGAATCAATTTGAATGTTTAGGTACAGTTGACATATTTCTTAAAAACCGTAACCTTGCAAAACTGACTCAACAAGAAATTAGGCGCTGCGTAAAGCATGGTGACAGTGGTATGGCCACCACACAGTGGCCACTCCAGGCACTGGCTGCCCGGTCACAGGGACGTCTGGCTATAACCGTATCCACATTCTCTCACGACACCAGGCGACGTGCGGAGTGGAGACAGGGCTGTGTGGGGATGGCTGAAGGAGGCCCAAGGAGTGGGTGACGCCCAGCGGGGAGGCGCGATGACATACGGTAGGTATGCCAGCTGAATGTGCCCAGGCTGGCGCTACCTGAAGTACGGTAACAGCCCAACAAGTACATCTGGCAGGGCCGTTAAATAGGTTACATTCTGTCTACTGCCACTCACCCAGTGTGCTTGGAGGGGGACACAGGATGACCCCAGAGCCCACCTCTGGCACTCAGTATGTGTCTGCATGACAGCTGTGACGATGTGTGACAGCTCAAAGGCCGTCTGCACACTCTCAGTTCCTTTGAAAGGGGTCAGCTCAGGAGCCGGTGTGTCAGGAGCCCTGTCCCCGCCACGCACTCTGCTCCGGGCGCAGTGGGAAGCCGGCGGATGAGGTAAGGGGACAGAGCCAGAGACAAACGAGGCGCTGTCAGGACCAGTCAGAGACGCTATGTGCCAGCCAGGGCCTGCGCAGACTGGGAAGCCTCTGGGAGAGGGACGAGCATTCACATGGAGGACGGCGGGGGCTGGGGAGGCAGGCTGGCCACAGCAGGCCGGACTAGGGCTGGGGCCAAACAGCAGGCCTGGGGGGGTGTCTACATTAGCAGGGACGCTGGCTCCCACAGACACAGCTCCACATTCGCTCCGTGCTGTGTGTATGAAGTGCTGGCTGTGCCCGTGGGAGCCAGCGGACGTGGGCACGAAGCCCCAAGGCTACGTGTTCCCAGAGGTCGTGGAGAGAGGCTGGCGGGGTCTAGGGAGCTGCCCGCCAGGACGGTGTCGTGTGCAGGGAGCCCGAGAGCAGACGAGAGCCCCCTTTCCAGGGGTGAGTCCATGAGAAAACATCACGTTTAGACAAACTTCTAGAGAAAATGGGTCTGTGAAAAAAGATATGCCTTTCTCTCCAAAATGGTTACATCTCTGCACTAATCATTCTACACAGTTTTATTCCGTTTTCCGTTACAAAGGGTGGTTATTCTAGATTCACCCTTTGTGTGTGATTTATTAGGTTTTAATTACTCATTCACATGAAAACTTTCAATCATATATATTAAGGATATCTTTTTAGAAATATCTTTTGTGGTAATATTTTTAAATGGACTTATACATTTGTTGTAAATATTAGTCTTTAAATTAAATATACATCTAATATTAACTATTTATATCCCAATCTCAAGTTAGATGGGTTATCATTTTGAAAAATTGCTCACGTTAGAAGACTGCCTTACTCAATATTTTATCTAACTTGACAGATATATTAGATGGTCTCTGAAATATAGATAACTTTAAAATGTCAATGACGGCACACAGATCCAAGGGCACTGGAAATAAAAAAGTCTATCAGTAATAGACAAAAACCATTTTGTTGGATGCAGATGTATGTTTTATGTTTGTATCTCCCAACTGTGAAAGACTACATTAGCAATACATTTACAGAAGGAAAAGTATCGGATTTCTAGATTATTCTATCAAAACTGATTTTGCCCCCCAAATATTATTTTCTACAGAAGGGTTCCCCAACATTCACGAGAGTTCTTGGCTCCTTCCTCTTGAGCTCTGTGTGGATAATTTCTTTCACATTGAGAAACAAATTTCAATAAAATTGTATTCAGTGAAAGCAGACATTAGTTTTACCTTAAGTCTTAAACCTACCTTATGGGAATGATGTAGGAAAAGAGGAGCAGGAAGCGGAAAAGGCTGCGGTACCACGGGCCTACAAACCCTTGCAAGGTCACCATAACCACCGAGAGCGCCACTAAGGCCAGAAACAGCGCTTTGGTCAGCTGGTTGAGTTCAAGGTCCAACAAACCCACCTGAAAGGAAAACAAAACAGAGACCGGCTAGTACACATCTGAATACGTGACAGTGATGACATCCTTACATTTTCTCTCATATGAGCCTTTATCAGAATGAAACTCAGAGAAGTATTAACATCACTTTCCTCCTGAAAGGCCTGTCAGAGAGGCAGGCAGCATTTCCCAGGCATTTCCAGACGGGCTCTACTGACAGCACGAGTGAGTGTCCAGCCACCACAACTCAGACGTGTGCCTCGGTGCTGATGCTGTACCAGCCCACGGGGACACACGGGGCAGGAGGTGACAGGTGTGAGCAGGCCTGGGGGCTGCATTAGTTCTCTGAAGAGCAGACACGCCTTTTCCTCTGCAGGAGCGGTGCCAGGAGTCTACATGATGAGACCCCCGCGGGAGCGCCGTGTTCACATGGAGGCCCCAGGAACAGGGCCGTGTGCCTGTCGCCCAGCCGCCAGGGGCCTCTCGAAAAGAATTTCTCTTAATTAAGTAGAAAATCAACAGATAGAGCAGTGAGCTGTGATGCAAACTGTGTACATATCCTATACGCTAGGTCTTCCCCTAAGGCTCCGCACTCAATCCATTCTGTGATCGGTTACTGGCCGAGCAAAACGCGAGCGGAAGGTCCGTCACTAAGAACCAGCTGGCTTCTGTCGTGCTCTGGGCAGGACCTCGGACAGAGCGTGGCAGCCCAGCGGGCTCTGCTATCATAGTAGAGAGAGCAGCGCTTTCGAAGTGCACAACTCCACTCCAAGCTCGGCAACCCGGACGGAGCTGGTCCTTGGTCCGCGGCAGTGCGGAAAGACCACGCACCGCTCAGGGCACAGCATGTGGGGCGGAGAGGGGAGCGGGCCCTGGGCTTTGCAGAAAGGCCTGAGAAGCAGACAGGAGACACGTGGTGCCGCATAGCAGTTACGACTCCTGAGGACCTGGACGCAGGTTAATTCAAATGCTGGCTCTGCCACCGGGCCAGACAAGCTTGGGCAGGCTGGGCAACAGTGTTCTCATCTGCGAAACAGGGCTGCCATGGTGCCTTCCTAGCAGGACCTGGGGTTACAGGACACGATGCCCAGCTCCTGGCAGAGCCAGCCCACACGCGTGTGGTTATTATCCTCGTTCTTGTTGCCGTCTAAGACTTGGATTGAATCTCTGCTTACTAACTGTGTGACCTGGGGACACCCTTACACTGTCTAAGCCTAAGTTTCCTCCTCTGCAAACTCGCGCTACCCCTGTACGACCAGAGAAGCCGGCAGAAGCCACGCAGCGTGGGCTCCCACCGGTCCTGGCACTCCAAGTGGCCACGTGTAGGCCAGCGTCCAGCGTGTACGGACAGGGCGGCATTCACGACTCGAGGGACACTAACAGGAGACGGGATTCCTATCAGGCCAGTCATCCATCTGCCATCTGAGTTTCTCCTGAACCTGGTACACACTTTGAGAGTAATTAAAAAAGAAAAAACAGCATTGCCAAAATTTGATAAAATAAATGAGATACTATAATTCTCAAATTACTGAGCTAATGACTAACTTGTTTTCTTTTGTAGTGCCTTTTGAAAATTCATAACTTTGGCCAATAAAAAGCTAGCATTTCCCACATCTCATGTATGTAGTTTGTATCTATTTTTGATTAATATTTGCCACAAAGTCTCGTGAGAACATTAAATCTGTAGTTAGAGAGAAAACACAAAACTCTGTCAGAAAATCCATTAAGTGTAGCTGTGAAGAAAATTCATTACACAAATAAATTGAAATGTCTACTGTACGTTTTGCTAAACCCTAAGGTTATGAAAAAAGTAAAGTATGAGATTTCACCCCCAAGAAACAGCCAATCTAGCAGGAGAAATAAGACGAGCGCCCGTAATAAACACTGTAAAAGAGCACCATAAAATAGGTTTTCTTCTCTAACCCAGCTTACAGAGCATCACTTCCCACATCTCACATCAACCCTGCCCTTGGTTAACACCTCACGGCCTTTACAGACTACGTAGAAACGACGGAAACACAAGTGGGGCCAGATGTGACTGACGTTCAGAGCGTAGGCCCCACTTCCACAGCAAACCAGGACACGGCAGGGTCTGCACAGTGGGCGGGGAGCACCTGGGACCCCTGAGGGGGGCGGGGCCACGAGGCCCACCCCCATGCCCCACCGTTCTGCAGGCCCCACCCCCTCACGGTGCAGGCCAGACCCGGGGAGAAGCCCAAGGCCTGTGAAATGCTGTGTCGTCTGGTCACGTACTATACAGGCTCCCAACTAAGGAGAGTGAACAAAACGTGGCTGCGCATCAGCCTTATGGGGAGCACCCCCAGTCTTCATGCGACAGTAGGCGAGGCCAGCTCTCTGCATCTTCAGTCCTGCAGAAAAGCCCACGCGAGGATCAGCGGCTCCGCATCTCCCGGAGCTGCCGCAGAACCGCGGAGCCTGCCCGTCCCGAGACGACCTGTGGCTGGAGGGACCCGCAGGAACCACGTCTGAAGCTGCCGGCAGTGCTGCCCGTGGGCAGTGCTGCCACGTGGGCTGTGCACCCGGCCCCCGAACCCGCGAACCCGGCAGCTGCGTGAGGCCCCAGCCAGAGCGATCAACTCCACTTAAAAGGCAGCAGCACGAGGCCGACAAATACCTTGCAATTTCCGCTCCTTCAACTACTACATAGTTTATGCTTGAACTATTGAGAAAAATAGGGTTTGGGATTAAAATGAAGAAAAATTAAGGCAGGGAAGCAGAGCAGGCTCCAAAGCCCGCTCCCCTGGCCGTGACAAAGGCGGCCTGAGTCTGCGGCTGGCGGAGGGTCAGATGAAGTCATTATTCATTCAGTCAGGGAAAAAAGACTCAATTACCTCAACCGAAAGATGCTATCAATGAATGCAGGGGTGCATATTTTACTCTATTCATCCAAATCCCATTAAAAAGTGAAAGGAATGATTTAATCTGGCCTTCCAGAGTTGGTCTTTTTTTGTGATAAAATAAAGAATCGCTGTCTTGCAAAATGCATAACTGCACTTTCGCCTGCACCGCTGCCGTGAAAGGCTGTGAAAGCGGGACACAAACAGTCAGGACAGGCACAAAGTTTCCTTTGAAAAATGCCCCACACGGGATGGAGACCAAGACCGCAGGCCACTGCGCTTGCTATGCGGACATTCAAAGCACTGCCGCCTTTCTCACTGACGAACACGCCTGCCCGTGAAGTGCTAGTTCTGGAGCCCGCCCGGGGGGGCTTCTCCCACCCCTGACGGGAGGAACGCAGGAAGTCCACAGAGTGAAAGAACCTCTGCATTCTCTCAGGTGGCCTTTTCGGAAATAGGACTATTCTTCCCGAAATATAACTGCAACCAAGCTATAAGCATGTGTTATTTATTTATTTGTTTATTTATTTAATTTATGTTGCCAATTCTAAGAAAACTCAGTGAGAAAAGCTATATTTCAACTTTTATTTTTGTAAAAGCCCAATTTCAATTAATAGTTAACACGTTACGTACGGATCACAAGAATCTTCACGTCTTCACGAGGGATTTAAACCCCGCCGTACGCAACGTGTTAATTTTTTATACTCGTTTCTCTAAAACACCTTTAAAAGTTTCTTCGACTTGCCTAAAATGCAATCTCAACTCTTAAAACTAAGGTCAAAACTAGTTACCTTATAAAGTTACAGATTGTATAAAGAAGGTGGTCACTTGAGTTTTGATGTGAATCTCTTCTTTGAAACATTTCTGAATAGACCAGATACCTTTGCTATGATTGCAAAACCTTGTCACCCATAAAATATGCTAATAACCACTTGAAGTAATTATGACTGTATAAGAAAAGGTAAGTCAAGTACACGAGGAAGTAATTTCCAACATCCATTGTAATTTCCTGTATTAGTAAAGCAATTTTTCTTCTACTTGTCATAATATTTGTTTTATTTGAAACAAGTGCGATAACAAAATTAAATACGCTACTGGAAATTTTAATCTCCCCGGGACAATTTGTGCATAATGTCTACGACACCACAACAGTTCTGCAAAGGGCTGTCCCCGGGGAATGAGCACAGTAATTGCCTGCGTAATCTAAAATGCGCTAATGGCAAGATCACAAATCCACTTAGCTCCCCTCTCATTTATGTACCAAGTTTTAAACAGCTAATGGTTCTCAGTAAAATAATGGTTTGTACCAGCAACAAAGGGTAAATACGGTATCCTCCCACTTAATCGAGAAAAGATCAGCCAGGTTTTCGTGTAATGAGCGCGTGGACGGATGAGAACGCACCTTATCTCCAGAGCGCAGCGCCCTTCCAATCCATCTCAGAGTCACCCCTCCCGCCCTGCCGCCAGGCCCCGAAGAAACCAAAAGTGCACAGCTAACTGGTACCAAAGTCTCCTGTTATAAAAACTTTGTAACTGACAGAAGAGAAGGCACGCGCAGCCCTCACTGCTGACCGTGTGGCACCAAGCCCATGTGAACACAAAAACATCTCTACGGTGGCCTCGACACTCACTCCCTTACGTGCTCCACGGAGCTGTGCTACAAAAGCAAAATGATAAGATGTCAAACGTCAAAAAGCCCACTTAACATCTTACAGAGAGCTCAATGTTACTTTAATTTGCCTTATTGTTCCCCTGAAAATACAATTTCGAAAACAGGGGCCTCCCCCCACTTAGGGAATTCACTCAAGACGCCCGTCCCTGGTCTGAGGAGAGCAGTGCATGTGACACGACGCAGGGGGACCCCTGTTGGAGCTGCTTGTCTCTCAGCAGCTGGCCTTCTCGGACCAGCCCATCAGGTCCTCTTCACTCAGAATTTGGACTGCGGCGACAAAATTGACACAGCTATACTTTAACCTAACTGAAGTGCCTAGAAAAAGCACGCTCCTTTCAAATATCTCTGAAGCAAATCAGCCCTATAGTTTCCATTTGTAGTAGGATCTTAAGAAACAACAACAACAACAAAATAAGTAATTTTCAGACCTTCCTTTGTACTTCTGTATTTTAAATAATTGAAACTCAGACACTGAATTGAACTCCTAAATCTTGCAGCAATCACTTTGTCCATTATATTAAGTTACAAGTATTAGTTTTTAGAAAGTGATGCTATGTAGCCTTCTTTACTCTTCTCGAATGTATTTATGCCGCTTGGATATGAACTACTAAGTGTCAAGTGCTTGTCGCACCTGCAGGCCGGCCCCACACAGTAGACGTGTGTGAGCTATTATCGTTTATCGCCTCAGTGAGCTGCGAAATAAGAAGCATTTCTTTTAGCCATTCTAGTCTACTGCCTCAATAATCTGAGCTTTGAAAACTCCCTAAGTATCACCAGGACAATTCTTCACATTACAATATATCACCTTAATTTTAAAAAATCAAAATCTATATTTACACAATAAACCTTTTAAAGTCTACTCTGAAAGAATATTTTATATCCTACATTTTTACCTACCAATAAATTTTGCCAGACTATTCCATAGTTGGCATTTAAGGATTTTTCCTTGCTTACTATGAAGTTATTACATGAGATAGTGTTCCTTGAACATTTAACATTTAGAGAGAAAATGGAGTTATGTTTTTATATAAACAAAATGTATTACTGCAAGGTCAGCTCCTTAACAGGAAGTAAAACCGCTTTCCATGTCAAATGGGCGAGACTTAAAGAGGAGATGAAACTCGGAGTCAAAGCCTGGCCCAGCTGACAAGCTTGCTGCTGATGGAGTCCATGTCCAGGGCAAGGCCTGCTGTCAGACCACTCTGTCAGCTGGTCTGCAGTAAGCTCGCTGTTAAGAGTGGAATCACTCCTGAGTGCCACAGACATGCTGCTGGCTCAGGTTGAAGGGGCTCCAGGAATGCAGGAGGAGGCTGTCTTCTCAAACCCTGATCTTCCAGACCATCTGAGCAAGTTCAATACTAGCTCTAGCATTTCCTGTGACACATATCCACGCAAGAGAATAATTTCATAATTGTCAAAATGCCATAAACAGCACACTTCTATGAACAGATGTATACACACGCCCATGCATCTCAGCCTTGTTTCTGCAAAGCGCAGGCTTACTCTGCACGTTCACACAGGACAGTCTGCTCACACCAGCTGCTGCCTGACAGCCCGCTCTGACATTAGAGCTGTTACAAAAGTACAACAGATCAAAAGTCATCAAATTAAAGCAAGACAGTGACTGAAAAATAACTGGTAAGTTCATTTTTTTATTAATGTAAATTATTTCAAACCTTTTCAACTCGTGCTACCTCACAGCCATGTTTAAAACAAACATGAGTCTGCACAAACATGCAGAACAATCTGCTGGCTGCTTGGGAACTGCCTTCGCGCTGTACACAAACCACATCAGAACCCAGTCCTGAGTGTCAAGAGCCCCCCAGCTTTCTACGCATGGTAAGTACTCCTGGTCTCACTTTACAACAGCCACACAGTTTACTTGAAAATCAGGGACATAAAGGAGATCAAGCCGTACAAATCGTTCCCATACCCACACTATACGGAACACTGCCTTGTTTCCTGTTGGTATTTTCTTGCTGCTTTTGTGGTAACACTCAGAGGGGAGAGAAAGCAAAGGCCGAGGCGTGGCAAGTTGCAGCACAGCCAGCAGAGGGCACTCACGTCTGACGCTTCCTTTTTCTGAATTCTGAAAACCTGCTTTTCGTGAGAGCAGATTTCGCTCCCTAGTCCCAACAGTTCAGAAGGTTTGATACATACATTTTTTTAAACAAGAAGAGTAACGCTAAATATCGATTTTGCCATGAAGAATTCAAAACAATTTTTAGACTTTAACATGCTGGATCACACACAGGTGGAATCTCCTAAATGAAAAACCTGCCGTCACACAGGGGATCACATTTGAAGACACGGACCCCAACCTACTGCATGGAGCCAGGACAGCAGCACAGTCAGAGCCTCTCTGAGACTCAGGTCTACAAACTGAGTCGAGGAAGTGCTCACAGCTTACCGCAACAGCCTCAGAGCCTGCACGAATATATTTACCTTGTCTTAACAGTGGAGGAAGCTGTCAGTTTTAAATGGTTTTGCCAAGACCACCCACCAATTTAAAATAATTACTTCACTAGCCTACGCTACCCACTGACACCAGAAACCTCAACATTCAACATCCTTCATGTAAGTGAAATCTGAGGTTAGGCGTTTAGCTTTCAATGTAATCCAATTAAATAAGCAGTTTATTTTGGTAATTTTCTATTTATTTTAACAGACATTTTTATAGGTAGCATTAACCTACTCTTGAATTCTCACTATGTGGGTGAGTGTAGGGACAGTCCCCTCACTGTGGTCTGGGAACACCACAGGACGTGAGCGAACTGTGACACGGTCACTCGCGCAAGGGCCATCTCAGTCACAAGGCACTGGGCCTGCTCTGTGCTCTTCAGAGACTTTAAAAGATGCCACACTCCTGGGAATTCTTTTATCCCTAGGAACACAAAAAATAGATTTTTGTAACAATCTCTCTCAATGGTACCGATATATGTTTTCATTAGTTTCAGGTGTACAAAGCAACAGTGATTAGACATTTATACTCCTCACAAAGTGATCACCCCAGTAAGTCTATTGCCCACCTGACACCATACACAGTTATTAAAATATTACTGGCTATGTTCCCTATGCTGTACTTTATATTCCCATGACCATTTTTAAAAAAACTACGATTGACATTCAGTATTATTCTATATGGTACTGATATTTTTAAAGAAAGACTTTTACTAGGAGTCTTATCATTTTGACAGACAGTAAGAAAGGGAAGACCATGGCTTCCTGTAAATTGCTGAAACATGGGGCATGCGTCACCTTTCATTTTCTAGTCTAGTTTCGGTATCCATGCCCAAGGACGTATGATTGAGCACATTTTCCCTCTGGGAGGATGCGCATGTGTGTCTTTATTGTCTCCTGAATGTGGCCAGTCCCTTATTTTAAATATCTTGTGTGAGTGCGCATTTTAGAAACACCCTTAAAACAGGTATACTCTTAAAACAGTCACTTAAATATGATTTATAAAGTATATGATTGGAAAATAATCTTGTTTGTAAGTACACTGATGCAGTAGCACTGACATTTGGGTCCCATTACTACCTGGTGAGGACATGACTGAGCGTGTGCTGGGCCCTGATGCAGTGGCCCCCGGGGACTCCCGGGCACAGTGACCATTTTCCCCAGGGAGCCTCTGACCTCTTTCCCAAGGGCTGAGAAAGCATTTCCTACCTTTCCGAATCCAGAATGGAGGTACTGAAGGAATCACTGCTCTGAGGCTTGGAACTGCACCACAGATGACGGCAGAGGGTGGGATGCAGGAAAGGAAACAGATCGGAGAGCGCCTTTTCCCACTAGGGCGGGCGAGGACTTAGCCATCTGCGGGCCAGCCCAGCGCGTACAGAGGTGGGCGGGGGAGGCGGGGGACGGCCCGAGCCCCCAGGAGCAAGAGCAGCCTTCTCCCTGGACCCTGTGTGGGATGTGGCCCTGAGAACTGCTGTTCTTAAAAAGACCCTGCATGGAAACTTAGTGTGTGGGGGGAATAGCACCATTCCACCTGCTCGGTTAATTCCCTTATAAAATTCCGGAGAAGGGAATGCTTAAATTTTTATTAGTAAACGACGTCATTAACTTACAAAGTAACTTTAGTTTCCAGCCCTGGATTCTCTTCATAAGAGGTTGTGATACAGATGAATTTCTATAGTAAGGTCAGAAATTTGTTCAGTGACTAATTTCAAAATCTCTAAATTCTAACTCGGCATAGCAACAAGTATAACGTATTTAATGGTTTGTGCAATGGGGTTTACTAAACATTCTACTAGAATTCACACTGTAGCAGGAAGCCTGCGAAGTGATACAAAGGTGTCCAATAATGTGTCACTTTCTCCTTCAACGTTTCTTGGTTTATTGAGTAAACATATGGGAATTTATGGACCATTTAAGGTCTTCACCCCAATCTCCAGATATCTGGCACCTATCACGAAATAAAACCACTCAATAGTGTTTTTAAATCAAGAGTCATTAGCTGACTTGACAAGATCTACGACTAAGATATTTACTGGATTCAAAATTATGATCACACATCACTGCATTCATGAACTTCCCTTGCAATGAAACGCACATCACTTATTTCTGATGTAAAACACACGCAGATGAGTCAAATGCTGACCAGGGTTTGAAACATCTGCCCCACCCACATATCATCATAAGTTGCTACTAACCCAAAGCTAATAGTAGGAAGCATTTTCATTTTTAAGGCATCACAGCAGAATGGTGGAAAAAGATAGAATGAAGGAAAGTTATCACACTATTCTAACATCTAAGTTTGAATCAATGTTATTTAGTTTTCAAAATCCATGCTTCTCATGATTTGCATTCTTTTGTTTTGTAACAAAAATGGAATTTAGCAGATTTGCTGAAAAATTTAAATGATAACCGTAACAGGGTTAAATAAGCTTTTCATCTTGCTTTTTATTAAAAGTAAGAGGCTTATTACTAGTATCTTGGCAAAATGTAACACTGTTTTAAAGCATCTAGAATCTGTGTTACTCTGTATCTTCAAAGACATTTTAGGACCCCTTTCATACTTAATGGCTTGTGAGCATCCCCAAGACTTGGGAAGTGTGTGAAAAGTTGCCCAGATTGACAGATAAAGGAAAAAGGTCTGTATTAATTTCCAAATAAAGAAATGCACGGCGTGCTATCTCACGATGATTATACTCTAAAGTACCAATTAGAACGCATCAGAAACTAGAGCGAGTTGACACTCTACAATAAAGCAAATAATTTCCAGTTGGAGGGGCAGAAAATGTTAATATGCAATGCTCAAGACTAGAAGAATCTTTGTAAAAGGAAGCAGCTAATAAGATTTAATGATGCGTGTCAGGAAGCCGCAGTGTGTAGGGAAACACAGCTGGCTTCATTTTGTAAACTGTTTGATATACACATCTTTCCAGTTCGCCATTATCAGCTGTGCCAGTGCCACTGGGGACAGTTCAGCCTTCAAATCAGGGCACTTCCTGTCCTCTAAATTACCAGCACAATACATTAACATAACATGGTGCCATAGGCTGGTGCCCTGACGAAAGCCTGTCCGCTACTAGAGGCCTGAAGAAGCTTTCTGTAAAATGTGTGGAAACACCGTCGCCAGCCAAGTCGGCCACTAAGTGCTGGAACCACTGAGACAAATCAGAAAACAGGCAAAGCACTTGGACTTAGTGAATCAATAACCTTCACAAAACAGTCACCATCTTTATACCTTGTGTACTAAAATTCCAATTAATTCCAGAATGCTTCTCCTGAGAACCCCCAGGCTACTGCTGTTCCCTTGCCAGGGGACACATGTGTGTGCACTGAGGACCCTGTTCCAGCAGGCAGAATGCATCCTGCTCGCATCACCCCAGTTAGGAGGGACTGCAGCATGCAGGTGACAGGAGTGAGCAGCAGATGACAGAAGCACTGCGAAATGTGCACCAGATGGCAGCTAAGGGTCACTGGAACACTAGAAGTCCTGTGTTGGGCAACCATCGCCCTCAGAAGCTCTTCGACACAAACTAATTATTCAGCCACCAGAAGACAACTGCTGGGTAACAACACTAATATCAAAATGCTGTTCAAGCACTTGGAGCGCCTTATTTTAAATGTAATTACACATTAGCTGTGAAAAACAAGCATGCCCGTAATGACAAAAAGGTTGCCTGAACTAAGGGAGCTAAAACCCCAGTGCCCAGAGAATCGTCTTCCAGCACAAACACCAAACACGCATAGGGCCAGCCTCTGGGTGCATGCTACTCGTGGCCAAAGCTGGAAAGAGCCACGAACTGGGATCGGCAGTGATGTCCCCTGATTCTCGGCTCAGAAACCCAGGACACACATCAAGACAGAAGAGCACGTAGGACGGGCTGTTAGCTGTGGGCTGTCAGCTATAGGCTGTCTTAAGAAACGGCTCGGACGTGCTTGTGAAGCCTCACACTCAAAAACACACACGACACTACACGGTGCCCCGACGTCACGGCCAGTTCAGTACTGGGGTTCACTGTGTTCTCAGTGGAGAAGTGCAGGCACAAGTACTTCAGCCACACAAAAAGAAATGCATAATTCAGTGACCTTAACAAGATCAAGCCACACTAATTACCTACCACAAAATGGCTGCACTCTTGGCTTGAATTGTTTATAACTGATGAACTTCTGCCCCATATGACCTCAGCAACTGCCAACCCAATGGCCTTCACACTTTGCAAAGCTTCTGCGCGACTTCCATTACTGGGTTTGCAGCATGCTGTCACAGGCCGTTAGTGTTTCTAGCAGTCCCATCCCCACCCAGCCTGGAGTTCTGGCCGCGCGGTCCGCTGTGGGGGCTCCCGGCCCGCGTGTGGGTGCACACTGGCAATCATAAATCATATTACGGATGTTCTCACAATTACAGCTGCTGCATTTTCCATTCATTACACAAACTTTCATTAGGTTCATGAAACAGACTAGTCAAATCTGATCAAATGCTGATCAGAATGTTTTATTATTTTTATTTAAATGTGGTGAACTGGCACTAACACTGTACTGTGGGGGAAAGAACAGACTAAACAAAATGACTCCACATTGTGACCAAAGACGACCAGAAGAAATCTCAGCAGAGGGGAGCCTGGTCGGCCACTGCTCAGAGGACACTGTCAGGCCTTCCCACCAGGGGGCGCTCCCGGTGCTACTATCACAGAAGTGGCTGCACCGGTAACACTGCCCACTTAGCAGCGGCTGGGGCAGGGGCTCTGGGCAGAGAAAGTGCGTGTGGGGCCCCCGACTCTGGGCAGGAAGGGGGTCTCCAAGAGCCGGGGTTCCAGGGAAGGGGGGCACTAGCCTCCTCTCATCTGTGCGGAGATGACCGCCCCAGAGGCATCTGTCCAGGATCCCAGATGGTCCAGGCACAACCCACGTCCCTTGTCTTCCCACAGGTCTCAGAGCGATGCGATATGCCTGATGATTAACGGCCCTTACAAGTGACTGCTCTCAAGAAAACGGTGAGGTTAGAAGCACATTCCTCCTAAAGGATAATCCTGTGACTTACGTGAAAAACAACTTAAATGGTAACTGAAGTGAAATGCTTGAAGTAAGCTTTTGTCACCAGATTTCTCGTAACAATGACACACTGCAGGCAAGCTAATTTTTCTTCAATGTCCTTTCAGAATAAGTCTGACCGAGTGGCAGGTAATGGCGCCGTAATGACTAGAACTTTCTGAAAGGGACTGACCGTCACTCGGCTGTCCCAGTATCTGAGATGCACTGTGGACACTCCACGTCACACCACAGCCCGCGTACTAGGATGTGGAGCTCTGAGAACGGGCTGTGTGCACGTGGCCGCACCCCGCAAGTAACTAACGGGTTTGTTCTCCAGCTCACCCTCTCTGTTTCAGTTTAGGACGCAGAATGTGTAATTCACTGTGGGACAGTGGAGATGACAGAGGGTGGGGGGCACGGGCGCTGGTCCAGGGCAGCCTCTGCTTCCTCGTGGCGAGGATGCTTGCTCGGTACTGGCCCGTCCACCCTGAGCAACAGGGAGCTCGGCCCACGTTACTTCCAGCTTGGATGTCTGTCTGGCGCTCTTAGCAGGCGAGACCAGTCTGAGCATGTCTGTGTCTCTGCCTGAAACGTCCCCTTCCCTTCCCTCTGGGCTGGTATTGACGGCTCAGGATGGGCTCACAAGCCACCAATTCCAGACATACAGAGAGCTGGCTGAGAAAGGTAAACAGTAAAACTTCTAGAAAGTAAGAGAGTATCTTCATGACCTAGGGTAGAGAAATATCTCTTAGGCCAGAAAAAGAAAATACTGATAAACTGGACTGCATTAGAACCCAGACCTGCTCTTTGCCGGGACACCATGAAGACAGAAAGGCAGCAACAACAAAGCGTGGGAGGTAAGTGACGTAACCACAACGTGCTTGTACCAGGATGGGGAAAGAAGCCCACAAAACAAGAACTCACAATCCAGCGGAAAAGGGGCAAAAGATACATTCAGGCTCTTCTCGGACAGCCAATGGGCACTGAAGGAGAGGCCACCTCACTGGCTGCCAGGCATGTGAAAACAGGAGACACCACTACAGACCACGCGGACCTTAGGCTTTTTAAACAACAAGACAACACAAGTGTGGGCAAAGTCCCAGATGAACCTGAATTCTCTTATACCGCTGGGAAGAGTGAAAACCGGTGCAATCATTTTGGAAGACTGGGTTACACAAAATGGAAATAAAGGGACCACATTACCCAGCAACTCCAAACGTGGGTGCACACCTGACAGAAACTGTCTGCACGCGCACGTACATGCACACAGACATTTAGAGCAGACTCATGTCAGCGGAAAGCTGGCCACAACCCAGAGACCAGTCAATTGTTTATTCACACAATGTGCACAGATGTGTGACACACTATAATGTGAACAAATCTCATAGGTGTGTTAGTGTACAAAAGAAGCCAAACACAAAAGGACACGTGTCACGTCATAACACACAGGCAATTGGCCGAGCTGCTCAGGAGTCAATGCCCCCTTCAGGGAGGGGGTGCTACAGGAGTTGTTGGGGGCGGGGGCTCTATCCTCACCTCGCCACCGACCCTGAGTGTGTGCTCACTTTGTCACAATTCACTCAGGTGTGACTTCTGTAAGTTTATGCAATTTGTGTGTGTTTGTAAAGTCAACAAAAAAAATTTAAAACCAAAAAAGTAAAACAGAAATTAAGTATTATTCTTGTTCTTAAGCAAAATTCAAGTATAAGCCAAAGCTTATACTTGACTGAGCGTGCGTAAGATGGTGTGTGGAGGAGACACTTAAGGGAACACCGAATAGGTGAACAACTTCAGAAGCGAGAGGCTGATGGGATGACATACACACTCATCCACGAGTGTAAATGTCTATGGAAGTTAGACTCAGGCATTCCTACACATCTGGAAAGCTTTAGGGTCGTGGATACCATTTTTATAGGACAAAGGCTTAGATGTGTATTTTCCTAAAAGAAGTTCCTAAATATTCAGTTTAATGGCATCTAATCTGGTCCCATCCTACTTATTAACTGATTAACATTAAAAATTAGTATTTCAGATAGATGTTAAATTGCATTCAGGTGTTTGCCACCCTGTCACCCACTGCTGCGTCTAAGTGCCAGGATGGTGTGAGGGGAACGTGGTGACACCTGAGGACGGGGAAGCCACCTGTTGACCTCCCAGCCCATGCTGCGCACGCATCACTGTGGGTGCTGAAGGTGGGTGCCTTGCTGGCTGTGACAGGTCACCTTCCCGGTTGGGTGCTGCTGACCATTGTGCAGCCCACTCCAGCCTGCACCCTCCTGGACTCTGGGGCACGTGGGACGCGTGGAGGGCAGCCTAGGACCCTCAAGCCTGCAGCACCAGGGCTGGGCTCCCTGTGAAGTGCCCGCCGGTGTCCAGGGGCTGCAGCCTTGAGGACCCCAGGCCCCTGCGCGTCCACGTCTCACTCCTGGAGTCCTGCTGAGAGGCAGCACCCCGCACACACCCCACTGTCTTTCTTGCTTCTCCGACTCCTGTCCCTTTGTTTCCAGAGAAGGCTAAGATGGGCTGTCCGCGATGGGCCGTCAGCCTGCATCGTCTCCTGCTTTGGTGCTGTTCACACTTGCAACTCTCCGCCTGCCGGAAGCCGCGGCCCCTTGAATGTCAGCAGCACGCGGCTCTTTCCGGGCACAGGCCTCGGCGTCCAGGGCTGTCGGGCTCGTTTCTGTTTCAAAGACTCTACTGAGAGACCCAAAAGCTGAGCTCGACTACACATTATTCTTTATACTAACACTGTGAAATCCGGAGTCTCCTGAGCCCGGCTACATTTCTGAGCATCGGGATGTGGCAGGATGCGGCAGGCCACGTGAGGCATAAGACGCACAGCGCCAGGTCACCTCGCCCGCGGCGGCAGACGGCAGCGGGGGCTCCGAGCACCCCCGAGCGGCCGCAGGCGGGCCTAGCGGGCTTCCTGCTCGGCTGCCGGCCCTCGGCTGCACGGCCCTCACTGCAGCTGGCGTGCGCTTCCCCTGCTCGTTTCCTTCCCAGCCCTAGCGCGGCTCCAGCGCTCTCAGGCAGCAGGAGGCCGGTCTGTGACTGAGGCCTTGCTGCACCAGCGCCAGGCCCAGCGTGTGGTCCCATCACCACCCCGAGGTCCCTCCCACCGGACTGGGACGCCTCTTCCTCCCCTCAAGCCTGACTGACTCCCTCCAAGCTCGCTGCCCTCCCCAACATCCCAGGTGCTTTAGGGTCCATTTTCAGTGTCCCCCGAACACTCCAGGAATACTTAGGCTACAGGGGGCGAGCCTTTTGCAACGGTCTGGGAAGCTGCCTGGTGCTGACGAGCTCCTGTGCCCGCTTTCAGGCGGTCAAGAGTGTGACCTAGAGCTCGGAGAATCCACACTCAGTTTATTGGTATGGAACATAACCTACAGGGTATCAAAAGGTTACAAACAGAAAGAGACACCTTTCCATGAACTAGCAACAGCAACAACAGCTCGCCCTGCACGACAACAAACCAAGAAACAGGATCAGAAAATAAAGAGAAGCGGCGGGGCCAGCAAGAAGTGGCTCCCACCTGCCAGGGTGACAAGGGGTGACCAGGAGAACCTCCCATTGTATTCTGAAAAAGTACTGTAGTGTTGACAAAACGACAAAGTGCACATTTTTATCCTCCTTGAACTATTTCTGCTCATATTAAGGGGGACAGTAGTTAAACTACCCTACTTACTCTTAAAACTCACACACAGAATATCTTTCCTGGACAGTGTAATCTTACTGCACAAAACAGATCAGAACGCGAGCAGCCTTCGTTTCTGTAACGTCCGAGTCAGCATGAATACGAAGAGAACATGTAGTTACACCCCAGCATGTTACACATCCTTAAAATGAGTCAAAATGGGTATTAACTGAAATTGTACAAATGACATGGATACTTTCAAATGTCCAAGAACCACTTACTTATCTCTTTTGGTTTTAGTTAATCAGCAACCATAAATTATCTTTAAAATTGTTATGAGTCTTTACCAGAAGGTCAAGGTTTAAGAGCGTATCTCAAATAAGGACTGATTAATGAATGTGAGGAAACTTTACAATCTGATTTCCTTCTCAAATCCAGAATATATTCCACAGTGACCCGAGCCCACTGACAGGGCCAGGCACACACACGCATCCTCCTGAAATAAGGCTGCTGCGATGTCATCTGCATTTACAAAGTACGGCAAATGCATCATCTTAGAGCGAAATTAAACCTTGGGAGCAGTCATTTTTCTTTATATTGTTTGGAATTAAAAACATATTAAATTGGTCCATTACGAAAATTCTGTTCTCTATATTGTGCGTTTCAGACCATGTCTGTATCTTAAGGCTATGAAACAATTTTTGTAATTGTAATAAAAAAACAAATTATTGGCTTTAACTTAAGAAAACTGTTGCCTGAATGACTAAGTATCGAAGCCAAACAAAGTAAATCCTTCTCTAAATTGTCCGTCAACGATCTGCTCCATTCCACAGGTTAATGACCTCTCTGCGAGGATGTGACACCGCTTGCCTGTTTTCTCTCTCTCATTTGTACGTCTCTATGCTGTGATACTGGGAGTGTCCATACTGCAGCACTCACAGGCTTGCATGTGACACAGTGAGTGTCAGCGATCAACACTGCTGCATTTCACGTCACAACAACAGCGACGTTCGCAGAAATCTAGCTCTGCGGCTTAGAGGACACAGTCTGAGCACTAGGCCCACCTCCCTACATGTGCTCACTAACTCTAACGTCACGTAATTCAGAACGTTCAAGAAAACTATCCTTAAGGCCAGAGGAGGGCGTCAGACCTAACCTAGAACACCACTCATTAAGGGTTACTATGTGCGAAGTGCAGGGACAGAGACGGAAGACCAGCGTGCCCGTGAGGACCCCTCCCGGTGATCATCTCTGTACAGAGTGACCAGTTGTACCCCCCACCACCGCGTGGCAGCCCCCCTGGGAGCAGGTTACAAAGGGCGATGGCAGCTTCAGCTGTTTCTTTGCTCAGGGTCACAGGATGGGGAGATGCTGACCTCCTGTAGAATCAGGCCTCAGCGCCTGCATCTGTCCAGGCCTTCCTGGAGACACGGGTCCCTCTGTTACGCTGTCACAACGGCCTGAGACCACAGATGTGCAAAACACAAAACACTGCTCACCAGGCGAAATGTTAGATTCCAGCTTGAGGAGACTCTGAGCTCCTTTGATGACACTGCCTCTGAGTCAGTTAAACACAATACTATCCTATACTCATCTAAAGGGTCTTGTGGGATGATGAGTTCAGTAGCCAATGTGTCTTTCATTGGTTTTCTCAATGACCCACTCATGTGTTTGCTCAATCAGAATTTACTGAACACCTAATGTGTTCGCCTTAACACATCATAAGCTTTAGCTGAAGTCTACAAAATGAACAAACACATGGTTTCAGTCTTCAGGAAAAGAAACGAAAATAAAACCACCCAAGAATAATTACGTGAGTGTGCCCATGTCTTCCTTTGCAAACACAGGCCACAGCTATGTGCCTGAGCAGAGTGGTCCAGCTGAGGTGGGGTTTGGAGCCCTGCCGTGAATAAACAGTCCAGCGTGGTCTGCGGTTCCAGGAGGAAAGGGGAGCGGGTTGGCACATGCAGCAGTCGGTTACATGAGTAAATACATTAACGGTGATGATAACCAGGCTTCTCACTGTCAGGGAAGGGAGTACAACACTGAAAAAGAAAACTAGGAGAAACCCACAGACTTGGATAACAATTGGAAGTTTACCTGCATTCACGGTGTTCAACAGACATGAATGTAAAACATAAATAGAGACTTAAAGGTGTATGTGCACCAATCCATTCCTCTACCCGCTCACCCATTCATCCATCCACTCCTCCCCTCCTTCCTTCCACCCATCCATTCCACATCTGTCTGTCGGTCCGTCTGTCCGTCCATCCGTCCACCCATCCATCCATCCACCCATCTTCCTTCCTTCCTTCCTTCCTTCCATCCATCTCACTTCCTTCCATCCATCCATCCATCCATCCACCCATCTTCCTTCCTTCCTTCCTTCCTTCCTTCCTTCCTTCCTTCCTTCCTTCCTTCCTTCCTTCCATCCATCTCACTTCCTTCCTTCCATCCATCCATCCATCCATCCACCCATCTTCCTTCCTTCCTTCCTTCCATCCATCCTTCCTTCCATCCATCCATCCATCCATCCATGCATCCATCCCACCATTCTCTGATGAAAGGAATCCAGGCCTAATCCTAGGGTTGGGACAAAGAAAGTCCAAGATGAGTCAGGAACATCTTTTGTGACAGAAAGCACAGAAAGTATTTTTCAATGGTGGGTTTACGACAATGGGACACAGACCCAGGCTGAATGGGCTCCCCCAGGCCAAAGGAGGCCCACAGGAGCATCAGCCAGCACAGTAACAGATAGTAACCCCGTGAAGTAACAGGAAACCACAGGTCACACACGACTGAGCAGAAGTGCTGTGTTTGCCACGTGGAGCATAGAAACCTCGGGAAACGTGTGCCCTGTCGTGTTCCCACCCCACGCCCTGTACCGCCAGGGCACTAACAACATCCAGGACAGCGTTTCTAACTTCAAATTCTTACAGATACGGCCATCTCCCTGACAGAGACTTCACGTCAGTCACCTTTGGGAAAATACCCAGAAGTGGAACTGCTGGATGGTTTATATCCTCTTCCAGCAGCGAATTTAAACGGCCCAACATGCACAATGTGTGAGGAGCCTGGGGTGCAGGGAAAACAAGGCACAGCCTGCTTCCAGGGAGTTTCAGATCTCCCGGAAGAGGCAGACAGTGGATGGGCAGTTACCCTGGTTCACTCATTTGTCCACCAGTCTGCTGGACACGTGCCGTGTACAGGGCAGGGCTCCAGAAGCGTCAAGATGAACATCTCTGTGGTCAGGAAGCTTAGCCTGAGGAAGAGCCAGACGGCTGGTCACACAATTCCCTAGCGCCACCCGTCCTCGGCACTGCAGAGAAGCGCAGGCGCTCTGGGTGAAGCAGGGAGGGCGGGCACCACCGGAGGAGGCGACAGTGGGGTCCTGGTGTTCTGGTGTTTGCCGTGAGAGCAGCAGGAATCCCTGAGCCAACCTCGCCCACTCCGTTTGGTACACGGGCGCTGTGTGACACAGAGGACAAACAGCGGGACAGGGCGCTGGGGAGAGTGGCTGTTTTTGAGTTGTCCTGGTGAGCAATGGTGGTAGCCAGACAGGGCTGGGGACGAGGAGCCTGACGGAGCTGAGACACGGTGCTCAGTGCTGGGGCGGCGGGCGGGGCACACCGACCCCAACGGTGGGGCTGGAGCAAGGACACCTGCTGACTGTAGGAAACACAGATAGGCAGAAAGCAGGTCCCAAGGGAAGTGACATCCAAGTGAGGCCTAGAGGATGTTGGTCACCGTGTTTGTGGAATGCAACGGGGAGAATGAAGGTCACGGCGAGGGTGGGTGTGAGCAGGGCCAGTGTGGAGCGGAGGAGAGGACAGGTGACAGCGCCCGCACAGGGAGGACCGCAAGGGCCCGCAGCCCCGTAAGGAGTGAGGATGCCGGCGCTCGCTAGACCGCGGCTATCCAAGCTGACAGGTTAAACGTACCAAAGGTTTCGGGTCCTCGCTCTGCCGAGGAAACCACTACAGGAAGTGACAGGCACCTTAGGCAATGACTGCGGTTCCAACGTCTAGGAACATTTTTGTGGGTCTGTGTAAAACTGACCCTTTAAAATCCTTAAAGTGTTACGGTGAAACCTGTTTATAAATTTACGTAATTCCTCTTCTCTACCTGTTTTAAGAGCATAAATTTCTGTGAACTACTAGATTCGCTTCAGAAACAAGAATAAACACCAAAAGGGACTCTTAGTTCCAGTCTGTAAGTGTCTCCCTGCCCGGAAATGTCGGCGCTTCAGCAAGTACAGAGCCGGTACCACACCAGCGTCTCGTCTTGCAGGGTCCAGTGTGCCCAGCGCGCTCTCCTCGGCCAGGAATGGACCTCAGCTTAACACGCTTTATTAGGAGTCTTCAGCGGGACATGCAGCGGTCTTCCGACCGTCCTCTCCATCTGGGCCTCCTTTAGCAAACCGGAACCCACCAGAGGAAAGAGCCCCCCAGCAGCCCACGGAGCTGCCGCACCCCCCACCCCAGCACCAGCTGCACCAGCGGGGCACACACAACGCTGGCTCTGTGAGACACAAGGTGCACCTGTCGGGAGCCGGCGGGCATCCGTGGGGCGAGGCGCTCCCAGCAGGCCTGGGGCGAAGGGCCATCGCAGACCGCTCACCGCCAGGGGCGCTGCGGCGCGCCCTGCCCACCACGGCCCGTGTGCGGTGTCCGCATGTGCGGTGTCCGCCGCCGTGCTGTCAGATACTCTGCAGGAAATACTGCAACTACTGTCTACTGCAGCTCGGAGCTGGAAGGCTCTGTTCACTGGAGGGGCGGCTAATTAACCTTCACTAACACATCTCGGGCCTCATGAAAACATTACTAGGAAATACACTGGTGCACCAATTCCAATTTACAGTGTAGTTAAATAAAAGAATGTCTAATGTTAATTTATCCCACAGAAGTTTTTGTGTTCTGTGTTCAATAGAGTTCAAAACCTTTCTTTCTGACTTCAAGGCCTCAAAATAGGTTTTGATTTCTAACAGAATTAAGCAGTTTAAAAATCAGCCTTTCAGAAATGCTGGACATGGATAACTGCCCCTCAAAAAGGGATCCCAGGCCGGTAATAGCTCACTATTGTGGGAAAATTCAAACTCACAGGATACAGCGTAAAGTTTTCCAAAACGTAATTATTAGCTGACAATGCTAATTACACAGGGAGAAAGACAGCTTCGGAATTTCCTGTTCAAGTCTGCCCTTCCCCAGGGCCTCTCACTGCACCGGTGTCCACGCACAGGCGCCCCACACAGCCTTCCAGGTCTGGGCAGGTGAGTGGCTCCTTCTTGGAGGAGGAGGCCCAAGGAGGGCCCGAGTCCTGCTCTAGCAGCCCTTCCCAAGAGAGCCTGCCTGACAGCTGACCTCTGGCTTGCAATTTTCCCCAATAAACTCTGCTTCTCAGCCCACACCATGCACAAGACCAGTTTCAGAGGCCTGGTGAGGAGGAAGGGGACCAATTTGCATAATAACAAAGGGCATCTAGCACATAGTCCCCCAACCCCCGGGGAAGACGATATTTACTCAGAATTTCCAAATACCAGGAGAACCTCCTTATCTTTCTTTTCTGTCTGCAGTCACAACATAATCAGCCACCTCTGTGCCCAGCTTCATTCCAGCCCCATAAAGAAGCTTTGAAACGGGTCTCTCACGCTCAGTCTTACTGGGTAAGATACTTCAGACCATGTTTCTTACCAGTCCCAAAGGCTTTTATCAGGAATGCTTCAGATGATCTGGTGGTAATAAACACTCAGTTTCGTGAGCTTATAAATTAAGAAGAAAATGTCATGAGAAATAAGTCATCACAAGTCCCACAAATTTCTAACAGTGTTTACGGCCTCGGGGTAAACAATCAAGCATTTCAAAAAACAAAGACAATTGTGGAAATACTTATCTGCTTCTTGAATAAATTACACTTGCCCGCCAAGAGTTTCGATGATAGAGAACTCAGTTGTCCTGCACAGAGCTGAGGAAACACGACCCTGTGGCTCTTATTTGACAGGCAACAAGTGATTAGCCAGCCCTTCACATTCAGAGCTTCCTGCGACACTAAGTCCTCTCAGTGACACAAAGGATTTGCTTTCAATAATATGCGTGTTTCCTATTTAGAACACCTGCTTTATAATCAAGCTCATATTGAAAAGGAATTTAGGGAGTAAGTCCAAGCTTTCTATTTGGATATGTGCTACATTCTCCAACAGCTCTATGTCTGCCACTCAGAATTCTGCCTCTTCGTCGCTTGCCTGAAATCATAGGTTCATTTATAGTCATGCTGCTGATGAAGCAGCACAACTTTTAACTGGGTGTGGAAGCACCCAAGTGGTGCGTGCATTGAAGGCAGTGGGCTGTCACGGCCCCGGGAACCCCACTGGGTCCCGTCTGCACGCGGCTGGAGCACGTCACATCCGCTTGTGTCTCTGCTTATCTCTGCTCAGTCTTCCATGAGGGACTCTGAAACACCATGACCTGTGAACACAGACAGTCACCCGGCAGAAGCCTTTCCACTCTTTTTCCCTTTGCACACTGACTGTCGTACCATGTCCTACAACACGCAGTTCCTCGTTCATGCAGCACATGACTGCACTTCAAACAAGAATTTAAATCCCCAAACGGTTTATTCCTCAAGAAGATAACCATTAAAAACGTTAAGGGGCATGAGACTGCATAAGCAAAGAGAAAAATAAGTTATTCTAGTGTAATATTTTAATATACACCAACACAACTTTAAAATATTAATAGACTGTCCTTTTAAAGGTAAGAAAGCTATTCTCCAGATCAGCCTTGCTGTTCCCACTTGCAAAGTACACCAGCCGACGGTACTTGGTTCCATTATCTGAAAGGCCTTTACAACAATTCAGGGAACCAGCAGAGCTCTAATTCAGGTAATGGCACATATACATCACCTGTCCGCCTGTCAGCGAGACATCTGAAAGCATCGTTTCATTAACAGCACAAACCAATGCGCCCAAGGCATTACAATAACCGCTCGGGGCTACTTGTATTATCATCTCATCCTTGACGTTCTTGCTCTCAGCAAGTTATTATTATGGACCGTGTGAAAATGGCCACCTGTCACAACTGATTTTTCTTCCCCTCCTGCGAGTATTTTTCCCCTCTTAAATGTAATCAAGTATCATCTTATTAAATATATCTCAAACGAGGTCTTATAAAGCAGTTCATTACTCCAGTCGCACTCCTTATAATTTAAACTTTCACCAAATATTATTGTAAAAGTAACTGCTTAGTAATTAAAACTTCTGATTTGTTCAAAGTTTTAAAATAAAATCTTCAAACTTGTGTGGACCCCAGCTCCCCACTGACACTCTGAGGGAAGACATTTCAATCCTGAAAAGGAGCTTTAAGACTCCTTTTTACCTTCGCGTTCCCCCACCTCACAACACTGTAGGGCGGAGTCTTGATCCCCATGTCTGGATAAAACGTGCTCCATTGTAAAAAGTACCCAATAAACTTCTGCAGTAACATCGAGCTGTATGGTCTGATGACGTAAAATGACCAAGTTAGATCTCAAGATGCAATTGCAAAGAGCAATCTGAAAGGGTGAGTTCCAGCGGGGCATTTGCCAGAGTCAACAAACTGAGTTGCAGTTTTCTGAAGTTCCCTAGGAATTCGTTTTGCAGCCCAGGTGACAGTGACCACTAAGAGGACCGGTCCCTCAGTCTTCAGCGTGCTTCAGGATCCCCTCCCAACCATCACCAATTTCTGTCTCAGGAGTCTGGGGACGGGAGGGGGTCCCAGGGGGACCTGTGCAGGTAGATGTGAAGTTGATGTCGCCACCCAGGGCCACTCCACTGGGCATGCGATGAGCTCTGTGGGCCAGGTGTCCCAGAATGAGGCAGGTGGCTGGGGCGGCAGCTGGAGAAAGGAACTTAATTTTTATTTTTATAAAGTGCATACTTGGAATAAAGTGGCAAGGTATCTACTAAACCTGGGTTTTCAGGTACAGGAGTAATCATACTTTTCTCCTTACTTTTCTGTTTGAAGTTTTCTTTTAAAAGGCAGCTAGAGAGAACAAAACGGACAAAATGAAGACAAAAAGGAGAACTGGCCAAAATAAGACTTGGGACATTAGCTGACTATATAGAATGACAAGTTTAAACATTTATTTTATGAAGCAACCAATAAAAGTGGTAAAATACCTAATATTCACTGCTCAGCTCTGGGAGGACGTTAAAAAAGTACAGATGCCAATGCCAGCCCACGAGAAACTGCAGCCTAACTGCAGAGTCCCACACACGCCCACCTCAGTCGGGACCCCTGGGGATAGCCCTCCCCGAAGGCAAACTGTGGGCTAACCAGGAAGGGGTCCTAGGGGTGTGCCGAGTGTCAGGTGCCCACACCACCACCTTAGGAGTCCGCTGCTCCTCTGACACCCCCACCCCGACCACCTGTCTCGTGACACAAGCCGATTCTTTGCTTCTGCTCTGGGCTATTGCAGAGTGGCATCAGCACATCACATGCGGGGCCTGGCTCCATTATAAGCTGAAGACCCAGCACCAGTGGCATAGCCATGAGGCTGAGCTGCTGGGCTGCCATCCTGCACACATCCGGGGCGGCGGGAGCTCCTGCCATGCTGGTACCAAGTTCACCACGTCAGATATTGGTCATTAATCTTTTGTCCTGAAGTCAGCACTGCTTTAACTGGACTGTTTTTCATCCTAGGGACTGAAGGCAATTTTACAAACCTACAGGTTCCTCTTATATGTGTTATAATGGAAGCAGCAAGTGAAAAATGGAGCAAGATGCGGGGAGAGAAGGGAAGGGAGATGCCAACTAGTGACTGACTGATGATTGTAAATATTTTCTACAAATCCAAGAAACCATGCCACTTTTTATATGGTAGCTATTCTCCATATAACAACATATATCACTTTCTTTTAAGTAATCTTAGCTTTACATCTTTAAGCGATATTCTTCCATAGAATATTTGTTTTTCTTTATAAACAAAGACTCTCCTTTTACTGAAAGCATTAATAGTTTTGTGATATTGATTTTCTCACCACAAACAAACAAAATCAATGACATCCTTTCCCCGTGGTCCAGGCTTTCTGTCACCTTGCTCTGCCTCGGGTGCCTGCCCGAAAGCCTGTCCAGTCCCCTCCCTGACCTTGGCTCTAGGGCCCTCCCCCTATAGACTACTCTTCCCTTCAGCACCGACCTCCTTCAAAGGGTCCTCCCGCTGCCCTTGCATCTGGTGGCACTGACTTCCGTGTCACCAGCGTTTCCTGGTCGCCAAGATGGCGACCCTCCCACGGCTCTCATCCCCGGTCACACACACCGACCACCCCTGGTCACACGCTCCCAGCCCACCTTCTCTCCTGGCTACTCCCTCTGTTCAGCACTTCCAGGGCTGCTTCGAGGTCCCTCTCTTCTCCAAGTTCACAGACGAGGCCTGGGAACTGTCAGCGCGAGCATGCCGTGGGCGGTCAGCAATAGATTCACTGAAGAACCCCCGGTCTTCCTCCTGCACTTGGGCACGACCGTGCTTCCTGCGTTCCATCACCTTAGGTGAGGACATTACAGTGCTCTGGCCGAGGAAGGGGACCTGCATCGTCACTGGCAGAAGCCATTTCTTCTTATTCAGTGGGCACGGGAGTGTGTCTGCAGGGTTCTCTGAGGGACCATGGAGAGCAGGGTGCCTGCCAACATGTTACGCATGAACCATGTGGAGAAATCGGCCGCGTAGGAAAAGCACTGTGCTTTTACGGCGGTGTGTATCGCAGCATGACAGACTCGCTCGTAAATATGTACCTTCGGCCCAATTCCTCTGCCATCAGTGGACCCCACCACAAAACTTCACCTAGCAATGAATGTTGTCATACACCCGTGCATATGACGGCACTCAGATCGAGTCCTGGGAACAGTTAAGCTGCCCTGAAAAAAACCAGTGAAACTTGGGTGCATGATTCGATCTCCCTATTAAATGCCTATGTTTTATTCCCAGTCGGTCAGCTGACTAAGCTCTTACTAAGTCAGGAGAGTGTGACGCAGTCTTCCGGCGCTAACATCTTACAAACAGTGGCAATCACTTCTGTCTTCCCTTCTCTATTTAGGATTCTAACACCACACACCCTTTCAATACTTCCTCGGTTATTTTTTGTCCATTACAGCTCTTGTAACCCTTTACTGAATTTTATTCTTACAAATCTGACATGCAACACTTAGAAAGATTTAATGACATGCACACTGGGAGATGTTATTTAATATAATCCCCTCCTGAGATTACTCTTTGCTTTACAAAAGTGTTTCCATCTCAAGGGGGGCTCGACAGTGCACGGTACCTTCCAGGAGAAGCAAGCGCCATGCTGACCGCTGCAGTCCTGCTCGGCAACACCGCGAAAGCCACACACCACTCTCCCTCCAAGGGCTGTGTGGCTTCATGACAAGCGCACAGGAAGTACTCGGCACAGGGCTATGCTCATACCTGGCCTGGGCCTCCACTCTCACTGCCTGGAAGAGGGCCCCACAGGCTGAGTGCACACAGGAAGGTGCCAGCAACCTGCACAGCACTTTGTCCCACATGGGACACTCAGAAGTGGCAGTGCGAGGATTCAAAGCCAATTCTGCAAACCCCCCAGGTGCCCTTTCTACTGCAGACACATTCTGCCAACACCAAGGAAATCCAGAGGGCTTTAAAACAAAAAACAAACAACAAAAAAAGAGAGAGAGAGGAAGAGGAAGAGAAAAAAGAGAAGCAGGTCGGCTGGCCGAGGAAGAGAGGCCGCAGGATGGCAGCAGGATGGCAGCAGGGTGGCTGAAGGGCCTCAGGCTCTGTGCGGGGCAGGGTGGGGCCACTGGATTCAGTGAGGATTTCCTGACTGACAGTGAGGGCTGGGTTCCAGAAGGAGGCCATCCATTCACACTGGACATTTCATTATACAGGGAGGCAGTGAGGACAGGGAATGTTTACTGAGCAGTAAAGACACAGAATCAAGTGTTGTGCGGTAGCAACGTCCACACTGGAACACAGGCAGTCAAGCTCCAGGGCCAGAGTTCTCACCCGTGGCCATAAGCTCGAGAAAGGTCACTGAAACAACTCCGGGTCAACAGCCTTTTTGTTATGATTTGACTCTCACACACGTTGACTGCATAAATAACAATCCCAGGAATGCGTAACAGGAATAGGATCAATTTAGAAATATAATCAAGCAGTCTGTAACACTAAAATCTGGTTTTTAATATACTTCTCCTGAAATGGAAATAACTTAAATAAAACTAGTTTAACAATATAACACTATCAAATTAAATACTTTAAAAACATTAATATAGATTCCTTTATTTTAAAAATGAACCACCAATATAAAAATAAAGAGTGCAAATTGTAAAATAAATAGATTGAAGAGAAATTAAGAGACCCACAATTAACTCTCTAATTATGGGCAAATTATATATCTAACAATGAAAATTTAAAAGACATGTAAAACTCTGATTAACCCAGAAAATATACTTGCGGAAATTCTTCAGTATGAGCGTAAATTGTTGTTACATAAATACAGTGAATTCAAACCACCAACACTTTGAAAGTCTGTTTCACATCATATGTTAGTTAAAATGAACGGGCTATTCAGAGCTACATGTATCTTCTTAGGAAAGGAAAGAGCAAGTTCATTAAAGCGGTCGCCCCTTAATCTAGCCTACCTTATTTTTGGGATTGGATGTGTTCATTACACTTCGAGTCTCTTTTCCAGTATAAATGACAACACCTATTACCGTACCTGCAAAAATACGAAAGGGTCCTTACAGAGATACTATAAAGGGTAAGCACAGAGATAATAATACTTTTAAGAAATCATTCTGAGATGGGAAATATTATTACACTATTCAATTTTTACATAAATTTATCCAACAGCATATTTAATTTGATTAGTTCATGAAAACCTTATCTCAACTTTTAAAACAAATTTTGAAAAACTCAAGTGATTTCTTAAGCAATACAAGTTTACCTACATATAACATGAGAATATGTACCAATAATCTTTTCACTGAAAACAGAAAGAGTGACAATGTTCATCCATCAACGTCTACTAAAATGGTAACTCTAACACCAAAGGTAAATTACAAGAGGACACTTTCTTCATTGGCCAAACTCGTCACGTGATCTTCAAACCAACATGGTACCAGCTGAACAAGAGTCTACAAGTATGTTTCCACTGTAAATATCATAGTCCTACCTGGTATAAGAGCCTCTGGTGACATTTCGGCACATATACAATGAAAACAATACGGGAAACATTACAAAAATAATTTTTGATTTTGAATTTAGATATTGTTTGTTAGTCTCTTTTATGCATGTTTCCACGTACAATTAGTTTGGTTTTCTAATTGTACGAGTCAAGAAGAAATGATAATTTTGTGGCCTATCAAACTTAAGATAAAAGAATAATAAAATATCCCTAGAACAACCCATAGATTACAAAGGCTCGGGGGCATTCATCTCTGCAATGTCACATCAAAAACCATGGGAGTCTGTTCTAGAACTGCAGCTATGCATAATTTATAACCCTAATTTTCTCAAATTTTGAAGCTGAGAAACATTATCAAGGTGAGAAAGATGATATATCCATAATACTCACTGAAATCAACAACACTGCAGAATTAACCATAATAACTAAACAACTCTGATGCTGCGTTAAGTGAATGTGTGACATCTAGTGAGTCGTCAGTCAGCAGCTAGTGAGTTCGATCTCAGGGATCTCCCGCACATAAAGCACAGCGACAGCCGCATATTTGGTGAGTCCCAGTACAAACAACTTCCTCCACGGAAGGTTCTGGAAGCCAGAAGGTGCTGGAGAACTGCTCACCAGTGATATTTGCAGAGGTTACACATTTTTCTTTTTCAGAATAATCATTTCCTTTTCCCCTCTTTTAAAAATGTGTGTCACTGGGAAAGCTGTGAGGCTTGAATTTACTGTGTTCTTGAAAGGAGAGTAAGCCCGTTTGGCATATAGGGTAACCCAAACCACACCCACGCTACCTTTATATATTATGATTCAAATAAACCTCTTAAGTGTTATGTCTGTACTTAGTATACAGAAAAATACTAAATACATAATGATATAATATTTTGAAAACTTTCCTAACTTGCCAATTAAGTTTAAGTTAATGGAAGTATAAAAGGGTCATAGATGTTAAATAAGCACAAAAATAGAACAAGACAAATTACAAGATTAATTTATTTTTAACATTAGCACAGTAAACAAGTCTCAGAGAAGGCTTAAAAATTAATCAAGCTAGAAACCACGGTCCTAACATGCAGGTAAATTATCAGATGCTGACTCTTGGCTGATGTTACAGTTTTGAAGTATCCGAGGCAAAATCAGAGAAATGACATGACTAATGAGATACTTCAATCAGATAATCTACAGCATAAAGTTGGTACGTGCATATGAAATACACATAAAAGCATTTAACAGAATTCCTCACGCATTTTTCTGTGTATAATCTATTCAAGTTTGGTAAAGGCTCTCAAGTATTATCTCACTTAATTCTCACTAAAAATGAGTACTCGCTGTACTCAAAATACTGAAGTTTTTGAGCCTGTCATGCAGTTTAAACACTAACATCACTAGTCAGCACAGCACATCTGGAATATGCTCCGTTCTCGGTGACAAAGGGTATGTATTTATAGGGTGAATGACTGAGTCAGCCTGTACATGTGGCAAAAAAGAAATGTGGCGAAGGGCTTACCTGTTGTCTTTGAAAATAAAATATAACATATTCTGCAAAATTAAGGAAAGACCAAATACGAGAATGACAAAATGTTGTAGAGAAAGATGGACAGACAGACAGAGCTAACAACCAAGCAAAGTAGTTCCTGATTGAAGTTATCATGCCCAGAACCTGCTACACACACTATGGAAAGTGCCTGGGACGGCTGCAGGATACAGATGCTTTCCTGGGGCCAATCTCACCTGCCCTCCTGCGTGAGCTCTCACAGGGGAACCAGGGGGACCACAGAGTACCCACACGCTGGGGACTTATTGCCGAGAAAGAAGATGGAGGCTCAGAGGGGCATGGACACAGGCTGTGCGAGTGAACCCACGCACATGACACACCTGCCAGCTACAGCCACGGGCACCGCAAGGAAGAGCGTGGGTCAGCCTCGGGAGTCACAGAGACCGAGGCCATGGATAGACAGAGTGACGGCTGGGACCTGCACAGGGTCTGGGCCCCACCTGCGGTGCACCCCAGGTGAAACTTTCAGGCACGCAGGAAGTGATGAGCTTCCCCGCCCACTGCCCAGCCCCCAAAGTGCCACAGTCTGAGAAGCCACGACTCCCACCCCTCACTGGGGGTTGGGGATTACAGGCCACAGGCTGGGGTGTGTTCCCTGCTGTTCCCACTTTCCTGCACGCTCAGCCAGAGGTTGTGTCTGTCCCTGCACCAGAGCTCCGGCTGTCCCTCTGGCTGCTTCTAGCGGGGGCTTCTTCAGCTGCCCCAATCCTGGATCAGGCCGAGCTTTCCCTAGAGCGGAGCCTGGCAAACCTACCATGGTGGCAGAGGGCCAGGTGTGCTTTCAAATATTAGCATGCTGTGAGGGCAAGCTTTGTAAAACTCCGCAACAGTAAATCGACAAGAGAGAGAGTAAAAACAACACCAAGATGATAGAATACAGGCCTCAAGTTTTTCAACATTAAATCACTTCATCAAATTGCTGTAAGTTTCCAGATATTTACTCGCGTTTTCTGTATTCATCAGGGTCTACCAGTCCTGACCCCCTGTGCACACGCCAGCGCTCCTTTGCCTGGGGCCCATCTGTGCTTCCAGAGTCGTGACAAGGTAAGGCGGGGACGCTCCCTTAGCCACTTGTGTGTGAGACATGGCAGCTCTGCAGAACACTGCCCCTGCTCTGAAGACAAACGGTCCCTGAGCTGACCAGGGGGAGAAGCGTGGCACCACAGGAGGCCTTGCTTGTCCCTCTGGGGACCCTCTGTCTTTGTGTCTGTCTATGGCGTTGAGTCCCTGATCCCATGCCTTCAGTCTCCTGTGACAAGGGAGGAGGCCCGAGTTCGCTCCACCTATGAGGCAACTTGAATCAACTGATATAGCTTTTAAGGTAAGATTTACAAACATGCTGGCCTTTCCTTCTCAGCTTGTAATCAGGTAGAAAGAATATGCACGTCCACACACTACTGCTGGAAAGCCAAGTCGTGCAAACACCCATCCGGGTACAGCAGTCTGGGAACATGCAGCCTAGCAACAGCTCATAGTAACAAGGTTTTTCAATAAAGAGGAGTACGGTTTAAAGATTTGAAATGAATGAAAAAAGCTTACATTTTAAAAATGTCCAAACAAGTTAAAATTAACGGCTCCTTATTTAAACTTTTGAAATGGATGCTTTTAAAGTAATCTAAATACTCTCTTAGAAGAAAAAACTACCCTGAGAAACTGAAGTCTGTATGTTAGAGAATAAGCGTCACCCGTGTGTACGTGAGGGTCTGCCGCGCCGAGCGAGCAGCCAGGAGCTGCCCCTGCCAAGGCCCCCCAGGGACCGGGGCTCAGGAGAGAAACCGTGTACTGGGGACAGGCTGGGAGGCTCCCGCTCAGGCGGCTTCGGTCTCTTGGGGAAGAAAGGCCACAAATCAACAGTCTGGAGATCAGCAACAACATTCTAACACACAGGGGACAAAAGAGCAGATAAACCGTCTGAAGGAAAAAAGAATCTTCCAGGATCTTTAGAATGAACTCAATTCTGATCCTTTATTCAGAAGAGTAAACAGCAGTGATCACGGCCAAGGCAGAACCAATGCCTGGACACAGAGCACACAGCCTGTGACCCAGCACCAGCTCACACGTGCATTCTGTCAACATTCTCCTGCAACGTGCTGTGTGCAAGGTGCTGAAGGGCGACAGCCATGGAGGACGAGGGCAGCTCGGCTGGGTGCAAACCTCGGTCCAGCTATGCCTGGCCGTGTGACGGTGACAGCGGGCCTGCCAGAGTCACAGTCTTTTGCCCGAGGACAGCCTGTTGCTGAACTGGGCTGCGTGGGAGGTGGGGTTGGAGGGAAAGGCGTACACGACCCACAACTGTCACCAATGTGAACACAAACACAGTCACGTGAAACAAGTGGGAGGACAAGAGTCTGACACTTCCGCAGGCAGCACAGTGCCCTCCCTCACAGTGGCTGCGAGACCCTTCCCGAGGTCTCTCCATGGCGGCCATCCTTATTTCCTCTCTCTCTTTATGTTAGTAAGTCATAACAACTCATCAGTACAAACACATCAAACACCTCAGAGAATTTCCCCCTATTAAAATGGTCCTATTTACTACCAAGCTCTCTTTAAAGGCACAAAACATCAGGACCAAATCAAACCTCCTTTCATTGTCTGCCCCTGAAAGGTGAACGTGTGCAGTGCTATGGAGTCCGTTTTACACCTTCGTGTCCACACGGGCCCCACGAAACACACGCACACAGACCTGTCCTGCATATGTGACCCCCCCCTTCTCCAGGTGCCAGGCACACTGGCCGCCCAGCCACCTTCCTGGGCCCTGGGTCTGCTGTGTCCCTCCCAGCACCAGGCCTCACACAGCTGCCGAGAGCCCCGCACACACAGCTCCCTGCTGCTGTGCAGCTTCTCCAGTCATGTCTGCGTTATGTCTCCTCGGAGGAACAGCCCCCGAGCCCCTGAGGGAGGTTTTCGGCTTGTTTGTGTTCGGAGCCCTCTGTCCGCTCCTGGGACACTCAGGGTCCTTGAAATCACCTGTCTCCTTCTCTTCCTGTCTCCCTGGCCCTTGGCTCCTGAGCACAGTCTCCGTAAGGACCGTCCCACTCAGCTCAGCCTGGTCTGGAACGGCGAGTCCACACACCAGCAGCAGACTAGTAGACGCGCTCTAAGACGACACAGAGAAGACAGACCACCCTGCCGGGATGCCCCGTGTCCGTGCCCTCACCAGCGCCCTGCCTGCTGCCTGCTACTGAGCTTCACACCTGCTTCCATAAGCAAGGTCACCTACTTTCTGAAAGGCTGGGAATCATTTAGAATTCAGTATCTGCCAGAGAGATTTGCTTCCTGAAGTGGAAATTTTTAGGTGGCCTTCCTGTTCTACCACTAGAAATACTCCAACATCTTCCATTTCACTCAAAAGAAAATTCAGAACCTCCCTCCAGGCCCTTAAAGGACCTACCTCCCAAGGCCCCTGCCTAATCTGACACTGTCTCTCCCACAGACAACCCACGAATTCTGTTGGATGAATCAGGAGAGACGAGAGCCCTCCAACAGCACCACGTACTTCCCTAGGTCTGCTGAGCTGACTCTCAGAAAGGCACACTGGCAGGTGCATCGGGAAACAGGTCAAGACGAGCCAAGCACCCTGCACTGTGCCCCGCTGGGTGTGATCCATGCAGCTTCAGGCCTCGCGACTCAGTGTAGTGTAGGAAGCGCAGCACAAGCCTCGCCCTGGGTTTGTCGGAGATCAGACTCGCAGGCCTGGCCACGCCCATTAAACAGGACTGGACGTTTAATAAGGTCCCCACATAATGCAAGGGATTCTGAGAAACACTTGTTTCTCGAGTCACTCAAAAACACAAAGCATCACCTATATAAGAGAGAGAGAACTCACTCTGAAAACAGAACTAATTGCTTACCTGATGCAACAATGGTGCTTGCCCACAAAGTATTTTCTATGCTGAGACTCTCATGAATGGGTGGATCACTGTCTTCCTGTTCAGAGAGAGAGAAGGAAAACAACAGTAAATTACCAGTTTTTCTATTACTCAGACATCAGATATCCACAGTGTGAAAAGAGTTCTCAAGCTGAAAGTACGACTAAAGGGGGAAAAAATTCACCACAGGGATTCAAGGCAGATTTGAGTAGCCAGAAGAAAGAATCAGTGAACTTGAAAATAGAACAATGGAAATTATCTATCTGAGAAACAGAAAAAAAGAAAGGTTGAAGAAAATTGAAAGGGCCTGAGGGATCTGTGGGACAGAACAGGACAAAATGGGTCATTATACTCATTATGGGAGTCCCAGAAGGAGAAGAGAGAGAAAAACGGTGGAGAGAATAAAGAAATAATAGCTAAAACTTCCCAGATTTGATGAAAGGCATGAATACAAACATCCAAGAAGCTCAACAAAATCCAAGTGCGATTAACTCATAGACCCACACTGAGATACATTATAACCAAACTTTCAAAAGACAAAGACAAAATTAGAATTCATCACATACAAGGGATCCTTGGTAAAACTGCCCATTCCTCATCAGATACTTAGGAGGCCAGAAGGCAGTGGGCCATATAGTCAAAATGTGAAAAGAAAAAGCTCGAAAAGAAAAAGCTGCCAGCCACAAATCCTACATCCAGCAAAACTGTCCCTCAAAAGTAGGTGAGAAATCAGACATTCCCAGATAGACAAAAGCTGAGGAATCTGTACCACTGGACCTGCCCTCCAAGAGATGCTCAAGGGAGTCTTGTAGGTGACAGGAGAGGACTTAGACAGTAACTGGAAGCTGACTGGAGAAATAAAGATCTCAGTAAAGGCAAATACCTGGGCAATTACAAAAGCCGGTATTATGGTAACAGTGGTTTGGAACTGCACTTTTTGTCCTATACATGATTTAAGAGACTAACACATTTAAGGAAAAAGGCAAAAACTATTAAGCAAAAAGCTGGTATTACTGTAACTTTGGTTCAGCAAACTAAAATTATGTCTTCCAATATGTGCATTAATAACTCCTGGAAAACAACTCCAGTACTCCTGGAAAAGTGTAAAATATTAGCACAGACTCATCAACACTTATTTAGTAGGTGTGGCAGAATATCCTCCTGCTTTTCGTTAAGGACAAGGGTTATGCTTTTCGAATGTATTATATTCGTAAGAGGAAAAAATGCTTCTGTGAATATTATTTAAAAACTAATATGCATCTATTTATATCTATATCTATAAAGGTGAAATACCTCTTAAATTGCTCTTTAAAAATAGACATGGAAACAACCAAAGTGTCCTTCAATAGATGATTAGATAAAGAAGATGTGGTATATAAACAGTGGAATACAACTCTGCCATAAGAAAAGATGAAATACTGCCATTTGCAACAACATGGGTGGATCGAGATTATTAGGCTAAGCAAAATAAGTGAAACAGAAAAAGTTGAGAACCATATGACTTCACTCAGATGCGGGATATAAAACTGAAAGCAACAAAGGAACACGACAAACAAACAAACAAAAACTCACAAACAACAGTTTAGTGGTTGCCAGCGGGTAAGGAGTAGGGGCGTGGTAGAAGAAGGCAAAGGGGGTTAAATATATGGTGATGGAAGGAGAACTGACTCTGGGTGGTGAGTACACAATGTGATATATGGATGATAGATTACAGAACTGTACACCTGAAACCTATGTAATTTTACTAAACAGTGTCACCCCAGTAAGTTTAATAACTACATAAATAAGTTAATGACTTAAAAAAAAATAAAGATAACCAGATAACCACTAAATATATATATTATTACATTGGACATTTTTCATTAAGCAAAAATTCAAACATAAGTTGTGTGTTGCTAACTATGTGTACAGATATCAAACATGGCCATGTATCAATACCACAACAAAAATAATGTGCAGTCTAGTTTTATCTCTACATTTTTAATGTTTATGTTCAGAGATAGAAATAACTATTTAAAATCTGAGAACTTTTTGTCTAAATCTGAAGTCACAGTTTATAAAGTATTCCTTGGAATTCTGGTTATGAAAACTTTTCTAGAATAAAGGATTACAAAAGCCTCAATAGAGGATTACAAAAGTCTTGCATCTAGAAGAAAAATAGGAAAGACATCAAGTATGGTAGCAAATCATCTCTATGTCTCTATGGGGTGACAAATCATACACGGCCCTGACATGGGTGTGAGTCCGCCTTAAAATCAGTTCACCTCCATGAAGTATTTTATTTTATTAAACATTGATAATCTGCGATCAGAATATATATATATATATTTTTTTGTTTAATTAATGTCAAATTTATTAAAGGTATCCAGTTTTAAAATCTAGTTTTTCTTAGGTTTTTAAGCTTAACTTTAAATTTTATGATTTTATTTATAAATGTATTTTGGTATAATTTATAATTAATTTATAAATATGATAAAGTTCCCTAAGCACTTATTATTAACTTGATTCAATTCTTAGGAATTTCAAACTACAACTACAAATGTAATATATTTGATTCACTAAAGTACTTCAAATATTCAACAAGCAAGCTTACAAATCTAATAAACCAATATTGCTAGCACTTAAACTCTGTTTACAAACATAATAACTCAAAAGTTATAGAATTAGGACCTTAGATTCTCTGAAAAATTCAAACATAGTTTATAAACATAATCAATTCAACTTTTACACATTTCAAATTTAAATCCCCAATCTACTACCAATTAAACAACTTTAAATATTTCAAATTAAAATCAAAAGTCTATATTCAATATTTCAAATACCGTCAAACAAAATATACCCAAATTGCCAAGATGATTAAAAAATAACTTATTGTTGAACTCAACACAAGAAAGTGTTAAGTCTTAGGTCTGAGTCACTGTCTTCACTCTTATTTGGAGACTGTGTAAGTTTGGCAAGTAGAAAAATTTAGTTAAAGTGAGGAATCATAGTTCACGCATAGTTTAACATTTAAAATTAAATGTTTGAGACACATAAATGTTTAGTTTAGAACATACAAATATACATTCATTTGACGTATCAGTTCTTTGTGTATGAGTCTGTTAATTGAAGTTCCAAGACATCTTTGTTGTACAAATCACTCTCATGTTGTATCCCCTGTGATCTATAGTTTGGATTATGTTAAAATGGAGCAAAAACTTTAAGCCACATGCAAAGCAATGTAAATGTGGATTGATTTTGGATTTTTACATTTCCTTGCAATCTTTTGTTAAAGATTGTCTTATCTACTTTTGGTTTATGAAATTTTTTAGTAAGTCTCTATTAGCTAGTTTTTCCAAAGCATTCATCCTAATTTTCTTTTTTTTTTTTTTAATTTATTGGGGTGACAATTGTTAGTAAAATTACATAGATTTCAGGTGTACAATTCTGTATTACATCATCTATAAATCCCATTGTGTGTTCACCACCCAGAGTCAGTTCTCGATCAGGATATATTTTAAGATAACAAAGAAACCAAAGTAATTTGGAAAGGAGGGAAGAAACTGAAAACACATTTTCAAAAATGCAAGTAAGAAATCACCGTTGGTGCCCCTGGTGTCTCCTTTCATACATTCCCGAAACCCTTTTCAAATGATGTCAATTCTGGCCCCTTTGCTAGCTACTTGGAAGACATTTGCTCGATATTTGATTCTCTGATTTATTTGGGATTCACAAAATCTAAACCAATCCTAACAGTTTCCAAATTATTTCCCTAGCATTGAACATATTTATAAAGTACAGTTGTGCATTAAATTTAATTCGAGGAAGAGGTCTGGCTCACAGCTGCCTTGTACACACGGGAGACCAGTGATCATTTAGCTCACTGCATTCCAGCACCAAGTTCAGTATTTGACTCTCAGGACCCTGAGGATCTTCCCTCAGGCTCCTTGGCATTACCCTAAAAATAAAAAGAAGGCCACTACCCAAAGGAGACATTCCCTCAGCTCTCAGACTTTGTCAATACGACGAAACGACCGTGATGCTGTTAGGTGTTTAAAACACAGGTGGGTAGTGTTTCTTAAAAAACAACTCATGTTAAGTTCAAAGCATGGAATTCTGATAAACACTGATGGAGACACATGAAAATCTATGTGTTCTCACTCCTAACTCCAAATGGGGTCCACATGCACATTAATCTAGGTGCTTTAGCCACGACCAGGCAAACTGAGTATCCACTTGGGATAAATCCTGCCAAGTGCAGATTCACACATTTATCAAGGTGTGAAACAAATAAAATTATTCTCCAACAGGAATTCTGAATCATTCCCACTGCATCACTGCAAAACAGTCCATGTTTACTTACCCCCTGTGGGGGCAGAGTCCCAGAAAATAGTTTACAGGCTCTTGGCCTCATGTGGAGGGGTGCTGGCTGGCTCGGGTAGTAGATGGCCATCAGCTGTGGCTGATTGGCCGTCAGCTGTAGCCATTGAGCCATTGGCCACTAATATAACTGCTGCGGCTACGGAGGAGAGTGGAGGAGAGTCGTCGGTCGGTCGGTTGGCGGAAAGGCGGACGGCAGGTCGCGCGTCCGGTGGGCCCAGCCTCCAGTTAGACCGTAGTGGTATGACTCCCTTACTTATGGCTCCGTGGGTGTTCCTTTTTGGCCTCACCATATCCTGCGTTCTTATGTGGGGAGCGGGAGCAGAGACCCCGCAGGCCGCCCTGCACGACAAATGGCACAGCAAGCAGGGTCTCCTGCACGACACCCCCCAGACTCTGAGCTATGTGACTGTGGTGTTGACCCTGCCCTTCGGAAACCTAGCCCAGAACAGGCAGTGTGTCTAGTAAGTGAATGAAGCAAAGGACGAACAAACGTGGGACCTTTCCCTCATTCCCAGCGGCCCTTCCAACTCCTTTCACTCCTCCTTTAGGACCCCTGCCTGCAGCCATCCATCATCAACTGACCACAGAAGCACAAATGAGCATGATTTTATAAGTTTAAAACACTCCTAAGGTTCCCTTCATTGGGAAATTTAAAAATTATTAACACATGCATAGCTCTTAGTATTTTCACATTGTGCCAAACTCCAAAAGAAATAAGGGCATTAAAAATTATTAAAATTTCATAAGCCTTTCTGAACTGGAAATAGAAAGTTCTATACTATTTAGTCTTAGAAATTTAATTTGGTTCGCCCACTACTCTTCTACAGCTACTTAGTAACGTCAATGCTTCGTTCTCTAATGCAGGTGTGTGCTGGGAAACAGCACATAGTGCCTTTCAGAACTGGAATAGCCATGCCGGACTTTAAATGGTAAACGTTTTTCTTATATGGAGAAAATTATTGTAAAAGTTCTTTACCATATAGCACAGAATGAAGAGTGGGAAGATGGGAAAGAAATGATCTCTAAGTAACTTCCTCTTCGGGTTTTCTTCTCCTTAATGCTACAGTTTGAAAAGATAAAATATGCTTTGGGGGGGATGCAAAATGTTAGTTTCAAGCTGTTTTCTCAATAGTGTACCCTATTTAACAAACAATAAAGATTTGCTTTTGAAAAGGACAGCATTTTGACTAGAAAAGACATGAACAGTGCAAGTGTACTATGGTTTGCAAAATAAATTACAGCAGAACATGAATTATAAAAAAGATGACATGTGGGGGCCGGCCTGGTGGCTCAGGCGGTTAGAGCTCCGTGCTGCTAACTCCGAAGGCTGCCGGTTCGATTCCCACATGGGCCAGTGGGCTCTCAACCACAAGGTTGCTGGTTCAACTCCTCCAGTCCCACAAGGGATGGTGGGCTCCGTCCCCTGCAACTAAAATTGAACATGGCACCTTGAGCTGAGCTGCCGCTGAGCTCCCGGATGGCTCATTTGGTTGGAGTGTATGCTCTCAACCACAAGGTTGCCGGTTCGACTCCCGCAAGGGATGGTGGGCTGTGCCCCCTGCAACTAGCAACGGCAACTGGACCTGGAGCTGAGCTGCGCCCTCCACAACTAAGACTGAAAGAACAACAACTTGAAGCTGAACAGAACCCTCCACAACGAAGATTGAAAGGACAACAACTTGACTTGGAGAAAAGTCCTGAAAGTGCACACTGTTCCCCAATAAAGTTCTGTTAAAAAAAAAAAAAAAAAGATGACATGTGAATATCAAGTTAAAGGACTCTGAGTACTGCTAACATTTCAAAACTGGCTACAGTTTTCAACTCCAAACTTCAGAGAGCATAGCTGTGCCTTGAACAATAAGTGAAATGAATGATGTCAGTAAAAACCACACGAGTCGTCTGTATCACAAAAGGTCACAGAGTCAGTACGTTAGGTTCCACTGACCTTGTTCTACAGTTTAAGTAGAAGGAGACATTGTTCACAATGACCATACGCATATTAGACTCTGCAAAGGCAACAGAACACAGGTGTGGCTACTGAATTACTGTGCTGATTCTTAGCTACTCATCTAGGCCGACACAATAAACATGCTTCCTCCTCTGCACACTGCACACTGTGGACTGTAAAGAAAGAACAGAAGCAGACATCACTTCTGAAAAGTTCAGTTGGTATTTTAGTAATTAGACTAAATTCCATTTTTTTTTTAAAATTCCATTTTCTAGTAACAAAAGTAGTTACTTAGCATGTTTCTTTCTTCCATCCTTTTTGAAAAATGCACACAAAAATAAAGGTTTACCATCTAAATAATTCAGGACTCAAGACTGATCTATTTAAAAGGAGCGAAACAGGACCTTGTTAGAAACACGAAACGAAGGCAATGAAAGGCAGCCCATCGGAATTACATGACTATCACAATTCGTGCAAGGGCAATGTCTCTCCAATCAACGGAAACGCCCAATGTAGCCAGGACCCCGGGCCGCCCCGATCTCTGCACCGGAGCTGACCCCCATTCAGGGAAAATGGGGGTTTGCAGCATTTTCTTTCTCACGTGGCAGCTGCATGCGTGAGCTACAGGTGGTCCCATCGCTCTCACAGTTGGCCTGTAGGAGACTTGGGGAGACTGGGGGGACATGGACAAACTCAGGGGACTGCCATTATACTAAGGCGAGCAGGAAGAGCAGAGAAATCTTTTACAAACACGAGTATTATCATTTATCTTTTAAGCTGAAAGCCCTTAAGTTGGCTGCTTCCTTCTCTTACAAGACCGTCAGGTCGGTCTCCCTTCCCCCACATGTGCAGGCTCAGTCCCACAGTCGCACACACTCACCCTCTCCCACACTCAGTCCCACGCTCAGTGATGGAATCCGTCACATGCTCGGCCGCACACAGTCTGACATTCCCTCACACGCGGTCACACACCTCTGGATGACACAGTCGCACGCGCCCCAGGGGCCAGAGCCTTGCGGCCTTGGGCTCTTCAGGCACACCTCACTCGCTCTCACTCCGACGTCAGTGCACGTCCACACGTTGTCCAGCAAACGTGTCTGACTGTCAGCAGCAGAAGTGTGAGAGGAAGAAAGCAGGTAATGGTCCAAAACGCTAACAGCGCTTAAGGTGGTGACTCGGAACTCACTGCACTCAGGCGGCCTTTCTGTAGGATTTCTTCTCCCGTATGCTCAATTCTTTAATAAGAACATGCTTTCTTTTCATAAACATCTTTGCAGAAATGCAAAACGATTAATCCTATCTGTTCCAGAACTCGGTACAAAGCACTTATTGCCAGGACACTGCCCTGCTGCTTCCACAAACACCTGGCGTGTTTGCTGCTGGAGGTGCGGTGACAAAGCAGCATCGCCTCCTCCGCAGGTGTCATCTCTGCACCCCCAGACGGCACAGGATCTGGCACGTGACACCTCCTCAGTGACTGTTTTCTGAAATTGTAACTGCTCGCCAGTCCGTGTGTGTGACCAAGACTGAAACAAAGTTGACTGCACCAACAGAAATCTTTAAAAAAATAACTGTAGCAATTAAAAGTGAACTACAGTCATACACTAAAATCCCTTCAGCATTATAAAGCATTTACGATAGCAGCATAAGTGGTTCAAATCAGAAGTTACTTGGGCCTCCCCATCCCATTAGTCAGTCAGAGGGAAAGGACCCTGAAGCTGCCCAAACACCGTGATCACACACACACACACACACACACACACACACACACGCACGCAAGGACACGGACAGCCACATACGCGCCCATCTCACCAGTTACTAAAAATCAAGAACTGATGTGATATCACAGTGCAGTAACTATTATCCAAAGCCAAAAGTGAAATAGCTAAATCACTTCAATGTAATGCCTTTCTCAAGTGTACATATGCTAAAAAACAGAAACAAACTGTACTGAATGTGTCCAAGGAGATATCTGATACAGAAAAATTTAAGAACTTGAAACATTTTCTAGGTTTTCCCTTTTTAGTTCAAATTTTCTATTTCAATTTATTCTTGATTTGACTGCACTTTTAAAAGAAAGGTTTGCTATTTTTAACTTACATACACAAGGAACATATTTGTATTTAACAGAAGATGTAACTCACCCTGGTAAACGTGCCCTCAAAACTATGGATATCCAGCAGCGGCTTCTGAGCGTGAACATAAGCGTTGATAGAAAAGAGGTCCTGGAATACACAGTATCTACATTAATTACTTACAATTAAGCAACATTTCTCGAAAATTCTTCAGTTACCAATTAATATTCTTATGTGTTATTTACCAAAAGAGATGGTGGATTTTCTTCTACTTTGTGTGCTGACATCATAAACTAGGATGGAAACTAAAAGAAACCATTTTAAGCTCCGCAGAGATGTGGTAATTCCTCAATTCTCTCAGACTACTGCCACCTACTAACAGGTGTGTGTCGAAAGCAGCTGGGAGGTGCTGATAAATCCCCATGGCGTGCGCTGCCCCACTCCAGTTTTAAAGGTGGCGCTGCGTGTGAGTATCAGAAGTCGTAAGAGTAGCAGAGAATTCAGTCTCAGTGGGGTGTAAGTTTTCCATCGCATGTAGCAAACGCCTCGCTCTGCTCACGTTTTTGTCCCAGCAGCCACTGCACTTGCTCTAGCTGTCGCCTCCCTTGGAGCCATGCACACAGTGCGTGCTTCTCCGTGACCTGCACGTACGAGGCCGGGTGGGAAGGCTGTCACTACTCGAATCATCGCCACCTTCCCAAGGGCAGTTCTTAAGCACACAACACACACCCTTTAGGTGACCCTGTTTACTGGCCACGTGTGACCTTTAATCCGCAAGACTCCACAGACGAGCCCTTAAGCACCTAATTTTCAGATCACTATAAAAGTTATGCTCCCTGGTCCAGAAAGCTTAGTTTTATTAAAATAACAGAAGTGACATTAAGCAAACAACGTATTTATAACAAACTTCCATTTTTTTAGTGATGTATAATCAGTTTTATCAGGAGGTCACTAAGAACATACATACTAGAAGGTCCTTGTCTGCCTGGACTCTGACAAAAGCGTCGCCCATGCAGGGTTTTCACTGGGCTACCTGCCAGACAGCCCAGGAAAGGGTGACTTTGCATCCAAAGTGATCAGCTTACATCTGACACTGTGGACAAAACCCCAACATGTGCAGAGACGAAGCTCATCTGAATTCTGGAATACGCTGCAGGTTTGGTGTAGCCAGATAGCAAATGCTAACGTGGATGGAAAAAGACCGAGCCAACTCATGTGCACCCAAATAATACTGGGTGAATCATGTCCACAGACGGACTGTTTATACTTGAGCTTCTTAGGATTTTCATCACTGATATTAAAAATCTTTTAATTATTGATATTTCAGCTGTTTTAACAAAACATCTCTAACTGGCTGTCGGGGAGCTGGATGAGCACAATACAGAAGTTACACAAACCTGACTTGTACTAAAGGGCTGACACTCGAATGAGCTAGTGACATTAGCGTCCACATATGAAAGGTTACAGAATCCGTGTCCCATGCTCTCTCCATGCCACCACCTACAGACCGCATAGGACGGGGGCAGTGGCACGTTCGGCGGTGGCAGCGTCCTCTCCTGTCTACTTTCCAGCCGCCCCTTGAGGAGGACCCCTCCATCTCACTAGCACTTACAAGTTACCAACAGGCGCCCAGGTCATGCGAGTGCTCACTGGACAGTCAGAAGGAGACTTCTAAATTTAAGGAAAGTTCTGAGACCTGACTGCAGGTCTCATGGAACAATCTGCTGAACACTAACAAACTGAATGAGGAGAAGAGCGAATTAACCACCCAGCAGAGAAGCAGTCCACACAAGCTCACCGCGCAGCGGGCTGCCGGCTGCCTGATGACAGACCCGACTGCAGCTCGCAGGCTCCCGTCTCGAAACAGGTAGGAGACCCGCGTTGTCTTCCCATCACCCCAGCGCCTGGACATGATGACTGCTCTCCCATACGGCGTGGTGCTGGTGCCACACCTGAGGCAGAGCTCTCAGGGCACGGTCTGGACCCTACGCTGGACCCGACACGGTCTGCCAAGAGCTGTGCCAAGCTGAGTGCAGGGATAGCCTCACAGACACACCTCGGACCTGGGACAGGTGCTGAATTCGGACCCCTCAGAGGGATCAGCTATGAAAACTGCCCGCTGGCTTGGCCGCTGGGGTCACCAGAACCACCTGCCATCAAGGGCCCATGCCCCGGTGGGCCATCTGAAATCGAGCTGCTATCAGCCCAAACCTGGGCCCCTGCGCAAACCTGCAAATGGGAGGCCACTACAAGGATGGTGACCCCTCCACGGCCCCATCTGTCTCAGGGGTGTCTCACAGCTGTCACCTTGCATTTGGCACTTGGATCAGCTGAGTTTGCAACAGAGGACCATGGGCCTGGGCCCGCTTCCCTCACTTGCTCCCACACAGGCCTAGGAAAGGCAGTGTGGTACTCAGGGCTGCTGTCCCCTGAGGGCATGGGCTGCTAGGGGCCACTCCCAAGATAAAGGGAGGAGGGGTGACTGAAAAGACTGGGAGCTGGGACGGCTCAGACGACCGTGACAACAGAGAAGAAACAAGCACGACCCTAGGTGGGCAGGCAGACAAGGGCTCGGTGGTCTCTGCCTCTCCATCTGTTCGCACGCTCCCCCCAGCCCCTGCAAAGGAAACCACGGCTGCCTGTGCGAGCTTCTGCAAGCGAGTACAGCTTGAAATGCAAAGGGGACAGCTGGGTTTTCTCAGATGGACCTTATGGTGAAGGGGCGCTGTCTTCCCTGGCTCCAGCCAGGACCCTAAGGGGCATCCTGACACCAACAGTGCAGGCTGGTCTCACACAGCAGGGCAGTCCTATGATAATAATTCTGCTACTTCTGCTGTCAAGATGCCTTGGCCCAGGAGTGGCCTGTGAGCAAAAGTTAACACACGAGGCTTAGGAAAGCCTGCTTGCAAGAAGGCTGGTCCCTGGCTGGGTTCTGGGGACATGGATTTCAGGAGGGGTCCCACCCTTCCCGGATAAGAAAGGCTCACTGTACCTGAACTGTTTATTCAAACAACCTGGTTTACGCCAAACACCTGCTTTCCTTCTGCTGCCTTTGGGACACCCCAGTGAAAGCAGCTCCACCTGCTGGGCATCCCTCCAGGACAGGACTTCACACGTGTTCTCACCACCTGTGGCTGGGGGACCGAGGAGGCCTGTACAGTCCCCTGGAGGGCTCGGGGGGGGGGGGGGCTTCTGCTTAGTGTCATCCAGATTCGCCCAGGCACTTCTCCCTTTGCCACCTGTGCTCTGTCCCTTCACTGGGAGAACTCATGGCCATGAGCAGGCTAGTGGCTGAGTCCTGAGACCCCCCCCACCCCTAGGAATCATCAAAACTGGGGGTGCTCTCGAAAGTCCCCCAACACAGAGTGCCATTTTTACAGTTTTTGTTTTCTGTTTTGTTGTTTTTGCCTTGGAGCAAAAAGTTTGAGCACGGGGACTGCTGAAACAGACCATCACAGCCTTCCAGACAAAGAACCCGATGTCAGGCTGAGACAGCCCCAGCAGCTGAGCGAGAGGAGGGGGGAGGCTGGCAACAAGAGCCTCAGCAGGGCCCGAGGCTGTGAGCGCTCACTCAGACCCTGAACAGCCTCATGCACAGCGCAGATGTCGAGCGGCTGAAGAACTGACCAGACTCCGCGGCGCCCGCTGCAGGAAAGACAGAGTTCGGAGTCTGACTTCAGCCAAGTTAACTACCAGTGAAAACCAAACAAAAACACAACAGTCTTCAGAAGAACCTAACAGAATCCAGAGTTTCCACAAGTGTCTTCAATAACTGCTGAAGATACAATCCAAATTTCTAGACATACGAAGAAACAAGAACTCAAGATCCTTGTTTAAGAAAGAATTCAATAATGACTAATTCTGAGATGACCAGACAGAATTAAGAGATGAGAATTTCAAAGTAGTTATTATAATGTCTCAAAGAATCAAAGGAAAACATTGTCCCAAAGAACATATAGGAAAAGACAACACAGAAAAAGAAAACATATTTAAGAAAAAAGAAACAAATGGAAACTCCAGAATTGAAAAAAATACAATATCTGAAATACAGTATCTGCTGGGCTTAACAGCAGATGGGAGACTAGAATCAGTGAACTTGAAAATAGGTCAAGAGGTAACAGATCTGAAGGACACAGAAAAAAGATTTTGAGAATGGATATGTAATTGTAACTGGGCTCCTGGAAAAAGTGGAGAGGGAGAATGGGAAAGAAAAACTACTTGAAGAAACAATGAGTGAAAACAGATTAGTTGACAAGATAAATGCAGATTTAGGGAGCCCAGAAAAGCCCTGGACAGATGAATAAAATGTAAATATTGAAGTCACACCACTAAAAAACGAAGGTAAACAAACATCTCAAAAACACTTAGGGAAAAATGACACACTCATACAGGGCACAACTGTCACTGTAACATTGATTTCTCATTGCAAATAGTGGAAGCAGGAGACAGTAAGACAAATATTTAAAGTGCTGGAGGGGAATAAACCCTGCCAACCCAGAATTCAATATTCAGCAAAAATATCCTTCACAAAAACAGGTGAAACAAAGGTATTTTCAGATCAGCGACAATTGGAACTCGCTAGCAGACACGCACCACAAGAAACGCTAACAGAAGCTCTTCAGGCTGAAGGGAGGCAGCACCGATAGAAACACAGACCTTCAGGAAGGAATGGGTAAGAACAAAAATGGCAACTATCAAAAAGAAAACAAAAGTCCTGTTTTTTCACTTACTTTCTTTATAATATGTAGACATAATGCATATAGAAAGTATACAACTGCATGTAAAAATATATGCATACGAAAATGCACAATACACGTTCAGCATAGGGTAAACGGATCTACTCAATGACAAGGTTCTTACACGCTATGTGGAGTGATACAATTTCAACTTTTCACAAGACTTTCAGTTGAATGCATTCTGAAATCTCTAGCAACTAGTAAAAAAAGCAAAGAGGAATAGCTAAAAAGCCAACAGATAAAGTAAAACAGAATTCCAAACATATTCAATTGACCTGAAACTGAGGCAGGAACTGAAGGACCACATGAGACACTAGAGGAGGCTGAAGGCCTGAGGGCCGGGGCCGGGGATGGGGGTTGGAGGGAGACTAGGAAGAGGGCAGGGAGTAAGTGACAGCTTGACGTCTCTGAAAAGCAGGATTAGATGAAAGCTATGGGAGAATTATCCACAGGTAAGAGAAGTACCGGTTCTTCGTTGTAATGATAGGTAAAAGGGGGGAACTGGTACCAACACGGCTGGTGGTGTTTATTTATTGGTAGGAAACCGAAGGAGTTCCCATTTGATAGCATCCTTTTTCTGTGTAAGGCCGATCATCTGACGAGACAAAGGCGGGGAGGGCAGAAATGCAGGGAAGGGGAAGTCTGAGAGCACTGCCACTGAGAAGAGGCACAAGAGTGGGTGACAGGGTGGCAGTGACAGGCACTTTGCTGTGTTGTCTGTGGTCATGGTTTCCGGGTGTATGGAAGGGTGCAGCTTAATTATGTACAAAACTGCCAATTTTACCTCAATGCAATTGAAAACACACACACAAAATGACAACAGGCGGCAGGTACTAAGGACCAGGCTAGAAATGGTGATCACGAATTTATGTGTTCACCTCTGGCCTCCGTTCTGAGGGATGCGGAACAATCCTGTTTCCAGTCCTACTTAACTGTTTTTATGTCAGCAATCATACGTCCTTCTCTGAGGCCTTTTCTACTTGATCTTTTTTCATGGCTTCTGTTCTGAGTGTTACACCCTCTCAGATTTCCTAAAACCCTCTAAAGATCCCACTCCTGGAACGCCTCATCCACCTTGGCTCGGTTTCTCAATGTGCATGGTCTCCCCCTTGCCTGTTGCTGCTACACGAGTCCAATGACCCTTCAGAAAGGGGGGCAGGAGGCTGTGGGCTCCCACGCTGTGCACAGGCCTCCTCCTTTTCAGATCTCCTCTGTGGGTGGGGGCCTGATGGGTGGGTGGTACAGGTGTGGTCACAAAATACGGTGAATGTTTAATAAAAAAATGATTACAGTAAAAGGCACTTTGCCATTAATCCCCCTCAAAATATCCCCATTGCTTCGAACACACTTATCCCATCGTTCTTGCCACTTTCTGAAGCAGCTCTGGAAGTCCTCTTTCCTGAGTGTCTTTAGTTGTGCTATTGTGGCTGCCTCGATGTCCTGAATCATTTTGACTTTGGGGAAGAGCCAAAAGTCGCACCGTGCCAGATCCGGTAAATAAGGTGGGTTAGGCCACACCATAACGTTTTTATAATATTTGACAGAAATTGCCATACCAGAAGCGATGTGTGACATGGAGCACTGTCATGATGTAGGATGATTCATGGCACATTGTAAAACACACCTTCTCTCAACCGTAGCTCACACCTGACTGACTGCACCAAACAAGTTGAAACTCATCACAAACTGTTACTGAGGTTTGAGCGCCGCTTCCCATACTGAAGATCCTGCCTTTGCATTGGATGGCACTCGGCAGCAGCATTCACCGTATTTGTTGATCACACTTCGTATGTCATCACTCAAAGATAATACTCTTTAACAGAAAACAGGCAATAGCCTAAAAGTGACATGGCTCCCTTCATTTCTGGAAGAAACATTTACTATTTTGCTGCATACATTTCATTTATTTCCTACTTTGATCTAGGTGTGTGAGAAGCATACACATTTTCACATTGCTTAAAAGTTATTTAAAGAACTAGTGTGAAGTCACAGATTCTAATAAAAATGGTGATCATAACAATGAATCTGAAGGGAGCACCCGGTTCTGAGGACCGAAAAACCCTGAGTAGAACGGGCTGCAAAGTCTCGGTGTACACCGGCCCTTAAGATGGGTAAGGGATCAAAGAAAGTCAGCAGAAGGCAAATGAGGAGCCGTGCGACGACGGAGGGTGTTTCCACCCCTCTTCCCAGCTCCGTCCATGTAAGGACACAGCATCCGAGCTCTGGATGGGCACGTGCTCCCCGTGGAGAATACAGCCACCGGCTTCCTTTACAGCGAACTCTCACCATGGGCTTCACTTTGGCGATGAGCTGTGATGAGAAGTGATGTGTGCCACGTGTGAGACGCAAGCACGCTCCATGCCCTGCCCCTCCTGCCAGCCAGGCCGGAGGGGGAGCAGGCATTTGGGACAGGTGAAAGTCACACATCAAGGATGACAGAGCCATCTTCTCAGCCTTGGACCACCCACCTCTGGGATGTTGAGTGAAGGAGAAAAGACATCTCTCTGATTTGGCGGGGCAGGGGCAGGTATAGAAACAGGAAGCAGAAACCATTCTAGACCTCAGAGCAGAAAGGCATTTAACATAGGCAATAAGATACTTCCAACATGAGAGAAGGGGATGAGGCTTATGATAGAATCTCCAAAATTTACTCACAGAATGTTACCAAAATGATCCTCCATGGAAAATATTGTTGCAACTATTGACTTCAAGACACACGGATGGAGCTGGGACTGTGGGGAGCAGAGGCCGCTGCCCACACAGCAACTGCAAGAATCCCGGGAAGCACCTGCCCGCAGAGAACCCCCAACGGGCAGAAGCATGACTCGTCCTTGTTCCGGACTTACAAATGCTTTGAGAGTTCATTTCACTTGGGAAAGCTCATCACACACCTTCAAGGGGGCCTGGAAAGTACATTTGATTGCTTTTCGTGTTTCTAGAAAATAGAGATGCTACACGAGACAAAGGGTGAGCACACCAGCTTTCCACAGGGGGTCTGCTATTGCGGCTTAGACTACACATTAACTAATACAAAGTTATTTTCAAGTTAATTAGGTCAAGTTAGTTTACACAAGAAGAAATACACTATATAATTTTAGACGTATGAAAATACGACTAGAATGTTTAACAAGCACCCAAATGACTCCTAGGGTAAGGCAAATTTGAGAATCAGTCATCACTTAAGTATTATACTGTCACAGAAATGTTCAAAAAATAAAACATGCACAGAACAGACTACCTTTGGAGACAAGGAAATAAAGAGCAAGCCAACAACAGTCCTCATTTGCACATGCTCTTGAACGTCTAGGGAAATGCATTTCATCTGGTGTATTAGACATCAAATGACTGAAAAATGGCACAATAATGAGAATGTCATTTGAAGCTTTTCATGATAATCTAAAAATCATTCTGAAGTTTTCAATAATGTAGGGAAGCCTCTGCTATTAGGTCAAGGGCAACATTTGTTCGCATTACTTAAAGGTCATTAAAATACATCCTTAATCATAACATGTGGTTCATTACAAATAAAATTGCCTTTCGTTCAATAAAACTAATTAAATGTAAATGGTATTGTTTACTGCTCTATGGATCTTTTGAAATAAATCAGCAAGTCATGATTTATTGAAAATTACGGTGACCTCATTGTTGTTAATACATTTGCCTGATCACAAAAGGCAGAAACGGATTTCCCGAATGTCTCCAGTGCCTGAAACGGGTGCCTTCTGGACGACTGCAGCGACGAGGAGCGAGCCTGCTGAGACAGGAGCTGCAGTGCCCCCATTATTCCAGGCTGGGGAAACGCTAATTCTCTGATCACATCAGGTGCTCTGAGAACAACAGGACGCAGAGGTTACTCTTGATGGTGTCCTCTGTTCTTTAAGAAAAGCTCTAAGGTTTGTAAGGTTATTTATTCCTGGTGTCACAATAGACACACTGCTCATCTGCTGAAGTGAAAAACAGAGGATGACACCAAATATTCCCCAAATCCATTACATTACAGACAGAAAAGTCAAAATGAGTGACAGTTATGGGCAACGTAAGCTATTAAATGAGAAACCAAATTGCTTTGCTGTATCCACAATGAAATTAGAGCTTTCTTTTCTATGAAAAGAAATATATACATAATATGCCACATTATATGAAGCTACAAATTTAATTTGATTGATGAACCAGGAATTCAGTTAAAATTCCTTTTTCTAGAATATGCGGCTTTTTGCTTTCATGGTCACATCAAAATTTAAAACTGTTTCATTTACCACACAATTACTTAATCCAAATGCTTAATCACACACCATATCAAAGAGTATCAACCATAAAATTTTTTAATTAGGATTATTTCAATTGTACACTAGGATTATTTGAATTGTGCACTATAACTTTGTAAATATTTTGAAATTTATACATCTGTGTCACTAATAAAAATGAAAAAAAATCCTTATAATACTATATGATAAAAGATCACTTCCTGTGATCACAAGAATATTCAAAAATATATGCGGTGTGATAAAAAAATACAGCGAATGTTTAAATTTAAAAAAATTTATTACTGTAAAAGACACATTGCCATTAATCCCCCTCAAAATACTCCCGCTTGCTTCAAACACACGTATCCCATCATTCTTGCCACTTTCTGAAGCAGTGTTAGAAGTCCTCTTTTGTGAGTGTCTTTAGTTGCGCTGTTGTGGCTGCCTCCATGTCCTGAATCGATTCAAAACGTTTACCCTTCATGGTCATTTTGACTTTGGGAAAGAGCCAGAAGTCGCTCAGTGCCAGGTCCAGTGAATAAGATGGGTGAGGACACACCCTAATGTTTTTATTGGACAGAAATTGCTGTATATCCGTTGTGATCACGAAATCCAGTAAATACTGCTGCCGAGTGCCATCCAAAGGAAAGGTAGGGATCTTCAATAGGGAAGTGGTGCATGAAACCTTAGTAACAGTGTGTGACAAGTTTCAACTTGTTTGGTGCAGTCAGTTGGGTGTGAGCTACCATTGAGAGAAGGTGTATTTTAAAGTGTGCCGCAAATCACCCTCCATCATGACAATGCTCCATGTCACACATAGCTCCCAGTAAGGCAATTTCTGTTAAATAAAAACATTACGGTGTGTCCCCATCCACCTTATTCACTGGATCTGTCACCATGTGACTTCTGGCTCTTCCCCTAAGTCAAAATGATTCAGAATATCGAAGCAGCCACAACAGCACAACTAAAGATACTCACGAAAGAGCATTTCCTGAACTGCTTCAGAAAGTGGCAAGAGCAATGGGATAAGTGTGTTCAAAGAGAACAGGAGTATTTTTAGAGGGATTAACGGCAATGTGTCTTTTACTGTAATAAATTTTTTTTAGTTAAAACCTTTTCACTGTGTTAAGTGATTTCAAGTTTATTCTCCAAAATGTGTGAGAAATCCACAGAATATAATTACAGTATTTATATTTTAAGTAAATATAGTTAAGGTGCTACATTTTATTAAAAGAAATGATTAAAGTATAAAAATTTCCTATTGTTATTCATTCTTGAAAAACACAGAAATATAGAAAAATGTACATCTGCTTTCCTATACTTCCTTTCTGGAACACTGAGCTCGTGGGGTAAAGTCAAATGCCACAAGCAGCGGCATGGAAATATTGTTTGACTATAGACGAACCCTATAGCAAAAAGGTTAAACATTCACCGTATTGTTTGATTGCACCTCGTAGATCATAACAGTGTCATTTTCACTACTTTCTTAAGACATAATTTACGTGCAATAAACGGTGTCTGTTTAAAGTGTACAATTTTATGCATTTGAATACGTGTATATGCCCATTGCCACATCAATCTATGGAACATCTCTATCACCCCTCTTCCGAGCAGGGCACCCTCACCATTTTGGGCTCCACTTTCCCAGAATTCTGTACCCGTTCAAGCATACGCTACAGGCACTTGTTTGTCTGCTTTGTGTTGGGCTTTGATGTCCAACAAATTCTCTCTGATAGAGTGGCTTAACGCCACACTTTCTTTTCTACTCCTCTTAGCAAAACTACCTAGTGCCACTGATTATTGAGTGCAAGTGCTTCCAGGTGTCCAGTCCAGACTCAAGAATTCTTGGAAGTGACGCTCAGAGGGAAAGACTCAGAGGTGGGGCCACCATCCAAGCATGACAGCCAAGAGAAATCCTCCCAGTCCTTTAGGATTCATGATCTTTACCTCCCCTTTTCATCCTGGAGAGATTGATCACTTGAGGATGCTTGCTAGAGAAAAGAAAAAGGACACAGAGGAGGAGGAAATATGCAACCAAGCACTAGGAGCCCTAACCCAACAACTGCCTCAAATTACATCAGAAGTCAACAGGCTGCAAGAACGTTTCATGATAAAGACTCATTCGTTTGAACAAACAGTACGAGAAGTGTAAGCTACATGTCTTAAGTAATAAGGTGACAGCACATGAAAAAAATTTTCTGAGCACACACAAAACACTGGCTCAGAGAGACCACGTGCAGGGCCAAATCATAAGTCGATACGTAGGAAAGAACTGAATACACTCTGTGAACATAACAGAAAGAAATAACAAATAAATTATAAAAGACATCAGGAAAATCCCCAACTATTTGGTAAATAAACAATATAAATTTCCAAGTAAATGAGGGGTGAAAGAAGAAATCATAAAGGAATCAGAAAACATTTTTAACAGTATATAAAAATTTGTGTGATACAGGCTAGGTAATGCTTAGGAGATCTATAGCTCTAAAAGCTTGTAACAAAAGAGAGTCAAGTATAAAATCAAGAGTCTAACTTCTCCTTTAAGAAGTTAAGCAAGAAAAGAAAATCAGAAACAAAACAAGTAGAATGAAGGAGCTGAAGATCACAACAGGCGTCAGTGACACAGAAAACGCACAGATGGTAATCAATGAACCCAAACGCAAGCTCTTGGAAATGATCACTAAAATTGATGCACCTCTGGCTAGACTGACCAAGAAGAAAAGAGATGTAAACTACCAATATTGAGAATGAAAAAGGAGACCTACAACCACAAAAAAATAATCAAATATTATGAATTTTATGCTATTAAATTTGGCAACTTATATGAAATGGGTAAATTCATGGAAAAACACAAATTTCCTGCAAATAAAAACCACAATGAGATGTCACCTCACCCCAGTTAGAACGGCTATCATCAACAAGACAAATAGTAACCAGTGTTGGAGAGGCTGTGGAGAAAAAGGAACCCTCATACACTGTTGGTGGGAATGCAGACTGGTGCAGCCGTTATGGAAGGCAGTGTGGAAGTTCCTCAAAAAATTACGAATAGAATTGCCATATGACCCAGCAATCCCTCTCCTGGGTATCTACCCAAAAAATCTGAAAACATTCATGCATAAAGACACGTGTGCTCCAATGTTCATTGCAGCTTTGTTTACAGTGGCCAAGACATGGAAAGAACCAAAATGTCCTTCGATAGATGAATGGATAAAGAAGTTGTGGTATATATACACCACGGAATACGATTCGGCGGTAAGAAAAGATGAAATAGGAACATTTGTGACAACATGGATGGATCTTGAGAGTGTAATGCTGAGCGAAATAAGTCAGACGGAAAAGCAGCGAATCATGTGATTTCACTGATATGTGGTATATAAACCAAAAACAACAAAAGAACAAGACAAACAAATGAGAAACAGAAACTCATAGACATAGACAATAGTTTAGTGGTTACCAGAGGGTAAGGGGGATCAAATATATGGTGATGGAAGGAGAACTGACTCTTGGTGGTGAACACACAATGGGATTTATGGATGATGTACTGCAGGATTGTACACCTGAAATCTATGTGGTTTTGCTGGCAATTGTCACCCCCAATAAATTAAAAAAAAAGAAAAAGAAAAACACAAATTTCCAACGAACAGAAAATTTGATTAACTGTTATCTAACTCAGAAAGTTAACTGACAATTAAACAATTTCCCACAAAGTGAACTCCTGGCCCAGATAGTTTCAAGGGTGAATTTGTTCAATTTATTTAAAAAAGAAACAACACCACTCTTGTACCAAATACTTCAAAATAAATGCAGGAGGTGAAAAGACTTCCCATCTCATTTACTGAGGCCAGCATACCCTTAGATATCAAACCAAAGACATTGTAACAAATGCAATACAGACAAATATCCCTCATGAGCATATGCACAAAAAATGCTTCACAAAATATCAGCCAGTCGAATCCTGCAATACATGAAAAGGACACTGAGCAGGACCAAATGGGGTTTGGTGACCCCAGCCCATATAAATCATCAGATTAATAGATGACAGAGAAAAACGTATGATCGCCCCAACAGAAACAGAAAAGTCTTTGACAAATCCAATACCCATTTCCGCTAAACCTTGTAGCAAACTAGGAATGGAAAGCCTTTCCTCACCCTGAGAAGGGGAACCGAGGAGAAACCTACAGCTGTCATCACATACGATGCTAAAAGGCTGACTGTTCCCCAAGACTGGAAAAGACAAGGATGAATGGTTTCTCCACTTCTGTTCAACGCAGCATCAGCCATCTCTGCCTGGTAATACTGCAAGTTGGAGAAAGAGAAGGCTGAGATACAGACTGGAATAAGGGAGATACCTGTCTTCTCTGCACATGACATGACCGACTAGAAAGAACATTCTAGGGAATTACACAGAAGCCATTAGAGACAGGAACAGACATTTCCCCAAAGAGGACACACAGATAGCACCGAAGCACATGAGATAATGTCTGGCATTATCAGACATCACAAAAAAGCAAACCAAACGAGATATACATACACACCTACAAAATGACACGAATAAAGCGCTGCCCCGACTTGTCACCTAACGACTCCCTACGCACCCAGTTGTTCCCACTCACTGAGAAGGGGAGAAGGTCAGGTGGTTGGTGTACAAGACTCAATGCCAACACCCACTTCTCTGTTGCTTTCATCAGCGGGTCCCGTAGAATCTGCCTTCTATCAAACAGAACTAACCCAGACCATAGAAATTATACATAATTCCCCACAGAGTTTAAAGAAACCATCACAGAACGCTGAGAATTAGCAGCCCACGGAAAAGGTCATCTGACTGGCGTGCTGTGCTCCCTGGCTTTGACTGAGCAACTGATCCAGAACAGCAGTCTGGGCAACTGTCAGCAGTGCCTTCTGAGCTAGGGACTGATGGAGACTACAAGACGTACCGACATAAAATAGGCAATGGAAAATACTTGTGTGCCTAAGGAGGGGAGAATGAACAATGGAGTACAGGTTTGCCATATCTGGTTTCATAGTTTGATATCCACACATATGAGCTGCAGGATTCCAGGAGTTTCACTCTACTGCCATCGTTATTATAGAGTCTCAAGTTGTTCCACCATTGGGGGACAATCTGATTTCCAGAGTTACCACAGTATTATATTAGAATGTGCTAAGACACCACAGAAATTACTTTGGCATAATTGTCAATGATTCTTCATTGATAATGAAGAAATTATCTTTTAAAATCATCAATGCATTAAATAAGTTAATTGATATAAACAGAACCGTCCTTACTACACAGAAACGACCACTAAAAATAACCGGGTGCAGTAATTATGATGCTCACCCCCAAAGCTGGCAGCCTCTGTGTGCAGCTCACCGCCACTTTCAGCTTCCAGTCGGTTTCACCATCTAGTTGATCAGTTCGAATAAAACATGAACCTTGGAATTAAAGAAGAAAAATTTCTGAGTTACAGGACTTAAAAACAAGAATTCCATGGCACAGTGGGATTCAGAAATGATTTATCTAGAGATTCCCATCAACAAAAATCCTTAAAGCCTTTATTTAATTCACAAAATGAGTTTGCTCATTTTGAAAAGATACAGTCATGAACTACTTAATCACTTACCTCCTATGTAGTGTCCTTGCCTATTAGGGTTTAATATGAATTGTGCTTCATTTTAGAAAGACTACACTGATCATTTCTACCTTTAATTCATGTTTGATAACAAAACAGTAAGTAAATACTCAAAAATATCCAAGAATGTGATATAACTTTGCCAATAAAATATCTGACGTACATCATAAAACACACATTCAGTAATAAAAGCACAGCCAAAATGCTAAAACCCTGCTACGTACTGATAACCCTAAATCTTAACATGAAAAAATATAAATTTCAAAACTCCATTTACCCTTTGGCCATGCTATCACAGCACTTCTCACAATCTACCCTAAGGTAGAATATCATGTTTTATATGTATAGAATGCCATATACAGAAGACAAACATGCAACATTATTTATAATAAAGAGCTGGGAACATGATGAGAAAAACCAACTGACTGAAGGGGGCACATGTAGAAGTAAAAAAAAAAAAAAGAAAGCGAGAAATGAGAAAGACCTCCGTATTCAATGAAAGATCTCTCGGCTATGTGTTCTTACAGGAAGAAAACAAGATGCAAAACACTGCAGAGAATACAGCTTCTATTCAAGATCAAGGGTGGGGGGGGAAGAGAGTGTGAGTGGGCACACGTAGGGGTAACACCAAGAGGGGGAAGCGAATGGGGAGGGGCTGGAACGGAAGCTGCAACTTTCTAAATACGTTCTATGTTTTACTGTTTGCTTTGAAATCATGTTTTACATAATTAAAAAGAGAAATTACATCCAACTTTAAAAAAGCAATTCCCCCAAATAAAAGGAAGCATATAAAACAAGGTAACAAATTAGCAGTTTAATCACAAATCGAATTTAGTGACCTCGGAGGTTTTAAAAACATTTAATTGTAAAATAAAACAGTTACAAAAAGCCACACAAGCATGTGTATACCTGGGTGAAGTGACAAGGTGAATACCTTCTAAACAACTGCATCTTCCTTAGAAAAAAACAATTATTAGTCTAAAATCAAGAATTACTGCAACTTTAGTTTGTCTCTAAATCTTGTCTTCTACATCATTTAAAAGGCTAATGAATTAAAAATAATTAGTTTATTTTCTGGGGATCACAATGTATCAAGATGTAAATTTGTGACATCAACAACCAAAAGGTGTGGGGATGGAGCTATAAAGGAGCAGAGTTTCTTATTGATCTTAAGCTGGTATAAATTCAAATCAGGGTGTTACAACTTTAGGATATTAAATGTAATTCCCACGGCAACCACAAAGAAAACAGCTATAGAGTGTACACAAAAGGAAATGAGAAAGGAAGTTAAATATTTCACGACAAAATATCAGCTAAAAAAGATAATAATGCAACAATGAGGGACAAAAAGGCTTAGGCAAATGAAAAACAAACTGCACAATGAAAGAAGTTGTTCCTTATCAGTAATTACTTTAAATGTAAATGGGTTAAACTCTTAGTCAAGGAAAGAGATCGGCCAAAAGGATAAAAACATGATCCAAACACAGGTTGTCTATAAGAGGCTGACTTTAGATCCAGACATGTTGAAAGTGAAAGGATGGAGAAAGATATTCCACACAAAACACTATGGCGGTTTCTCAAAAAAAAAAAAAAAAAAAAAAAAAAAATTACCATATAACCTAGCAATTAATTCCACTTCTGGGCATATCCCCAAAAGAAGTGAAAGCAGAGTCTCAAAGAGCTGTCTGTACCCCCATGATCATAGCAGTATTCACAACAGCCAAAACCTGGAAACAACCCAAGTGTCCATTGATAGATGAATGGATAAAAAAATGTGGTATATACACACAATGGAGTATTATTCAGCCTTAGAAAGGAAGGAAATTTTGTAATATACTACACCATGAATGAACTTCAAAGACATTATGCTAAGTGAAATAAGCCAGCCATAAAAAGTGAAATACTGTATAATTCCACTTACATGAGGTTATTAGAATAGTCAAAATCATAAGGACAAAAAGTAGAATGGTGGTTGCTGGGAAGAGGGGAGAGTAAGGAGTTATTTTTTAATGGGTATAGAGTTTCTGTTCTGTAAGAATAAAAAGTTCTGGAGATGATGGTGCCAATGATTGCAAAACAATGTGAATGTATTCAATACCACTGAACTGTACACTTAAAATGGTTAAGACGTTAAATTTTTATTTTATGTGTATTTATGTGTATTTTTTGTTACATAGTAACAAAAATACATGAATTTCAAAAAGGAAACCCTTCACTAACCTTAAGAAAAGACTTACAGCTACAGTAATCAAGACAGTGTGGTGTTGGTGTAAGAACAGACAAATAGATCAATGGAACAGAATAAAGAATCCAGAAATAGACCGACACAAATATAGTCAACTGCAACAAAGATGAAAACTCAATACAACGGAGCAAAGAAACTCTCCTCAATGAACGGTTCTGGGACAACGGGACATCCATGCACAAAAACGTGAAACTACACACAGAGCTTATTACACAGACCTCCACAAAATTAACTCACAAACCAAAGTGTAAAAGCCACAGAACTCCTAGAAGGTAACACAAGAGGAAAGCTAGGTGACCTTGGGTATGCAGATGACTTTTTAGATACAACAACAAAGACATGGTCCATGAAAAAAGAATCAATGAATTGGACCTCCTTAAAATTAAAAATGTCTGCTTTGTGAAAGACAGTATCAGGAGAATGAGAAGACAAGGCACAGACTGAGGGAAAATATTTGCAAAAGACACATCTGAGAAAGGACTGTAATAAAAAATACACGAAGAACTCTTAAAATTCAGGAAGAAAACAGCACATAAAAAATGAGCCAAAGACCTGAACAAGATACACAGAGGCCAAGTAAGAATGTGAAGGAGGCGCCACGTCATATGTCCTCAGGGAAATGCAAGTTCAATCAATAAGGAGTCACCACCGCACGCCTATGAGAATCTACACGTCTAACCCAGAACAGATGACACCCAGTGCTGATGAGGACGTGGAGCCACAGGAACTCTCAGTCACTGCTGAGGGGATGCAGCCGGTGCCACTACCTTAGAGACTGCTGGGTGGTTTCTCACAAAACTAACATTCTCCCCATATGACCCAACGATCATGCTCCTTAGCACTTACCCAAAGGAGCTGGGAACTTATGTCCGCAACATCTCCTGCACACAGAAGTTATACTGGCTTTACTCAATCGCCAAAACTTACTAGCAACCAACACGTCCTTCAGTACATATATGCATCAACTGTGGTCCATGCAATGCAGAATTATTCAGCACTAAAAAGAAGTGCGCCATCAAGCCATGGAAAGACATGGAGGAAACGTTAATGCACATCACTAAGCCAACTGAAAAGCTACACACTGTGTGATTTCAACTATATGACATTCTGGAAAAGACAAAACCATGGAGACAAGCCCGAGTGGTTTCCAGGGATGCAGTGGATAAACAGGAAGAGCGCAGAGGAGTTTAGGGCAGTGACACCACTCTGTGTGGCACTATGATGGTGGACATCGGTCGTTATCCATCTGCCCAAACCTACGGAATGTACAACGCCAGAGTGACCCTAGTAGAAACCATGGGCTGTGGGGTATCATGGCGCATGGGGGCAGGTCCATCCACTGTAACTGATGTTCCAGTCTGATGGGGACGCTGATAATGAGGGAAGATGTGCTGCGTGAGAGCAGGAAGTGGGTGGGACATCTGCCTCCTTCTCATGATTTTGTAAACTTAAAGTGCTCTAAAAAATAGTACAAAATCTTAAGTTTTAAACATATTCACACAGAAAATATCAATCAAAAGCATTACACAAATATTCGTTCTTTGTAATAAAAAGAAACACTGCAAAACCCAGAATTGCACTAGAGAGACGCAGTTAGCTGGAACACCTGCTGAGCGGAGACGACTTCCCTTGTACTTTCTCACACGCGTATTTCCGGGCTGCCCTCCGGGATACCGGGCCTGGCGCCTATCCATCACCCTCCTGTAGGACTCCCAGCCCCTGCAGGCTTGGCGCGCCCACGCAGGTGCAGACGCTAACGCAGCTTCTGCCGGACGACCGCCCACTTGTGCAGCTCATTTCATCAATAACCAGCTCGTGGCCTTTTCCCTTTTACCCAGAAAACATGGCCTTGTGCCAGGTCAGCTTTCAACAATGACCGCCACAGCCACACACATTCAACACAAGGTTTTACACTACTTTGAAACAGTTCTTGATCAGTGCTGAAACGGGTTTTAACTTTATACGCAGACACAGAAATCCGAAGATTACCATAGACAGGAAATAGGTGAACAACCTCACCAAGTTCACAACTGCCTACCAGCTGCAGGCATCTAGTAAGGGCAGCACCTGAACTTCGAATGGTGGGTTCTTCCCACAGAAATGATATTGGTTATGTTTTTTTATATCTAATGGATCTATTCAAGATCACGTATCCACAAAGCAGCTGACATAACATGGTTATTTAACAGTTAAATGGTAAAAACAATTTTAAATGAGTAAAATAATACTATAAGAGATTACTATCAAAACAAACAGATAAAACTGAACAGTGGTGGGAGAGGTTGTAAATGATAAGTTTAAGGAAAGCAGGTGTACTTTTATCTTTAAAATAGTAAATGAGGATGATGAAGATTTTACAGGAAATGTCTAGACATGTTCAGGGAGAAAAAGCAACCCCGCCAATGTCTCCGTGAACTCACACAGCACGGCCGAGCTTTTCTTAACGCAGGCGTACACGTACCCTACTGGGTACCAACACTCACTAAACACCCACTAGACCAGAAACATGATTCCAGGTATAAGATTCCTACGGATCTTGCTAAGTCCACAGTCTAATACAGAAAGATAGATAACTAAATAAAAATAAGAGGGAAAAAGAAGTTCTGGGAGAAGCACAGCATGGGGTTGATCGCGCAAGAAGCCCAGCCTGAGTTCTGAAACAACATACCCGGGACCATCTGAAGCACACTAGAGGTCCTGTCCTGGAAATGCGTGGAGAAGCGCTGCTGCAAAAGCCCGAGGGGTACTGCCAGAAAATGGCTACAGCACAGGTACAGGTGAATGAGAGCAGACCCACGACCACACAACCAGCCTAGAAAGTGTCCTGAGGGAAGCACAATGGCACTTTCAAACCATGGCCAGGAAATGTCTGTAGATGGTCTGTAAGCTCTACATGATTTTCAAGTGTGCAGGCGGTCAGCGGCCCAGCACCTGCAATGCTCAGGGGTCAGCCGTGCTCGCTGTCAGCAGAACGGTCTTTTCTGCCATGACTGGGATCCTTCCGAACCTCAAGGTCCAGAGCACAATAAAAGAGACTAACAGGTGCCGGGCAGGAGGAGGCGCAGGACTGGGCTAAACAGACAGGGAGAACAAGTCTGGGACGTGGAGGGGACTTCACAGAGGACACTTCTCCAGGGCATCACTCATTTAGAAAATACCTTCCACAGAAACTAACATAAGCCTGCAAATTAAGGAAGAATTATTAATAGTTATGGCCTCTACTCTGGATCAGAAAGTGTACGAAGCGGAATGCATATACATATAGATCCACGCGCAATAGAACGTGGCCCTTTCTCCTCAGGAAAGGTTCCCAGCATTCACAGGGCATCTAAGGGCCAGTGCCGGCCTACACAACATCTGATGTCCTATAAGACAAGACACAGGTAGCAGTGCCCTGAAGTGCCACCAGGAGTGCAGGGTCAGCGCCATCACCAGGCCCACCCCAGACCCCTGCAGTGCCACCAGCTGGGAACTGGCCGCAGCTCACTGCCTATCACACTTTATCTGTCACACCAGCAGCTTCATCTGTGTGCTGGTCGCTGTCTGTCATCTGTTGACCTTGCAGTGACCTGGCTGACCGAGTTCTGGGAGTTTATTTCCCCGACAGTGTGTACCCCAGAGGCCCCTGCTCAGATTCTCCTCGCTTCCCAGGGGTTGCTCCTGGCTCCACACACACCTCTCAGTGGTCAAAGGAGGTGCTTGAACTTGAACTTGCTTGGTGGCCCAGACTGGATGCGTGGTGGGAGGCTCCTCTCTCAGGCTGGAAGCTCAGTCAAGGATGACGGCTGGAGGTTCTCTCTGTCCACTGGTGAGACCTCAGCCGTGGGCACGTGGACAATCCTGTAGACCAGTGACACCAGAAAGCATGCCAGCAAGGCTCTGGTGGCTGAGGGGCCTGCGTGTCCCGGAGCAGCCTCCCCAGCGGGCCCTGACTCCCACCCTGGGGCCCAAGCCGAGGAGCCCAGCACACCCCATGCCAAGGAGAGCCCATGGGGCCCCGTTCCACCCTTTTCTGGGCTCTGGCTGGGCTGCTACGTTCCTTGTTGGGGTGTCTCATGGACCCTCCTTCGCCTCCTTTTGAACTGCTAGCCACCAAGCTCTCCACTGTTTGCAGCAATGTGCGTAGGCATCTGCGGCAAGCTTTGGTCCCAGCAAAAGCTGCAGGACCTTGGGGCTGGGTGTGGGACAGCAGCCAGCTTTATCAGAGTGACACCTCACTTATAACTGGGTGCTGGAGAGAGGAGGGGCTGTGCTAGCCTCTTGCGCTCTACAAGCTAGCTGGTGGAGACACTGGCTGGGGCCCCAGGACCCTGGCTGGTACCGTGGGCAAAGCTCTCTCCTGAGTAGGGGCTGGGCAGCGGAGGGGAAATGAGTCAGGTGGGCACTCCTCCCAAGGTGAAGTCCTGGCTTTGGCCTGGGGACGGCAGGGAAGGGGGCCGGCCTGCCTTCGTGGATGCACTGGCTGGAGCAGGAGTTTCCTTCACACAGCGATGAGGTCCATCGGAGTCCAATGGCACAGAACCAACCCTTCTTTCTTACTGAGAAAGAAGGTCTCTGAAGAGTATTAAAACAGTTTCTCTCAAAAGACACGTAACTGGAGATTTGACCTTTACCTCAGGGATTCTCTTCAATGAAAATAAAAGTCCTCTGGTGGTTTTCAGTCAGGGGTGATTCTACTCATGCTCCAGGAGATACATGAAAACTCCTGGAAACGCTGGTTTTCAACCGTGTGTGTGTGTGTGGGGGGGGGGGGCACTGGCATCTAATGCGGTTAAGCCAAGAACCCTGTTCAACACCCTCCTGTGAGTAACAGGCCATCACAGCCCGGAGCCACCTGGCCAGCTGTGCCCAGGGCTGAAGGTGAGTAACAGGCCATCACAGCCTGGAGCCATCTGGCCAGCTGTCCCCAGGGCTGGGTACTAGCTCTAGAACTCTGGGATGCTCCCTGTCAGTCACTGCACCTGACCAAGTTTTCCATCTGCACAGTAGAAAAATAAACTGGCTTTGGAGATGTGTTGTCCAATTTAGAGGAAAATCTATTAGCTGCCAGTGAACGGGGAACTTGATTATTGAGCTATCTCTTTCGCAAACTTGGGGAAATAGTTACAGCAGCTACAGAAGAATGTATCCTGACACAGCTTAGTCCAGAACACCCTTCACACACCGCCCTAAAACCAAAACAGGTCCATGCCTACCCACCCCCATACGAGCTCAGGTCCCTTTGAGCCCCAGAAGCAATGCCTCCTGCACCCCGTGGGTGTCCTCTTGTCCCCTTATGCTGCAAAGCTACCAATCCTTTCCTCTGTCAGCCAAGGTACTCTCAACTGATCACGACCACCAGCACATCAGGACCAAAAATGCGCCCCACTGTACTGTCACCCTTTTAACCAGCCCACGTGTGGGCATTCCTACTGCCAAAATGAACCAAGCAGACTCACCGAAGCGACTCACCTTTCTAAGGCCTACCGGACAGACCTCGGGAAAGGTGTTCCAATCGTCTAGTTTCTCAACTGAAGACACAGCTGTGAGACCATGACCTGAATGAATGCATATTTATACACGCGTACACGCGTGTGTATGTTTTGATGTAAAACATACAAGCAGCTTCAAAGGACTGCATTCTAGATTCTCTCCGACACACACTTTGCAACATGAATGCCAGCTGCTCCGCTCTAGGTTTGCTTTCTAATGTATAAAATAAGAAAAGGTGAGAATCTCTACAGGCTTAAATTTCAAACATTTTGTGTTTCTAAAAGTGAAAGCTTCTCTTATCTAGATTTCTGTAAACTTGTTAAACACTGGAAACAATACAGTTGCCATTCTATAAAGTAAAAGGACTGCTTCATGTTAAACAATTACATGCTATTTTAAAAATTCATGGGAAATTGACATAATTTATCTCCAACTACATTTAACATTACTAACTTCACAGTAACCGATATGATTTAAGAAGAGAGAAGGAACTGTAGCAAAACCAGAAGTATGAGCGACGTGACTTGTCTTACACGAACTGCATCAAATAATTTCACAGTGAGCACTGGTTACAGCCAGTGCCGGTGAGGGCTCAGCAGAAATGAATTATTAAATCGGTCTGCTTATATCCTATTGCAGACTTATGAATACTTGATTGTATTTTGTATAATTGACAAGAGTTGACAGGAAAGGACAGATTTAATGACAATCAAATTAAGATCAACTAGTGTGTGTGTCCCGCAGGAGAGCTGCCTCAAGTGGTGATAAAGTAACTGATGGGACGCTGCGAGACAGACTCAGAGTCTGTCATATACCGTAATAAGTCAGCCTGTAATATTAGCAGACTGCCTGCAGCAGCTCACGAATCCAACAGCTCTGAAAGAAATGGGCCACACTATACGCCCAACAAGAGAAAAATAGACACTGACTTTGCATGTATAATCCCAGATCGTTTGCCATCAAACTTAATTTCTAAATCATTTATATGACTTAATGACTCTGCATGAAATTTTTAAGCTGGTGGCAAGATGAATGGTACCGGAGAGCGTGTGGATGAGTACAGTGTCATTCACCTACCCCTCACCCTACTAACGAGTGACAGCTGAACTATTGTAATATGTCCCAAACACTTAAACTATAATGCCATCACTTAGGAAACATGTGAAAAAGATATTGGCATTTATAAGAGATTGATGAAAATTAGTTCTCAAGCATTAATTTCTGTTAATACCACTAAAAGAATTGTGTGCATTCAAGAGATATTTGATCTGAATTAAGAAACTGATGAAGCAATTGATTAATTGGAATTTAAGCCATCAGTCACCAGATCCATCAACAGTTTCATTTACATTCTAAACAATTAGCTGACGGCCCAACAGAACAGCCTGTACTAACACACAGTCAATGCGACGCCGCCAAGAGGCCCGCACGCTGCACGGACACGCGCCCGGGGCTACTGCCCAGGCTGGGACAAGCTGCAGAGACTCAGGCTGTCTATGTCGGCGAAGGCTTGCCGATTTTTATGGTAACAGCATTAGTTATACACAAAGAATTCTGAATATGTGTACCTTGGAAAATGAGGCAATTAAAACACTTAAAATAATTACTCAAAGTCCTAAGAACAGAATTTTGAAAGCCAAGAATCCTTGACTGAAAGAAGTATCATGACACAAATTTCATACAACTGGGAATCTATTTTGTGCATTTTACAAAGAAAAGAAAAATAGGTGACATTTTCATATTTGCAATGAGTAAGTAGTAATTATTTTAACAAAAATATTTTTTCAATTATACTTGACATTCAACATTATTTTACATTAGTTTCAGGTGTACAGTGTAGTGGTTAGACTTTTATATGATTTATGAAGTGATGCCCCTGACTAGCGTAGTTCTCACAGGACACCAAATATAGTTATTACCATGTTATTGACTATATTCCCTATGCTGTACTTTACACCCCCATGACTATTTTGTAACTACCAATTTGTACTTCTTAATCCCTTCACCTTTTTCACCCAACTCCCCAACTCCCCTCTCATCGGATAACCATCAGTTTTAACAATTTAAATTTGATAGAAAAAATAAAATTGAGGAATAGAACCATACACTAAAACTGACTCCATACAGTAATGTCCTAAATTTGGATCCATTAATAACCTTCCAAAAATACATCAAACGATAAAAAATTTAGCATACATGTATATATTATGCACATTTGGGGGGAAACAAGGTGAGGAACCTTAAGACTCTCAAAGAGATCCATGACCTCGAAAATATTAAGTATCATTATACTACAACATGGACTGCAAAGCAAAGTCAGAGAAAAAGAAAAGGAAACATTTCTGAAACATCAATTTGGGTATATGTTACGAATCTGGAGTTAACACAAAAGCAAGTGTCTCATTTGCCCCTGCTAATATTCCACTTGCTCTGCTGTCTTACTATGGCGTAACAATGATACAGTGATTCAGTGAAAAGATCACTGGGAGCTGAAGCAGAATTTCCCAAACTGCTGTTAGTGATATAATCTTCAGCAAGGCATTTATGTTCTCCAGTCCTCAGATTCCTCCTCTGAAAAATGGACATATCTATCTTCCAGCTTTAAAATCCTGAATTTTCTTCATCTTTTACCTCCTAACATAATCTACATATTTCTTTTAAGTTAAGCTATTTCCATATTAAGGATCATATTCTTCATTTTACATATATTTCTATCACAATCATTAAATGGGCAATTAATATAAAAGCACCTTCAAAACGGAAAGATTTTTGTTATTCATTATACTGGATATATTTAGAAAGAAAGGCAAATCATAAATAAGTATGTGATGTCAGCAGGGATGGTGGTGTAAAAATCTCTGAAAATCATTTCTCCATAACTATAGTGAGAACATTAGCAAAAACTGTCAAAAGCAACTTATTCAGAACTCTGGAAAATGCTCAGAGGTTTGCAACAATCCCAGGTGTGTTGATTCAGGAAACACAGCTAACTCTCGCTAAGATGTTCTGACCGGCCCATTCCCAACACACCACCCCATCCCACAGCTCCACAGTGCTAAGCAAACCCAGGGGCCCAAACCCCATGAGCAGAGAAGTGTGACCACCTGACAGGGAGGTCTGGACTGCATCTGAATGACGCAGAGCTCGTTCACTGAGAACAGCGTTTTCCCTGGGATGCTGGTCGAAAACAACCACTGGCAACTGTTTAACATCACATCTCCCTCAGGTGGTCATAGAGCTGGAGTAAACAAAAGCTGAACAGAATCTTAAAAGAAGAGCTGGCCCATCAGATGACGGAAGGGGCTCTGAGAAGCCCTCACACACTACTGGCAGTCTCAAGGCCACCTGCCTGTATGGGAAACCTGAGCGGCAGGCACCCCTGACGCCCCCCAATCAGGAGGCTCCGTACGAGCAGGAGTGGAGGGGAGACAACACTGTCCACTGCCTGCCACAGTGCTGCAGGTGAAAGGGACACTCGTTCTTTTAACAGGTAAGCCTTGCAGCTTGGGTACTGAAAGAACATTCCTCTCTCACATGGAATCCAGCTGGTAGTGGAAGGAAGGGGAGTGGGCTCTGTTCCACACAGTCATTCAGGAACCTAAGCTGAGGGATGCTCTGCCATCCTCAACAGGCAGCTTCCAAGATGAAGTCAGGGACTTGTCGCAGGGAGAAGCAGATGGCTGCAAGAGAGGTTAAGGCCTGGGCTGGAAGTGGTACACCCTCCTTTGGCCATGCCCGGAATGCACAGGAAAAGGAGTCAAGCTGTATTTCCAAGAGGACAGGGAAATGGACTGGAAATGTAGCTCTCTGCCTCACCTGGGAATACAAAGCCCCCCATTAAATATCACACAGTAAAGTAAATGCATCAAGTGTGCAGAGGTCACTTGATTATTAGGTGCAGGTGAACTTTTCTGATAATGGCAGTCTCACGTTACAGTGTGAATAACCAAAACTACAGTTGGTAAAAGGAGAAAACCTTTTTCTTCTTTCTCATAACTTAAAATGTCACTTAAAAAAAACACTGTTAAAAAAAAATGCTGTTTTTAAATGGAAAACCTAAATCAACAACCCTAAAATGTAACTTTGTCCCTTCTAGAGTTTTCATGCTACATAAAAATAATACGTATGTTGAGCTTCCAATAAAAACAATACTATGCCTAATTTTCTATAAAAATATTGTTCATTTATTCAACAAAGTGAGAAATGTAAGGCAGAAAGAACTTCGGGCGGTATCACTTGATAAACCTCCCTTCGTTTCAGAGATGAGGAACATGTGTGACCACGAGGCGAGGTCCTGTAATTAGGAACTGGCCAAAGCAGACTAGACTTTAGGTTTCCTGAGTTCCAACACACACATTTCTCCTTGACCATATGAGGCTTCCATCATTGCCTCTCATCACCCCTTTTCCACTCTCTTCTAACTGTTGAAAGCTTGAGTCACATAAGTATCATTTTCCTGTTCACCATTTCCATTCACCTATGCAAACTGTCTGGTCCCATAGGCAAACTGTCTGTTACCCTACATGTGTTTTCACTCTTATAGTATCTATCCAGTCAGACACGACAACTGTCATGAGTGAACTTCCTAAATTGGTAGACTATGAATGAGTTCTGCGAAGGGAGTAACCTGGCTAGGCTCCCTTTTGTATCAAGTATTACCTGGCACACAGTAAGTGGTAAACAAATGTTTGCTGAATTGATTAATACAATTGCAAATGTACAACAGCAATCAAATTTCAAATAACATCACTGAATTATTTAGATATCAATATGGATATGAATGGAAATACTCATTTGATAGATAGATTCTGAAAGGATTGTATTTTTAAACAAACAGTGAATGCATTGTTTTAAATATCAACAGTTAAGTATAATTTAGAAATTAATAAATTCAATTATCATTCAAAGAAAAATTGTTATAAGAATTTAACCTTTCAAAATGAAAATGAAACTGTCAGCAAATGTAAATAAAAATAAAAATACCTGCTTTTTCTGAAGTCCTAAGAAATACCATGTCCGACGGAACTCTTTGATTCTGTAGAGAATATAAAATATTAATTATCTACATATAATTAATAAGTTAACACAATTCCATTCCAAAGTAGAAATAGCTATTAAAAACAACTAGCTAAAATGTTATAATTAAAATTCACGTTGAAGCAATTAACATTTATAATTTGTACTTAAAAAATGAATATTTTGACTCATATTTTAGTTAAACTGCTAAGATTTTTTTCCCCATTAATGAATCATCTAAATGGTATTTAGTGATGCCTTGAAAACTGCTCCGTTTCTGGAAAATGTTAAATATTGCCATTTCTGTGGCCTCTTTGTACCTTAACTCATCCACATAAAATAGCAGTGACTGCCTCATAAAAAATGACATCCTCCTTATCAGACAAAAATGACCCTGGAAAGTGAGGATAGCATTCTTCCAATGCCTAATACAAAACAGAGCATATCATAAATTCTGAATGAATGAAAAATGTATGACCGAGCAAACAAATTCCACAAATCTGAGGAGATATTCTTTTATAAAGCAGAAAAAATAAAAATAAAACACCTCAAAGATATTGTATGGCAATATTTACAAGTCACTATTGATACATTTATTTAATCATTATTATAATATCCTATCCATTGAGAAAGGTGTATCATACTAAAGAAAGAATATAATTAGAGTAAGAATACTTCACATAATTTCATGGATTATTTATATTTTTGAGACATACATAAAGATTTATCTACATGATATAAGAAATGGGGTATTTGTCAGTCAATAAGCAGTAAAAAAAATGTAAGTTGTTAAAGCTGAAAAACTACGCTGTAGGATAGAGCTACTTCTAACATGAAGAAAGAAGGGCAGTTATTAGGATGTGAAGAACTCCTAGGTCAAGGAAAAAAATATCACAATGTAAATTGGAAAATATTTTTAACTGGACGGTAATAAAAACTCAACACATCAAAATATGTGGAACACAGCTAAAGTCAGGAAAATGTTGAGAGGAAACTAAACACAATTAAGAGCACGGAATAGAAAAGTGAGGCTAAAAATACACAGTCAAAGAGCTAAATATCCATTTGAAAGCAAGGGAAAAACCCAGCCAATGAACCCCAAAGTAAGTACAGGGATGTAAGCATAGAAGAACAAGAATGAATGACACAGAAAACAAACATATATATGCGCATAGACAGAGAGAGATACCAGTGATAAACATCAAGCAAGTAAGTAATTTTTCAAATATGCCCATTTCAGCAATAAGAAAAAATAACAATTGAATACAACTAATAAAAGATGGGCAAGACACCTCTAAAAAAACCTGTAAAACATTAGTGAGAGAAATGAAATAAAACCTAAATAAATCAGATCATGTTCCGAAATTAGAATGTACATATTGCAAAGATGTCAAGTGTCCATAAATTGACATATATTTAACATAAATCCAATCAAAATCGCACCATGTTTCTTGGCGGGAATTGACAAGGGATTCCTAATATTTACAGGGAAATGTGAAGGCCAGGAATGACCAAGACCACCGTGAGAAACACGGAGGGTTGAGTGTACAACAAACTGAAATATGGGACTAGAGTGACTAAGACAAGCCATGCCCCACCAAGACAGATAACTGGCACTGTGACAGCAGGGACTCCAGGAGGAGGCCCCACAGGAAGACGCTAGATTCATGAGCAAGATGGAACTGCAGACCAAGGAGCAAATGAAGAGAGATATCTGCAACACAAAGGACTCCTGTCCAGAATGCACAAAGGCCTACAAACTGGTACGAAACGAGGGGATAACTCAGAAGAAAACTGGTAAGAGATTTTTAATAGGTTCTCCTCAAATAAGAAAGATACCCAAAATCACACGAGAAGGTATCCAACTCCACTGGTCTTCAAGGAAATGCACATTAAAACAACTACGATATGCATATCGAAAGTGCTAAACTAAAAAGACCGATGATGCCAAGTGCTAACAAACGTGCAGAGCAATGGGAAGCTCATGCCACTGACGAGTGGGCAGACAGTCTGAAACGTCCCTTTGCAAAACCATGTGCAGCATCTGCTAGAGTGGAGCATGCGTGCAGCCCACACCTAGCCATCCCACCCCAGCGCACATGCCACAGCGGGTGCCGTGGGAGCCGGAGGCATGGCAGCACTCCCAACAGGCACAACTTAGAAACAGCCCAGTACCCACCAGCAGGAACACGGGCAGAAGGCACAGCACTGAGAACAAAACAATGAATGACAGCGACATACAACAAAATGCAAGCATCCAGCCACAGCACTGGGTCAAAAAAGCACCCGCCCAAATACAGCCCTGTTCCCACTCAACTTTCTGGGCACCCTTGTCAAAAATCAATGAGCCATGAATTTAAGGTTTAATTTCCGGACTCTCAACTGTAAATTTATGCCAGTTCCACACTGTCTTCATTACCATAACTTTGTATGAAGTTTTGAAATGGAGACGTACGAATACTCCAATTTTGTTCACTTTTCTCAAAACTGCATTGGCTATTCTGGGTCCCCTGTATTTCCATATGAACTTTACAATTAGCTCGTCAATTTCTACAAAGTCAGCTGGAATGCTGACATGACAGCACCGAGTCAGCAGACTGATTTGGGGAGAATTGCCCCCCTAACACTGTTAACCCATCTAATCCACGAACACAGCGTGTCTGCCCATTTATTTAGGTCTTCTTCAATGTTTCAAAAATGTTTTACAGTTTTCAAAGCACAAGTTTTACACTTTTGTTAAGTGTAATTTTAAAAATAACTTTCTAAGTATTTTATTCTTTTTGATGCTATTGTAAATGGAATTTTTTTAAAATTTCATTTTCAAACCATTACACGTTATTCCTTTATCCCTTTTTATTTTCTATGAGGCACTCATAAACAAACTAGGTAACTTCAAATAATTATTGGATACTTTTGATTTTCCCCTCCCCTCAAATCTATGAGCAACATGAGAGCAGAGACGTGTCTTCTTCACAGGACACATCATGGTATACAGCGCACAGCAGTTTCTCTGATCACCACCAGCCAGAGTATCTGGACTGTTTCTGATTTTTGGCTGTTATGAATAATGCTTTTGGCTATTATGAATAATGCAGGTGTAGACATTCACGCATATGCTTTTGTGTCAAATCAACATTTCTGTGATTCAGGCCCCAGAGTTCAATTGCTGGGTCATATAATATTTGCATATTTAGTTTTTAAAGAGACTAATGATTTACCAGAATAACTGTAACATTTGATATTCCCACGAGAAACGTATGAGCGATCCACTTTCTTCACGTCACTTCTAGCACTTGGCGTCACCATTTTTACTGCAGCCATTCTGCTGTATGTGTAGCGATATTTCATTGTGCTTTAATTTGCATTTCCAGATGATTAATAATCAGAATATCTTTTCATGAGCTTATTATCTATATATCTTCTTTGGTGAAATTCTCTTCATATTTTTTGCTCATTTTTTAATTTGATTTTATTTTTACTGTTGACTTTAATAGTTTTTATATTTTCTGGATATAAATCTTTGTCAGGTATGTGGTTTACAAATATTTTCTCCAAGTTTGTAGCTTTTTAAAATCATACTGACATGTTTTTTTCACAAAGCAGTTTTTAATTTTAATCAGATGCAATTTATCATTTTTTTAACCTTTTATACATTTTGCTTTTGGTGTCAAGTCTAAGAGCTATTTTCCTACCCTAGATTCTGAATATTTTTTTCCAACGTGTTTTTCTAAAAGTTTTACAGTTCTACATTTTACATGAAAATCCATGCTCTATTTTGATTTGATATTTGTATAAAGTATCACATTTAGATTAAGGTTCATTCTTTTATCCACGGGTGTCCAAATTGCTCCAGCCCCATTTATTGAAAAAGCTATCCTTTCTCCATTTTAATTGCTTTTGCACTTTGTCAAAAATCACCTGAGCGTATTTGGGTGAGTATTTCTGGGTTCTTATAAGGTTTCATTGATCTCGCGTCTATCCTTCCACGCTCTGTTGGTTACTGGATCTAGGTAACATGCCTTAACTTCGGGAATAGTGACTCTTCTAACTTTATTCTCCTTGTCAAGACTCAGCCATTTTAGGGCCTGTGCCTAGCCCAATTAGTTTTAAAACAAGTTTGTCTTAAAAAGAGATTTTGATAGGAATTGTATTAAACCTATAGATCAGTTTTGGGGAAACTGGCATGTCCCAGTCTGAGACCATAATGTATCTATTTACTTAGATCTTGATTCTGTTCGTGAACACACTGCTATCGCTGGCATACCTAAGATTTTTTCACAGGAGTGCCTGTCAGAGCACAGCACTCTGAGCTTCAGTTTCCATGTGCTCATTGGTAGTATAGAAAAATGGGGCTGGCATTTGAGTGTTAATCTTGTATCTGCCACCTTGCTGAACTCACTCATTAGTTCCAAGAGGTTTTTATGGATCACAAGGAATTTTCAACATACACAGTCATGTCCGCTGTAAAAAGGGCTATTTTTATTTCTTCCCTTCCAATCTGAATTCCTTTTATTTCCTTCACTTGCCTATGCAGTGGCTAGCAATGCCAGCTGAGTATAAGAGTGAACATCTTGCCTGATTCCCAGGCTGTTTCCCCATTAGGTATGATGTCAGCTATAGGTTTCTTATAATTTTTTAACAAGATTAAAGTGACTCCGTGTAATGTAACCTGTTGAGAGTTTCTACCACAAGTGGGTATTGGATTTAATCGAGTGCTTTCCCTGTATCAACTGATATGATCACATGATTTTCTTTAATCTGTCAACAGGGTAGATAACGTTGGCAGAATTTCGAATGTTGAGCCAGCCTCTAGCACCTGGAATGACCTCCGCTTCGTCATGATGTGGGTGGAGGTCATGCCTCTACATACTGTTGATAGCGACTGGCAAGATTCTTAAAGAATTTCGTGTCTATATGCATGAGGGATATTTGTTTGCAGTTTTCTTTTGTTGCACTATCTTTTTCAGGTTTTGGCATTGACTCCTAAAATGACCTGGATAGTGTTTCATTCTCAACTATTTTCTGGAAACTTCTGTGTAAAAATGATGCTAAGTCTTCTTTAAAGGTTTCAAGGAATTCTTCAATGAAAACATCTGGAGCTGGGTATTTCCTTCTTTGAACATTTAAATTACTAATTCAATTTCTTTACTGACTATTCACATTATCTATTTTATTTTGGTAGTTTTGCTAGTTTGTGGTTTCAGATGAACTGGTCCATTTCATCTAAGTTGGTGCATTTAGCGTATAAGGGTGTTTGTAGCATTCTGTTATTATCCTTTTATTGGCTGCAGCATCTACAGTGACAGCCCTATTTCATAACTGATACTGGTGGGTCATGTCATCGCTCCTTATTTTCACCGGTCTTGCTCAGGGTTTACCCATTTTATTAATTTGTTTAGGGGAACTAGCTTTTACTTTCACTGATTTTCCAGCTTGTCTTCATTATTTTCAGTCTCACTGACTTCTGCTCTTCTTTGATTCCTTCCTTCCTTCTGCTTGCATTGGTTTGTTTGCTTTTCTTCCTCCAGTTTCCTGAGGCGGGAATTCAAACTGGTGATTTGAGAACTTCACTTCTTTCTAATGTAGGCACTCAGTGCTATAAAATTACCTCTCAGCACTGCCTCACGTGCATTCCACACGTTTTGATTGTTGTATTTTCATTTTCACGTAGTTACATGTATTGTATTTCCTTTAAATTCTCTACTTACCCCAAAGAGTAAAGAGCACTACTTTTCACGTTTCAGAGTTCTCTGTTGTCTTTCTGTTACTACTGTGTTTCCCCACAAATAAGACCTAACTGGAAAATAAGCCCTAGCATGATTTTTCAGGATGACATCCCCTGAACATAAGCCCTAATACGTCTTTTGGAGCAAAAATTAATATAAGACCTGGTCTTATTTTCGGGGAAACATGGTAATATTTCTAATTTGGTTCTACTACAGTAACACAGTGGTCTGTACATGTCACTTATATGTCGATTCAGCAAAGGTTTGCTATACCATTGCTGCTTCCATCTGACACTGAGAGAATGGTACTGAAGTAACCCTTATAACTGTGGATTACTCTTTCTTTTTTTGAGCTCCAATCGTTTTTGATTCATGTATTTTGTGGCTCTATTATCTGTGAGTATGAATTTAGATTATGTCTTCCTGATGGATTAACCCTATCAGTATGTAATGTCTCTCTGTGTCTAGTGATTTTTTTTACTATGAAGTATACGTTATTGGATATTAATATAGCCCCTCCTCCTTCTGATTAATTTATGTGGTATATCTCTCCATTCTTTTACTTCCAACCTCCCTGTGTCACTGGATTTGAATTTCTTGTAAACAACAGATTGTTTCTTAAGCCACTCTGCTTCTCTCCTGATTGGTGTATTTAGGCTGTTTACAATAAAGGTAATTATTGATATGTCACAGTACAAGTATGCATTTTGTTATTTATTTTCTGTTGGTTTCCTCAGATACTTATTTTTCAGTTTCTAGTATTTTGCCTTCTTGTACGTTACCTGAACCCTTTTTAGGATTCCATTTCAGTTTATTTATAGCATCTCAGAGTATATCTCTTTGCATATTTTTTGCAGTATTTGTTCTTCTGGGTATTAAAATATACACTGTAATGCTTATTAAATTGCTTAAAATACTTACTAAATTGTATTACCTCAGAAAATAGGATAAAGACACTGTATTTCAGTCTAGCTATTGAAAAAAGCAGACATTCCTTTCTGCTGAAGTTCGTTCTGGTTGACTGGTGAGTGAAGGAAGGCTCACAAAGGGTCCACTTAAATCTTGTTCTGCTTCTGTCCCAAGGAGCTTCTGCAAACCTGGACTTCAGAAAGTGGAGCTACGACCTAGAAGATGTAACCTTCACCTTCTCAATAGTTACCCTACTGGACGAGATCCTCAAGCAGTAATATTTAAATTACTATGTTAGTCTAGAAATGTAGATACTTCTTAGGTTTCCCTGTTAAGCTGGGAGACAATCTTTGGGATTGCTTTCTTCGCACTACATGCATAAAGGTAGATTCTACCCTTGACTGTGAATGTTTCTAGGCTACCAGTTTCCAAGCAAATGTCAAACAGATGCCGGTCCTTGGTTGAGTTCAAAGCTGGAGAACCAGGTGCTAAAATCCAAGTCCATCTCACACTGACACCCGTGGTCCGTTTGTACTCTCCCAGGCTGGGGCTTCCCTGTAATTCTACAACTGCTGACATCAACAACACTGGTCCCACTTTTTCTTCTAAATCTCCAAAAAGTGGATATCAATATACTAACTTTAATTCCACATGAAGATTACAGAACTAGAGCAACTATCCTAACAACATAAAACCCAGCACAGAAATATCCAAACGTTAATTCTAAATAGTAATATGGTCAAATAAAAGGGAAATAACTTTTCTGGTTAGTGATAAGTGTTGCCAGAATTCTTAAATAAACAGTAAAAGGACAAAGCCATTTGCCACAAATCTTTTCTATTCCCTTGGTTATGTCAACCAGCAAGACAAAACCTTTTATTACCATAAAACCCACAAAATTGGTTTAACAAAGACCATGATTCTATCACTAAAAATTTATCACTTCACAGTAATTGCTGGAAATTATGTCTCAAATTTCTGAATATTCAAGTTTTTAAGTAGAATACATAGGAAATTTTTATAGGAAAATGGATGTAAAATTGGCAATATGAAAACCAAATCAGGTAAAGGGTACCTCCCTATTTTTAATGTGCAGCACCATTTCCTAAATGTGAAAGATTGCAGAAGGCCCTCCTGTAGCTCTGCTACCAAATGCTGAACCGCCAGGGCTGGGTAGGGCACAGTAGCCCACAGGCCTGTGCATCATACTGATCTAATTCTGGAGAGTCATCGCACGTGCTAGCCACGGGAACACTCAAATGACAGCAAATCGAGGACCTGCAAGTGCCTTTACACTGAAGGAAAACCTCCCCTGATGTGGACACCGACCCCTTTCGTGCTGAGGGGAGGGCTCTGCCAGTGCTGCTGTGGACCCAGATCTCTATCGTTCCCATCCATCTGTTATCACATCCATCGCATGAGGCAGACGGACCACTTACAACGCGGCCAGGAAGGTTCAAGTTACTGAGTGAAATGGGAGGAAGAGAGGAGAATGAGAAAGTAAGCACATCACTCCATTAAACTAAACAGCAAAGACAAGGAGAACTTGCAAGCAGCAGAGAAAAGAGGGCAATAAGAGATGAAAGAATGAAAAGACCCAACAGCACTCATTTGATTCACAAAGAGAGATTCTATCCCAGCCATCATATTCCACCACAAACACCAGGCAGCCTCTTAAAAGTCAAAGGCAAACAGAAGGTGACTGAATGTCCCTTTAGGTGACCTGGAGACCAGGTCTCAGAGCCTGGAGTCCACTCTGCTGGCACTTTCACTTTCTCTTTCACCTTCCACTGGCAGGTTGCTGTCAGCTGCCCTGTGGAGAGGCCCACTGGGCGGGAATGGGAGAGGCCTGGGTCAAAGCTCCTGGACCTGAGGTGCCGAATCCAATGAGGCACAAGACCCTGCCAGGAGCCCCAGGAGTCGGCCTGAAGGTGACGGCCGCCTGGTTGACACCTTGACTGCCGTCTTGAGAGGGGCCAGGAAACCCAGCTATGCTGCATCCACACTCCTGACCACAGAAACTGTGAAACAAATGGTGGTGTGTAAAAAAAAAAAATTGCATCAAAATCTATATGATGAATGTACTCTCTTGTCGGCATTTGTCCTACAGAAATGTGCAAAGGTATAATGTACAAGTATGTTCACTATCATTTTACAATAGAAATCACTTGAAAAATCTAATAATTGATCAAAAGTTAGTAACTTATAATATCCATACAAATGAATACTATATAAATGAATTGCAAATCAGCAAGTTTAGTTTTATCCAATCTTGTAAAATCCAGCAAACGTGCCCCAAACTACTGTCTGTCCGCATTAACAAGATGCAGACCACTTTCGTGTCGAGGGGAAGACTCTCTGTCCCAAGTACCTCCTCCATAGGCTGGCTCAGGCTGGGGCTGTGCCCAGGCAGCCTGGGTGCCAGCTGCCACCAAGGACTCAAACGAGGCTGTCAGAGGCCTTTAGAAAACTTATCGTTTAATAGTTTTTAAAAGTCGTTTTAGAGCCTTTAAACATAAAAATGGACTGTACCATCAGTGTCTGTCCCTCAGCGACGTATGCCTACAGATACAGTTCTCACACTGTCACACTGCAGGCCACACGTAGCCCGACGATGGTAAGAACTAATACCCAACAATTTGTGTAATACATCTACCTGTAAAAGGAAATTCTAGAAACTGAAATGTACTCTACTGTAAATAGGTTCTAATACAATTCTTTGGTCAAATGAAATACTTCTGATAATGCAACAATAAGCAGTTAACACGTCTTATTTTAGGCAAAATATGATGTGATACACTGAAATATACATTAGCAAAACAGACTACACACAAAATCCAAGTTTTTCTTTACATACAGTAAATCTTACATAAAGATGTTAAGATTTAAAATAAATGTTTCAAAGAATTTCCTTCATATTCAAAAGTTACTTGCAGTCAGGCTAAATGTTAATAAATGGCATATCAAGTCTAAAATATATTAAAAATGTATCAACCTTTTCCACTATGATGAGGTCTCCAACTTGTATGTCTGAACTCTTAACTTGCACTTTACCTTAAAAAAAAGAAGAAGTATTATCAACTCAAGGAAATAAGAGCACACCAGAGTTAAACTTTCAATTGACAAATAACACTTTAGAAATTTATCTACACCTTTGCTTTCAAAATAAATGTTTCAGAGAGACAGTCACTGACAATTAACTTCTCTCAGTCAGCTCCAAATACAATGACCTGTCCCCTGGAAAACCGTGTGGGTGGGTGGGTGGGCAGGGCCCCACTTGGGACAGTCTTCCCAGAGCCGCCGTTGTTCCAGGGGTAGTCAAGGCACCGAGGATCAGAAACATCACTAAATAGATAATTTGATGAATAAGACTGAGTCACGTACACATGTAAAGTCCTGACTGCAACACTCTGAATGATACTGTCTGGCACATAATTAACAGAAAACAAGAAACAGAAAATTATACACTATCACCCTCCATTCGTAGCTTTACAGATACAGGTCAGGATTGAAAACTGAGATCTAAAGTTTTATTACAAAAAGTGACTCTTAGGGCCAGCCCGGTGGCTCAGGCGGTTAGAGCTCCATGCTCCTAACTCCAAAGGCTGCCGGTTCGATTCCCACATGGGCCAGTGGGCTCTCAACCACAAGGTTGCCAGTTCAATCGAGTCCCACAAGGGATGGTGGGCTCTGCCCCCTGCAACTAAGATTGAACACGGCACCTTGAGCTGAGCTGCCTCCCAGATGGCTCAGTTGGTTGGAGTGCGTCCTCTCAACCACAAGGTTGCCGGTTTGACTCCCACAAGGGACAGTGGGCTGCGCCCCCTGCAACTAGCAATGGCAACTGGACCTGGAGCTGAGCTGCGCCCTCCACAACTAAGATTGATAGGACAACAACTTGACTTGGAAAAAAAAGTCCTAGAAGTACATACACACTGTTCCCCAATAAAATCCTGTTCCCCTTCCCCAATAAAATCTTTTTTTTTTTTTTAAAGTGATTCTTTTCCATGATATATTGTGTAAATTCTTAAAATACCTATATTCCGTCTAGTGTACAACAGTCATGCATAAAATGTAGTATACAGTATTGACGTAATATCATGTTAGCATCATATAGAGTAGATGAAGCATTACAAAGGCATTTGAGACTCCAAGCTTTCGCTCAATCCCTGTGTCTCTGGACACGCTTCCTCCTTCCTCTCTTTCCTCTGTTTCCTTGCCTCCCTCCCTCCTTTTTTTCCTCTGTTTCTCTCCCTCCCTCCCTCCCTGTCTCAGTGGTCTTCTTACCCCGATGGGTCTCCTTTTAGGACTAACAACAGCCTTGTGAGTGTCTTTACATTTTTGTAACTACTGTTTTAAAATGGGAAAAGGTACAATTCTTTTATGTTGAGTTTATTCTGAAAGCTAACAGAACAAGAGGTAAGTTCACGTTACATTATCAAAACCTAACATTACCAGTCATTCAATGACTTTTAGACTACATTAAACTCATCATAAACCTTATTTCCTAAACACCTCTTACAGCAGCTAAGTTTCAACAGTACCAAACAAGTTCCTAAAAATGTGTTTGGAGGCTATCAATAAGCTTTATAAGTGTTGTATTTTTCATGTTCCTCAATTATATATTAAACACATAAGGGGCGGAGCTACTTTTTATTCATACTATAAAATAGCAAGGTTCTTTGGAATGATGAGGTGTGATCACAAAATACAGTGAATGTTTAAATAAAAAAATGTATTATTCAGTGAGGTCCAACTTATTCAGTGAGGTCAGTTGGATGTGAGCTACGTTGAGCTAGTGTTGAGAAGTGTGTTTTAAAGTGTGCCGTAAATGACACATTCCCATTAATTCCCCTCAAAATACTTCCCTTGCTTCGAACAAACTTATCCCATCACTCTTGCCACTTTCTGAAGCAGTTCTGAACGTCCTCTTTCGTGAGTGTCTTTAGTTGTGCTGTTGTGGCTGCCTTGATGCACTGAATCGATTCAAAACGTTTACCTTTCATGGTCATTTTGACTTTGGGGAAGAGCCAGAAGTTGCACGGTGACAGATCCAGTGAATAAAGTGGATGGGGACACACTGCAATGTTTTTATTAGACAGAAATTGCGGTATACCAGAAGCGATGTGTGACATGGAGCCTTTCCATAGTGATCACAACATACAGTGAATGCTGCTGCCGTGTGCCATCCAACGGAAAGGCAGGGATCTTCAATACAGGAAGCTGCGCGTCAAACCTTTGTAATAGTGTGTGACAAGTTCCAACTTATTCAGTGAGGTCAGTTGGATGTGAGCTACGTTGAGCTAGGGTTGAGAAGTGTGTTTTAAAGTGTGCCGTAAATCATCCTCCATCATGACAACACTCTGTGACACACATTACTTCTGGTATACAGTGATTTCTGTCAAATAAAAACATTATGGTATGTCCTCGCCCACCTTATTCACCGGATCTAGCACTATGCGACTTCTGGTTCTTCCCCAAAGTCAAAATGACCATGAAAGATAAACATTTGAATCGATTCAGGATGTCGAGGCAGCCACAACAGCACAACTAGAGACACTCACAAAAGAGAACTTCCAGAACTGCTTCAGGAAGTGGCAAGAACGATGGGATAAGTGTGTTCAAAGAGAAGGGGAGTATTTTGAGGGGGATTAATGGCAATGTGTCTTTTACTGTAATAAACTTTTAAAAATTTAAACATTCATCGTGTTGTTTGATCATACATCGTATATGTGCAACAAATCTTAAGCTATATCCACAACTGATAAGTATATGTGTAGTAATGGCCAGGAAATAGCCACAAATGAATGTCTTTTTAAATTATTTCTGCCTCAGTCACTTCAAGCTTCCTGTCTGCACCCCACTATTACGTTTATGGCTAAGCACCAGGCAGTGAAGATACCTCACTGATCTCATGTTCCCTGAGTTCACTCAGCAGAAGCCCCATCTTGTCATTTAAGGCTATTTGCTCTCCTACTGCCCATCCTCCTGCTTTTGTACACTCTCTGTCATGGACACATGTAAAAAGAAGAGGAAGAAACAGTTGTAGTCATAAGATGTAATAAATGTAGGAAATAATTTTTAAATATTTTGAAACAGAAAACATATCCTTTATCTGACTCCTTAATCAATATTTTACATATTAGAGAGGTAGTTATTATTCCGTCACATGATAACAGACAGAATTTATATTTAAAAGCCTTTAATTTTTAGGCATTATCTAGCGGTCGTTATTTATTTCAATGGAACTTACTTGCAATGACATGTTTAAGGAAAACAGTTTATGGTAAAAGCAGTGTAAAAAGTTCTCTCGTGTTAATATATTACAGTATGAACAGAATATGAGAAGGCCGAGCAGCACAGTGCCAAACCAGTATGACAACGGGACACGCCTCGAAGTCCCGGGCAGGCCCACCACTGTCTGCCTAATCTTTGATTTCTGCAGCTAGATAAACTTAAATCACTACCAAAGTTTAAGGTACAACATACTGTTACTATAGGTCATTCTTAGTTAATAAGTTCTAAGACTTTCAGTCACTACAATGAGGAGATGTACGGAGCTGCGGCCTCCCTCACGCATGGACTACAAATGCGTGCAAACACCCAGGGCCCAGTGGAGAGGGCATGCCCGGCTGTGCCAGTCCTGACAGAGGGAGAGGAGCCAAGGGCAGCCGCCATCTGTCCCAGCCCATCTCCTCAACGTGATCACTGACCCACAAGACGCAGGCTGAGTTCTTGAAGCTCCCAAGTGTGCAGGCTGTTGTCAGCAGCTGCTGAAAGAGTGAGGAAATTGATAGTCGGACCCTGAAAGACTGCTGAGTGGCTGTGACCAAGGTTTCAGTGTCATGGGTCTACTTCACGAGCAGAGGTGACATTTCTCAGTGATCTTCTATGTCTTTAGTGTCTCATGTTTTCTGTTTGGGGAAGGAGGTGGGAGGAGAGGCTCCCCAAGCCACTAGAATGCACCAGAAAGGAACGCTGGCAACAGCCGGCATGGAACAGAGCAGAAAGCAGAGGGAGGGCCCCAAGGAAGCCACACAGTGCTCCAAGGCCTGAGGAAAGAACTCTCGTAACTTTAATGACTGGTTTTAATGTAACTAACTGACCATTTGGGAAACCAAAGAAAAGACAGATTCCTTCTCCATGTAACACATACTTTAAATATAAAATTTCAAATGGAGTAACTTGAACCACAAAAAAATGAAAACACATATAAGTACTGTAAAGAAATTAAAATACTCACACTAACTGGGATTGAATGGATTCTCTAAGATTAAAGTAAAATGACAAAAGGAAAAGATCAGAAAAACTATAAACTTATGCACATCTAAAAAATGATTAAAAAATTAATCATACAAGATAAAAATATTTGCCACATGTGATCAATTTCTCTTAGTATAGAAATTATAATAAGGTAACAATGGAAATAGGAAAAAAAGGTGAATAAACTTCTATAAAAGATCAAAACCAGACAATGAAATGTTAAAACTAGCAAGCAAACCACGATGAGAGCACTTTGCTCCAGTCAAGTTGGTAAGTTGAAAAATGTTCCGTATACAGAGGACCGTGACAGTGGGCGAGAGTGCCATGTGGCGTGCTCCTGTGTGAACGCTGCAACCTTCCCGGCAGCTCGCTGACAGCATTTATCAGGCTTGGAACTTGTCATATTTGACCTGGACAGTCCTCACTGTGTTCACTGACCCCCTGTCTGAGGGCCCACCATGTGCCGGGTGCCAATCAGTCTGCCCAGCCTGGGGGGTGGGGGGGGGGCGGGGGTGGGGGAGGGGTGCACTCACCGGAGGCCATCACAGAGTAAGACCAGTTACCAAAGGGAAGCCTCGGGTGTACCAGACATGCGTACACACAGCTCCTACGTGTTAAGAAAGGACCCTACGTGAGCCAGCAAGTTTCATGTTTCCTGTGTTCCAGGCCCTCATCTTCCAACAATGTAATAAAAACAGTCACATGTGAGTATCATGAAGAAATGAATTCATGGGCCGTCTCAGGGGGCGCCGAGAAAACACACTGGCTGTATGGGTAATGGGTGGCTGTGGCTATTCCTGCATCCGGGTATTTGTCCTGAGTGCGTGTGTCCACCTCGGTACAGCCACAGATCACTAGACCAATGTGAGCATAAGTCTGAAGTGTGTGTTTGTGCCCGACACACACAGCAGGTCACACATCTTACTGTGCAGGAGCAATGCAGTGAGGTGTGCTGAACATTCTTGAGTAACTGTGGGAGTGGATTCTTTTCAAACGCTGCTCAGACCACAGATAAGAAAGATGACTTACGTCTACTTCACAAAAAGGAACTCTGAGATGAATACATGAAAAGCTGGGCATGTCTGTCCAAGAACTGCTTTGACTATATAACTCAAACATATAGAAACAATTTCCACTTCCTGGTGGTGTATTTCGTCTGTACCGTCATAAACATGGACGAACGAGAGGTGACACCATGTAAACAAATAAGGAAAGTCATCAGTGTTTCTCTGACTATTGGGCTGCAGCGATCAACTCTGATTACTTCCAGGTGTATTAGTTGCTAAGCAATTTCTGATGGGAATTCAGCTAACACTTCAGTATACTATTTAAAAAACTATCTTACCATATGACGGTCACAAAAGGAAATCCTTCTTGCCAACTAGAAAATACAGTAACTCATAAAACCATTTGCATTTTATGATTTCCCTGTGAAAGTGCATATAATGCATAGTCAATATATAAAAGACATTAAAGAGGGATTTAAAAATCTCTTGACTTTTAAAGGAATAATTACTACTCCCAAAGTAAATGTCACTAAAAGATGACAAACTTTCATTGAGACCTTCCGTCAATTTCTTAAATGTGAAAGCCAGAATAAGAGGTTCACACGCGTGCAACCACACAGAGTGGGTAGCATGAATCAAAGACGAAACATGTAGGAATAAGGACCATGGGCTCCTTTTGTTCTCTACATGAGTTGGTTTCTTTTTGGCGAGGAGAGTGGAAAACCAGAAACATGTAAATATGTAAATGTTCTTTTACATTCTCTCTCTCACACACACGATTTACATAAGGTTCAAAGACAGCAGACTTTCTTCTCTCTCGCACATGTCTGAACACCTGCAAACAAGTTAGACAACAAAATGCCAGGACTGTTAAAAGAAGTACCTCAGACGGACGGGAAAACAATCACAAGCTGTAGGAGGCCGTAGCACAGAGCTAAGTCAGGCTCCAGTTCTACATATAAAGTCTCACGTGAGCTTTAGGTTTAACATTGGAAAAGACACTCGCTGTGGTTGATGGGATTTAGCCCTGCTGAGGTCTGGGGGCCGATTAACGAAATCAGAGACCTCTGAGTTTATCCTTTCTACTAGAGTACTGGGTGAGCTCTTAGGAAAACACAGGACTTACTCAAGTCTGAACCTCCTGGGGTTATCACAGTGCCGAACACATAGTGAGTGCTTCGTAAGTACTTGTGGAATTGAACTGTGAACTAGTCGACTGGGTAATTACAACCATGGTATACAAGGTACTCACTTCTCCCAGCAACAGCAAGAAAACACAGCCCTGATGCCAAGACCCGGAAGGGAGAGTGGTCCGCAGTTCCCACTGCCCTTCATCAGGAGTCCTGCAAGAGCTGCCAACGAGCAGGGGGATCTACTTATGTTCTCCTCTATTAGGAGGCAAAAGCTAAGGATAAGAGCAGCCCTAAACGAGGAGAAAGGAAGGGAAGGAGCAGCATCAGACATGGAAAACTCCCACACAAGAAAAGCAGCTTCTAGGCACTACAACAAAAAGCTAACTAAAAATCATCAGGGTTGACTGAGATCATCTATCAGTTAAAATATGCTCGGCTCCCAGACGAAGCACCTTTAAGACATTAGCATACTTAAAAGTGGAAGTGGCTTTCCTTAAAGAGAGAGAGAGAGCATTTTCCAGTGTATTTCTACAAGGATGTGCTGAAGACCTCCAAATATTAAAAGTTCTAATACTGCAAATGACACAACAAACCACAGTAAATCACACAAGTAGCCACCAATGCCATTCAGATAAGTAACTGTGAAATATTAGAAATTAAGGAGATGGGCAGCAAATATTCTCGACAACAAAATAAATTTTAAACTGTGCCCAATAATAAGCATAAACATGTATTTCTTATGCCCTAGATTTTACTCCTCAATCATTTGCATCAGAGCAACCAGCCACAAAGCAACGCACCACAGTTGAAAGAACACTGGGTGTCAGAATGGCCAGAATGGTCCAGGTTTACATGGGAATTCACTTGACTCAGTGCAGGTTATTCAGCACGGGCCTCAGGTTTCACATCTGTAACCTGGAGGTAATACCACCCCTCTCCCCGCCCGTGGACAGAGGAACATGGTGAATGTCATCTGCCACACAGGAAACAGCAGCTACCATTACACCATGTCCATTTCATAAATCACCAGCAACGATGACCAATTTTTTTAAAGGTAAATTTCCTTCAGTATTTGAAATAAACCTACTAAAAATTATTTATAAAGTATTTTGACTTCAACTATCACAGAAATATAAAAGACAGTATCAGTATGTCTTCGCCAACATTTTGCATTCCTTTTAGGTGAAAATGACATAACATGAAATCGGCCGTTTTTAAGTGGACAATTCAGTGGCACTGAGGACATTCAGTGTTGTACAACCAACCCCGTCATTTTCCAAAACACTTCCATCCCCACATGGAGCACTTACCCCCATCCCCAACTTCCCCAGGCCAGGCCACCACAGTCTGCATTCTATCCCAATTACTTCACATATCAGTGTATTTCATGTAATGAAATTACACAGTATGTGACCTTCTGTGTCCAGCTCCTTTCACACAGCATAATTATTTTCAAGATTCATCCATGTTACACCATGTATCAGTATTTCATTAAATTGTATGGTTCGCTAACACTGCAATGTACGAATACAGCACAGTTTTGTTTATCCAGTCATCCTCTGAGGGACATTTGGGTTATCACCTTTTGGCGATTGTAAACAGTGCTGCAATGAACGTGGATGTATGTGTATTTGCTTGAGTTTCCTGTTTTCAATTCTAAATTTATCTGAGAATGTCACAATTTCTCCTTCGTTTTTGAATGACACTTTTACTGGATATAGAATTCTTGATTGACAGTTTTCTTTCACTATTTTTTAAATGTCACCCCACTGTGCTCCTCCTGCTGGTTTCTCATCATCTGATTGGAGACCCCTTGTATGTGATAGGTGGGTGTTCTCTGGCTGATCTCAGGATGTTCTCCTGGTCCCTGGGTTTCAACAGTCTGACTATATGTCTCAATGTGGCTCTCCTGTTGCATTTATCCTCCCAGGGGTTCACTGAACGCCCTGAATGTACAGACTGATGTCTTTTATCAAATTAGGGAAGTAAACGGCTATTCCTTCAAATATGTCTCTTCCCTTTCTCTCTCCTCTCCTCCTAAGATTCTACTATGTGTAAATTAGTACACTTGATGTTATCCCACAAGTCTCCTAGGAGTTATTTATTTTTCTTCATTCTTCTTTCTGCTCCTCAGACTGGATTATTTCATGTGACCTAGGTTCGAAGATCACTGATTGTTTCTTCTGCCTATTCTAATCCGATATGGAAACATTATGATGTTTTTCTTTCTGTGGAAGAAGGGACATGTGGAGCTGCCATTTTCACTGATATCACCACACCATTTATTTTTGAATGATACAATTAATGCACAGAAACAAATTTCTGCTCTGCACAAATACCACAATTAAAACAATTTTAAAAACAAGCCAGGATCTATAGTATATTCTAAAAAAAGACAGAGCACCATTACACCTAATTTACCTGGCCATTCTGGGGATTCTTTTTCGCAAAACTAAAGCTAACCTTCTGGTCTACAACACACTTTTCCTCTAGCATGCCAGACTTTAAGCATCAAAGCTTTTTAATAATTAATTTTTCAATTCAATCAAGAATAATCTTTTCAACAAATGGTACTGGGACAACTTGATAATCACATGCAAAAGAATGTGGACTAACCATACACAAAATATGAAATGAAAATGAATCACAAACCTAAATGTAAGAACTCAAACTATAGAACTCCTAGAAGAAAATATAGAAGTAAATCTTTGTAATCTTGGGTTGGCAAACTGTTTCTTAGATAAAACCCCCAAAGCACAAGCAACAAAAGAAAAAACAGATGAGTTGGACTTCTTTAAAATTAAAAATGTAGCAGAGGACACCATCAAGAAAGAGAAAAAACAACCCAAAGCATGAGACAAAATATTTCCAAATCATGTATCTGACAAGGGACTTAAAGCCAGAATACATAAAGAACTCTTATAACTCAATAATAATAAAAAAAATAACCCAGTTAAAAAGGAGGCAAAGAATCTGAATACACATTTCTCCAAAGATGATTTCCAAATGGCCAGGAGGAAGCACATGGGAAGATGCTCTGCATCATCAGGCTGTGGGGAAAAGCAAATCAAAACCAAAGGGAGACCCCACCTCACGTGCACGAGGATGGCTACAATCAAAGAGAGACCATAACAAGTGTCGGTAAGGATGTGGAGAAACTGCAACCCTCATACATGGCTCGTGAGAATGTGAAATGATGCAGCCAATTAGGAAAACAGTTTGACAGGTCATCAAAAACATAGTTACCATATAAATTAGCAGTTTCACTCCTAGGAATGTGTAAAAAAGAAATAAAAACCATGTTCACACAGAAACTTGTACACAAATGTTCATAACAGCATTAAAAGTGGAAATAATCCCAATGTCCATCTACTAATGAATGGGTAAACAAAATGTGATATATCATACAGTGGAACATTATCTGTCAACAAAAAGAAAGTACTGACACATGCCACAACGTGGAATCTTGAAAACATTTTGCCAAGTGAAAGAAGCCAGTGACAAAAGGCTGCACACTGATGATCCCATTTATGTGCAATGCTCAGAAGAGGCAAATTTGGAGACACAAGTAGATTAGGGGTTGCTGGGGCTGGAGGAGGGTAGGGAAGGAACAGGAATGGAGGGTGACTGTTAATACGTGCAGGCTTTCTTCCTGGAATATTAAAATGTTCTAAAATTATCATGGTGATGGTTTCATAACTCTGAGTACACCCAAAACCACTGAATTGTATAAATGGATGAATTTTATGTTATATGAAATATATCCCAATATACTGTAAATTAATATTTTTTTGAACAGGATTATTTCAAATAATTCATTCTACAAATGTCCATATTACTCATATAAAGAGAAGCCACTCTAAACTTCCTACTAAACACTGAGGTTATTATGCATACCCATTTAGTTTTGCAATGCCTTCCCTCATTGCCAAGGTGTGCTTGTCACTTTTCTACTGTCACAATGCCTATTTGTAATAGCTCCACCCATTTCCTTTCTAAAACATTGCTTCTCTTCTATTACTAGGACTAAACATCAAGCGGTAAGCCCTGGATGAAGGTGAAGGAGAAACAGGCACATATCAGTTACCACCTGGTATCGTGACATTTATTTTAGGCGCTCAAAGTCCTTTACTTAAGCATAGCCCTGGTATTAGACGTCTGACTTTACAATCGTATACAAAATATAATGCAAAGAGAGATTTAAATAAGGTGATACTATTATACGATTCACAGAAAATGTGTGAACACCAGTTGGGTCCTACGTGTGTCTAAGTACACAAGCATTATACACAAATCCTAACAGAGCACACTATGCAATTACTAACATATGTGTGTACGTGCATGTGTGTATATATATAATCACACACACATATATCCAAGTATCTAGAGAATGAATACCAGTCTACTCTGAAACTGTATGTATATTATTATAAGACAATTAATTAGATACCACATGCAATCACATAATACTATTTCCAGTAACAGAAGACACGTTTTCTTTTGTTTATGTCAACTCTAAAATGATGATTACACCAAACAAATGATAAGCTGGATTAAAAGTGTCTTGCTAACTAACCTCTTACTGTAAGCTTGCTGTATAGTTGTGAATTCACTTCCTTGTCTCGCTGAAAACGCCGAAATTCATCAATTGCTTCCCTCGTGATAGTAACAGCCAAGACAAATCCCTATAAAACAAAATCAGGTATTTGAGAAAACTTGACTTTAACAAAAAAGGGAAACTTCTTTTACTATTTAGTTTTACCTTTTTTCCCCTCAATTTACAGTTGACCTTTGAAAAACACGGGTGCACTTATACACAGATTTTTTTCAATAAATACCTGTACCAGTTTTGATTTGCAGGTGTGAGTCAGTCCACGGATGCAGGAGGCCACCTGCCACTGAACCGGCATAGCTGCACGCCATGTTATACACAGGACTGGAGCATCCGTGGATTCTGGTATCTGTAGGGGGTTCTGGAACCCGTCCCCCACAGATGCCCAGGAACAACTAAGCTTTGGGCGAATCGAAAGTTCTATGTGGAATTTTGACTGTGTGGCGCCCTAACTCCCATGCTGTTCAGGGGTCAACTGTATACTATTTCTAAAACATAAAATAAATGAACACAAAGAAAAACGATGAAAAGTAACAATGAAATATTATAAAAGGAATATGATATTATATATAGTAAAAGATTTACAATTCTTATACTATCCCAGCCAATTTTAAAAATTCACATTGTAATGTATACTTCAAGCTAAACATCAGAAAATACTTAGTAACCCAAAGGAAAAGAAATTAACAATCTTCAATAAACCCATGAATTAGGTTTGGAACACTCAGACATTCAAATATCAAATTGGCAAAGACTGACATAAAGATTTTATCATTTCTGCACTTAAACCTTACTTTGGATAGAATAAAAGCATTTCGGGACACAAAGCCAATCCCAAGTGACATTTAAACTGATTGATTTTCTTACGTAGTACATCACGCAACTAACTGCACTTGAGCACACATGTGTAGTCACAGTGCTTTTTTCTCTCATTTTTAAACTGAAAACCTGACTAATTTGATGCTCTCTAAGTAACACTTTTATACTCTCGTAATCTATTGTGAACCGTTACACCACTCACGTGGCTTATGTCCATGTTTTTTAAAGCTACGTATGTATTTTCTGACACGAGATGTGAACAATCTCCCTGTGATCCAAGAGCCCTTGTCAGCAGGCGCGTGTTACTAATGCACGTGCTGCAGGCTCCTCCGTAAATAACACACCATGGATGAACGTCCATTGAAAGGAGAGTAATCTTTTCCTCTAGTTTTTTCTGTACAGCCAATAGGTACGTGACATGGGCCACTGGAGCACGCTTCTTGTATTTACTGGAATGTACTCCTCTTTCCGCAGTCAGCCCTGAACGCCAGTGCAGGGCCCCAGCGTCAGTCTACATGGTCCAATGCTCCCGTCACCATTTGTTGAAAATATTATTTCTCCATTGAACAGTCTTGGTACCCTTGCCAAAAACCAATTTATCATAAAGGGGAAGGTTTATTTCTGGACTCTCAATTGTGTTGCTTGATCTACACATCTATCCATCTGCTAGCATGACATGGTCTTGATTACACTAGCTTTGTAGTAAGTTATAAAATGGAAGTATGAGTCCTCCAACTTTGATCTACTGTTCTAGGTTTTACTGGCTACTCTGGGTCTCTTGCATTTTCATATGAATTTTAGGACCAGCTTGTCCATTTCCGCAGAACGCCAGCTAGGGTTTAGACAGAGACTGCCCTGAATCTGAGGATCGATTTGGAGAGCACTGTCATGGTAGTAATACTAAGTCTTTCAATTCTTGAACATGGAATGACTTTCCATTTATTTAGATCTTCTCTAATTTTTTTCAGAAATGTATAGTTTTTAGTATGCGATCTTGCACTTTAGCTAAATCTATTCCCTTTTTTTCTTTTTGATGCTATTATAAACAGAATTGTTATCCTAATGTCATTTTTGGATGGTCATTGCTAGTGTATAAAAATACAAATGGTGTTTGTATGTTTAGCTTGTATCCTACAACCTGACTCATCCATTAGTTCCAATATTTCTGTGTGTGGATTTTCCCACATACCAGGTAACACCACCCGCAAACAGAGGTAGCCTTTCTTCTTCCTGTCCATCTCAATGCCCTACTCCTTTTGCCTTCAGTTCAGTGCTGAGTAACAATGGGCGCAGTCACCTTGTCTTGTTCCTGATCTCAGGGGGACAGCACCCAGTCTTCCAGCATTAGGGTATGTTAGCTGTGCAAAGCACAAGATTTTAAGAACAAGAGAGAGTTCTATATTATGACTAAATAGCTCCATATTAGAGGGAAGTATGTGCTCTAGGAATGGACGTATAGCTGGGTTTTCCAAAGCTGGAAACTTGTGACAAAGCAGCGATGAATCAAGTAGTCATCAAAAAAAACCTATTACTTGGGGGCACAGAAGTACTCTTACTTGAATGTAAATTCATTATTTTATTAGAACTAGAATTAGCAAAAGACAAAAAAATATGATACCCCCCCAAAAAGCTGTAAGAAACTAGAATTATAAAAAGCCTTAAAATATACACTTTAACTGAGCAACTTTACTTCCAGAAACGTATCCTAAAGAAAAACACCAAGAATCCCAGCACTAAATACGAGAAAGTGGAAATTGCCCAGATGTCCAAATAAGAACCGACTGGCGTGTACCCACAGCAGTCGAGGGGGGAAATTCGTTAAGGGATAGGCGAGGCCGTGGCCAGCATTTCCTCATCCCACTGTCCACAACACGTGGGCTTCTACCTTCAGTCTCAATCTGCCGAGTCTCCACTGAGCCCTAAGACACGGTGGTTTATGGAAGGTGTGGGTGAGCACGTCTTCCCACAGGACCCGCTGGGCCCTGCCGTGACCTCAGCCCCCACCAAGTCAGGTACTTGAGCTATGGCGCTGCTACTGGGAAAAGCAGACCTGAACACGAGAGCATCGCGATGAGACACTGTCACCTGCAAAGAATGGTGCTTGCGCACGAGCCTGTCAGTCAAACTGCATGGCAGGCAGGTCCCACGTGGCCAGTCTCCAGCCTGGGACTAAACCTTGTGCCCCGAACTGGAACTCCTATCTCCTATTTCTCCAGATAACCCAGGAGCCAAGTGGAGGAAGTGCCAAAACAATACATATTTTTGTAAAAAGAGAATAAATTCTATTGCTACATTATAGGATCAGTTTCCCTTTGAAGAATATTCTATGCCAGACACCTTTCTATATAGCTGAAATGAGTTACTTTTTCAACATCACAAAAACCTTATGAGATATGTACCTCCAGCCCTAACACAGATAGGAAACAGAGACACAAAAAGAACACGTGACTGTGACAAGTCTCTGGAAGATGGGAGCCCCAGGAATTGATTTTGTTTTCTTTTCATACTTTGCCCACACCTCCAATGTGCAGGCACACTCACGAGGAAGGGTGGAGACAAGGAAGGGTTTGAAAACCACTCTCACTTCTACAGCCTATCTGGTTTTCAATTCTGTATTAACAAAGCACCAGGAACATACTTCATGTGGAAGATGCAGAGTTAAAAATCCCTAATTTCTTTACCTAAAACTCTTTTGCATGGCCAGCTCTCTTCCACCTTATTACTTGTGATAGAAGCATGACAGTCTTTCTGTCACTCTGATTACGCTAGCTTTGCCTTGAAGACTTGTTCTGAAACCTGAACAATATGAAAGGTACTCTACATCCCGACACAACAGTACAATGAAATCACCTTATTTTCAGTTTACGCTATTATATGGGAAAATATAACAGAAATTAGTTCCGAGCCAAAGCTACTACATAACATTGGCAGAAGTGATTGAAAAAGAAAGATTATTAATTAAGCTTATCACTGTTTTCAAAACATCCCTATTTTAGTTAGAGAGCAGAGGGTATAAGCTTGAAGTAACCTGTTTTCTTTAAAATTAGTGGACGTCAGACATCAAATATAAGATGCCTTTATGCTTCCCTGGAGGGTTTTGGGCCAGGTGAAACACGGAAATACTGATTCCTTTTGCTTGAACAACCTTACAAAACCTGAGAGCAAGCAGAGAGATGCCTGACAACCTCAAGTGCACATGACAATCACAGGCCACACCAGGCCCTGGACGTAGGGCTGCAGCTAAAATCCACTGGTCGAGAAAGACCAAGGATTCAGGAATTTAGGAAGAAACCCCTGTTGAAGATTTCCTCTGTTTAAAAAGAAAATGGAACAATAACAGCGCTTTCAAATGAGACTTCAGGGCACATAGGGCCCTTGGCAGTCCTGGCCCACGTGCACAGGACCATGCATTTGGACTGGTTGTTACAGCAAAGTCTGTGATTATGGAAAACGAGAAACAACCTAAAAGTCCTTTCCAAGGAGGATGGACCAATAATTGTGATAGTCATAAAAAGGAATACTTTAGAGACGTGAAAGACCAATGAACTAGATACATGTGTCAACATGGATCAATTTTATAAACCAATGTTAAGCAAAACAAAGCACGTTGCAAAAAAATGTAGAGTAAGATACCCTCTCTATAAAACTTAATCATGCAAAACAATACTGCACAGTTTAATGATACAAACAGCACTGAAATGACTAAGAGCTGCATAGCGATGATAACCTCAGCTTCAGAACAGAGGTATCTCCAGGGGGAAAAAGGCTGAGAGAAAAGAAGGAAGAAAAGGCCCCTCTCCATGGCTGGTGGCTTTCACACCAACTTCCCCACTGCACTGCAAGCATCAGTGTTCCTCATGGGCGCAAGCCACAGGCACAAACACACGGCGCCCATTCCATTCATGACAAACACTGAGAGCCCTGGAGGAGCTGAGCCAGCCCCGCTCCCACCTCTTTTCCAAGTGGTCCCGTCCTCACACTGCGGCCCACCAAGCGTCCTGTAGCCCGACGGCCTTCTGCAACCACTGTCCCCTGTGCCTTCCACACTCGCTTCTCTGATCTGTATGGGGCCCACCCACTCTCTCCCATCACTCAGATGCCATTCGAACACCACCCACCCCCTCAGAAGGGCTTCTTCGACCACCCTGTTGAAATAACTGCATCATTCTCCATCTCCTGTCCTACTTTGTATTTCTCCCTCAGCGCTGGCTGGCTGCGGGGCACGTGGTCCTGTTCAAATTCTCTTTCTTCCCCAGACCTGAGCTGTCAGGACGGCACCATCTGTCTGATTTACGGCTGTATCCACATGGCTTAGACGAGCTGGACACAGACACACTCACTCCCGGCTGATCAAAGAGTGTATATGTCATTCTTTCCATATTTTAACCCACTTTCCCACTTATTTTAATATATGTACCTCTAATATTATGAAATACTTCTTGTATTTAATACGCAGTAACACAGTATTCCAACATCTGCATGGCATGTAGCACAGTTAAACAATCCATTGCTGGACATCTGAAACTTTAAATCATTTTTTCATCAAAAAATAACAGACATTCTTTAGACTTTGTGACCAATCATTCCTACTTCAGGATAAATTCGTCAAATAAAAACACTGCATCCCTTCCCAGGCCTTTGATATATATGACCACAGTAGCCTGCGAATGTACAGACTGACGTTTCCACTACCACCACTTTATATTGCCAGCACAAGGTCTCCTTCAATCTCGCTAATTTAATAAGTGGAAACAATTTATTTATTGGGAATTTGGGGTTCTGTTCCATAGGGTCATGTTCATCGCTCACATCCCCGCTACCCTGGCCTATGGGAACGGGACAGGATTTCTACGAAGGGCTCCCCTCACTGCCCAAGTTCCCTGGCCATGTTACTCGGGAGTCTGCCCCACAGGGGGCAGTGGGAAGCAGTACATTTTTCTAGGTGAAGGAAGCAAGAAGACACGCGTCTGTCTCTATAAGCTGGAAATTAATAAAAACTATGAGCAAACAGCATAAAACTACCAAGACAGTGAGTGTTTGAAATGGAACTATCCAATGATGAGTACCATCTGTCTTTCAAAAAGTTTTATACATTGAGCTGTCAAGCAGAAATTGTCTGGACTTCACTGGGCTACTTTAGCACCGCCACCGTCAGCCAGAGGTGAAAGCCATCCATCGGTCAGGATGTCATGAGTTACCGAGCAGACCACTCAGTGCCCTTCCCAGCAGCTCTGTAGGCCCAGGAGGGAGCTGGCGGGGGGCTGTTATAGGGCTGCCAAGTACTCAAGTGACAGAACTCTGTAAAATCTTTTAACAAAAATGGAATGACACACAGCAACAGTATCACGTTTGTAAAAGCTGATCAATTTCTCTATTACCCATCTCAACTCTTACGACTACATTCTAAATATTTAACAATTTAACTTAATTTCAAAAATCTTTTCTTTTACCAGAGGAGCCCAGTAGGTGTAGAGATAGCCTATTTTCAATGCTGGTACAAACTGTGAGCAGGAGACTACCAGAAAATAGAGATTCAAGAAAAACTTGAATTGTTCATATAAAACCTAAAAAAGGAAAAGAAAAAATTAACAGTCTTTCCAAGGAAAATCTTTAATACCTCAGTTAAATAATTAAAATCAGCACAATACCTAACTATATTTCCATCAAGCAATACACATATGCCCTTATTTACAGGAAATTCAGTAATTTTGACATTGACTTTCCAATAACTAAGTCATATACAGAAATAAGGTTACCCCAACTTATATTTAAAATAAACTGAAAAAAAGACAGAACTTTCAACAATGTTCAAAGTGTCCTCGAAAAGCTTTTGATTTTCTTGTATGCAATCTTCCAGTTTTCCACATTCATCTTCTATTCGATGAATGAATCTTTATATTCACATCAAAGCAAATGAGATAGTGAAGCCTTCCCAATGTTAACAAGTCAGTAAAAATACACACAAATGTGTACCTTGATAACGACTCGGAAAATCTTACAATGGAAAAGTTGTGTTAACCTTACATTTATGAAATGGTAAAAAAGAAAATATGATAACCATATTTTCTGAATGTGGCTATCTGGGTAGCTTTACAAAGACTGAGTGAACAAGCAAAACATAAACAGGTATGACTTCCCCCCAAAAAACTGACTTAATTTCCTGTAAGTACTTATTTCCCTCAAAGTATAAGAAATGATAAAATAGAGGTATGTAAATTACATAGCAATTTTCAGGAAGACAGCTACCGATATACTCTTTACAGTCCTTTAGTAGTTGATCTTCAAAAATATTTTCAAATATAAAATAAATACCATCATTCAATAAAATTTTAGGAATGCAAATCCTGCAGCTTTTTGTTTTTGCATTTTCGTTCAAACAGAATTATCTTTAAGGAAGAAAGCCACTATCTGGTATATGAATAGACTTCTATTTATAAATTCTCACATCAATAAATTGAAAATCAAAATGGAACAAGTTATATGTATAGATGAGAATAATTCCCATAGCACACTACAATTACAGTGAAACTTATTACAAACTTGCAACTTGCAAATCAAAATCCTCTTGGATGCCATTTGTTTTTATGCAAGCAGAGCAGTGGGTTAAGTACTTATTGTCGATGTAAAGAGTCTGGAACCACAGCTTTTATAGAATGAAGTTATCTGCCTCATCATACAGTCATGTATGTGTGACTGGAAAACCGGTTACACTGGTAACACGTTTATATTCATAATCGTGCAATTGCTCTCTAAAAACATTTTGAATCATTTCATAAATTAATCTCAGCAGGAGAAAAAGCTCTCTTTCTACTCAGTGATTTCTGAAAAATCTCAGTTAGCATAAATTATATCTATTAGCAATTCAGAAATTGCCATTCGTGCTAACAATGGCATAGAAATCCTACTGTGCAATTACCAAATGTTTCTCAAATACTACATTTTAGATGAAAAGACTAATTTAAGAGCCAATCTAAGAAAAAACATCATTCACATGGTAATAGCTGTAGAGACACATCAGTAGGTATTTTCAGGACACAGCCCAGGCTGTAGGCTGTGGGAATTCACTGATCAAAGGTAGGCTGCACTGCTGGGTTTCAACCAGCCACTCTAATCAATACTGTCTACTGAACAAACTCGGCGACCTTTAGGAAAACATGCAATGCTTAGCCAATCAGTGAGTATTTAATAATTTAAACCTAAAAAGAAAACAATAGCTTCATTTGATAAACATGAGTATAGTTAGCTGCCTATAACAGTTTACATTTTATCATCCCAACAAAAGACCAGTCTTTTCACTGGAGCCATTGGTTTTGTGTGTTTTAATAAAGGATCATACTCACAGCAAGCCCTTGCCAACTACTGGCTGAACGGGATGGGTGGGAGGCAATCAACGCCCAATATAAAGTCGGCATGATTATTTAAATGAAAACATGAAAGATACAGCAGACCCCATGTCACATAATCAAGAGATTTTTCTTGCAAAATAGCATAAGAGCTAATCCTAGAACATGTTGAAAACTTTGATATAGAAATATAATCAGTACCAGCTTCTTTTACCCTCAGGAAGATAAATCTGTCATCAAAATAGGGAATGAAGTACAAAAAGCAAAAATTATCCAACTATTCTAAATACATATAAACTTAGTTTTGTAATTTTAGCCAGATATACCACTAGCAACAAAAAAGTAATACAATATTTAAACCTCAGTATTTAAAATTAGGACAATACCTAAAGATAACTAATGATATAACAAGGTGTGAAATTTATAATGTGAAATAGAAAAGACAGCTATAAATGCTGACACATTTTGTTACTGAGTTATGCTTGTGTAAAACAAAACTATTTTATTTTAATTGTGAAGTTCCTTGGTAGGCTTTAAACATTTCTTTCCATTTTTCCCTCCACACAAATTCTGAGCCAAACAAAATTTATGACTTATTTTCTGATAACTTTACTTAATTTACTTGATTATTTCTACAATAATATAAATGTTTATCTAGAATTGAAGGCAATAACTGTAAATTTTCTTCAGTTGAAAGTCTTAGCAGGTATGAAATCTGACATACCTATTAAAATGTGTATGAATTATTTAACAACAATTTGAAACACGGATGATTCAAAAGCAAAAGGACGTTGATTTGGTTATGACACAACTAACAAGGAAAAAATTAAAAATTGAAAAAATAACAACAATGAAGACAAAGGAAGTTAGCAATCTCTGCTATGTAACCATTTTCAAGAATGTAAGTCTTACCCCAGGTATAAAGGTAAACACATTGTATTTTTGATTTTTGATGGAATTTCTGGGATGTTTTTCTTCACACTTCTCAGGATGTCCAAGCCACACTGTGCGAGCTCTCAGCTCTCTCTTTCTCTGGCAAACATTTATCAGCCAATCACAGCACCTGCATGAAACAAAAGATACATACTGCGTGCTTCTGGTTGTTTTTAAATGAATTCTACATACTTATAGCCAACGACTGCTTCCGTATTTACCAGACACCAATAGGGTATCTAACGTGAATCCATAGTTTTCTTAAAATTGGTCAGTTACACTAATTCAAATTTGACACAGGATACTGAGAAGACTTGTTTAACTGTGTAATGACAGCTAGAACCTCAGGGAAATTAATCTCCCCTGTTTAGAGCCTCTTCTTGGCAAAAATAAAGCCATTAACATTCTGAAGCAGTCAATGCTTCATATACTGAGAAAAGGGTCGCTCTGTTACTGGTAATTCTCAACATACACACAGTGATTTCAGTGATTTCATTGCCTCTTTCTCTAATGCAATCACTTTTTTCCTCTCTTAAGAGATGAGTTTTCTGGTAGCATTAATATAAAATTAAAATGTATGGCTCAATTCAGTATATTAATACTACTACTGTCCAATACACTACTGTCCAATAAGATGGTCTAATGATAATAAAAGCTTGGCTGTATTTCCTGATCGCTGTCTTCATCGGTGCGATACATAGTTTAATCTGAAATCCATGCTTGCTCCAGTCATGTCAGGGTCCCAACAGCACAAATGCTCCCCCTTCCTGGACTTCCGAACCATTATTTCTGGGTGTAGAGCAGAAAGTTTCCAGTGGGATAACTTTTCTTAACATACAAGGTGTGACAAGTAAGTTCACAAACTTGTTGCAATGATGTTGCTAACCTTTTTTGATATCAGAGGGATTATTCCTTATGAATTTGTACCAACTGGACAGTTAACCAAGTTTACTATTTGGAAGTGCTGAAAAGGCTGCGGGAAAAAGTTAGATGACCTGAACTATTCACCAACAATTCATGGCTCTCGCATCACGACCATGTGATATATAGATGATGTATTACAGAATGTATGCCTGAAACCTATGTATGTAACTTTACTAACACTTGTCACCTCAATAAACTATAATTAAAAAAAAAAGAAAAAAAAAGAATCAGCATTTCCCATGCTTCTGCACCAAAAATGGGCTGCAGATTAAGTGAACATGCAGAGGCCACTTAGAACCAGCACTAACCCCAGCACTCATTGCACATGCCCCCTTCACATGCAAATGCCATGTGGAGCTCCGCCTTCCTAGGCACAGAGGGGTTTTTGATAAGAGTGAAATGCACATCTCATGTGAAAGACACCCCCACCCTCACCAGAGAACGACACATAACGACATGCACCAGAAGGACATTCAGAGTTTCATAAGACAGATTACAGAAAAAGGTTTACATGTGTCAGAGTTGGAATTTTTCCAAATAATGAGAAAGCAGTTCTTAAACCAGAAGAAATGAAAGCCTACTGAGTCCCTGAAGAATTTTAAAGTAAGCCTTACTACTTCACTCTACTTACAGAATCCACAAATAGAGACACAGTGAAATAGTTACAACTCACTAATTATGCTATCTACCGTCATTGCAATATTCACCAATATTTTCCTCTTACGATTCAACTGAATAATTTTATGTATCTTCTCCATCATTTAATAATAGCAGTGACACCAAAGTTTATAATGCATGGTATCTAGGATGTTAAAAAGCAGCAAACATTCAAAACTGAAGATTTTTAAGGAAAAAAAGACCAATCTAAATTGCTAACTACAATTTGTTCTATCAGGTGAAACTTTTAATTTCATGACCACTTCTCCATGTAGGAGATGCCTCCGGAACAAGAACAGTGAGACGCTATCTCAGGTCACTTCCCATTCCATTTGCCAGAGGACATTCCTCAGGGCCATTCAGGCCGACAAAGCCTGCCACGGCAGTTCAGCTGGCTTTTCCACAGATCAGAATTTATCAAGACTTTATACACACGTCTAGTATATTTGACTGAGCTATTTTAACGTCCCCCCAAAATGCCTGCTTTTGCTGCTAACATCTACATTTTCAAATGTATTCTTAATATTTTCCTTAAGAAAAGGAATACATTGCCAATGAAATCCAAAATATGCCTATGTTCCATCTGGTAAAAACAAAGTCCTGTAAAATACCAAAGGCATAATCCTCAAAAAACAATTAAGTGGACTTCATCAAGACTAAAGACCTAAGATTTGCGAAAAACCCTTTGAGAGGATGAAAGGAAGAAAATACTTGCAAACTACCTGCCTGACAGAAGGCTCAAAGGCAAAACATATAAAGAGTTTTCAAAACTTAACAGAGAAAAACAAACAATCCAATTAAAAACTGGAATGGACGTGAAGAGACATTTACTGAAGAAGACACATGAGTGGCAAACAAGATGTTTAACCTCGTGAGTCTTTTGGAAATGCCAATTAAGACCACAGCGAGCCATGACTGCACATGCTGTATTACTAACAACAGGTCCAGTAGAAAATTCTGACAAGAATGAGGAGCGGCTGGCTCTCACACACTCCTGGTGGGAATGTAAAATGGTACAGCCACTCTGGGGATTAGCTCAGCAGTTTCTTTAAAAACTAAACATATACTTATCATACAACCAGCAACTGTGCTGGCCACCGACCCCAGAGAAATGAAAGCACGTCCACACAAAAAGACCCATACCCCACGGTACACAGCAGCTGCACTGGTGACATCCAAATCTGGGAATCACCTAAACGTCCTGCAACAGGCAAATAGTAACTTTCCTCCACACCATGGAACACCAGCCAGAAATAAAAAGGAATAAACTGCTGATACAACAACTTGAATGGATCTCAAGGACACTGTTCAATGAAATAGGCCAGTATCAAAAAACCGCGTATTAAATGGCTTCAGTTACACAGCACTCTCTAAATCAAAATACAGAGCTAGGACCTGACTAGTGGGTGCCAGGGTCAGCAACTGGGTGGGGAGAGAACGTGATGACAAAAAGCAACACAAAGGAGATCCTTGTGGTGACAGGACAGTCCTGTACCTTGATGACAATGGTGGTTCTGCAAATCTACACGTGATAAAATGAAGGTAAATTACAAACACTTCAAACCAACGTCAGCCTCCTGGTCTGATAGGATATTACAGTTATTTAAGAGGTAACCACTGGGGGAAACTGGGTGAAGGATCTGAACTATTTTTGCAATGCCTTGTGACTCTGTAATTATTTCAAAACAACAGTTCTTAAAAATAAAAGGATGAAAATGACATACCATGCAAGCACTAATCAAAGAAAGCTGGTATCATGTTAGTGAATTTAGACATCATAAGCCTTCACAGAAAAAATATTATTAGAGATAAAGACAGACATCAAATGACAATAAAAGGCCAACCCAATAGGAAGCTAATCATCCTAAATTTCTATCATCTAATAACAGACTCTAAAAATATATAAAGCAAAAACTGACATAATTTAAAGAAGCAGACACATCCACAATGATGTCTGGCGATTAATCAAGTCTCTCAGTAACCAACAAAATAAAGATGCAAACTCTGAATATGGACACGAAGATTGCAACCAGACAATTAACAAGTATGACTCACTGACATACAGAGCAACACACTCAACAACCAAAACTACAAATCATTTTCAAACACACAGAGTAAACTTATTAATGTTGTCCATATGATGAATCATAAAGCAAGTCTCAATACATTACAAAGACTGAAATTTAAAGAGTTACAAGTATGCTCTCTGGCCACAGTGCAATTATAAGATAAAAATCAATTACAAAAAGACAACTAGGAAAATCCCCAACTATTTGGAGATTAAGCAGCATAGTTCTAAACTGAATGTGGACCAAAGTAGAAATGACAAAGGAAATTAGAAAGTAATCTTATCTGAGTAATAATGAAAATATCATGTATCAAAACTTAAATGCGGGGCCGGCCCGGTGGCTCAGGCGGTTAGAGCTCCGTGCTCCTAACTCTGAAGGCTGCCGGTTCGATTCCCACATGGGGCAGTGGGCTCTCAACCACAAGGTTGCCAGTTCAATTCCTCGACTCCTGCAAGGGATGGTGGGCAGCGCCCCCTGCAACTAAAATTGAACATGGCACCTTGAGCTGAGCTGCTGCTGAGCTCCCAGATGGCTCAGTTGGTTGGAGCGCATCCTCTCAACCACAAGGTTGCCGGTTCGACTCCCACAAGGGATGGTGGGCTGTGCCCCCTGCAACTAGAAAATGGCAACTGGACCTGGAGCTGAGCTGTGCCCTCCACAACTAAGACTGAAAAAAAAAAAAAAGAAAGTCAATAAAAGATCCATGTTTACACACGGATTTAAAAAAACCCAAAACAACTTAAATGCATGTATTTTTAAAAAGGAAAGGAGTATAATACTGGTGACCTGAGAATTCCTCTCAGGAAGCTAGAAAAAAACCACGAAATTAAACCCAAAGAAAGTACGAGAGGAACTAAAAGGAAGGCCAGAAGTCAGTGAGGCAGGAAGCAAACACCCTAGGACAATGTCACTCACACTCTATTTCCCAGAGGGTGTCACCGAATCCAATCCAAGGAAACATCACACAAACTAACACTGGAAACACGTATAAAATACCTGTCCACTGCCCTCAAAAATGTCAATGGGATGAAAGACAAAGTAACGCTGGGAAAGAGTCCAGGTAAAAGGAGACGCAACAGGCTGCCCCCAGAAGGCCCCCGACTCTGAAGCACAAGCAGCCCCAGAGCAAAGGGGCTACGAGGACATGACTGGGACAACAGGCAGAAGTGGAATCTGGGCCTGGAGCAGGCGGCAAGCATGGCACCAGCGTTAAGTGTCCTGATGCTGGTGACTCTATGATGGTTATGCAGGAAAGCAGCCTTTGCCTGAGAAATACACACTGAAGCACTAACATGCAAAGGGGTATGAAGGAAGCAATCCAGTCTGAAAAGACTCAAAACATTAATAAGATATAAAGAGAATGATAAAATGTGGCAAAGCATTAAAAATTAGTGAATCTGGGTAAAAGGCATATATGAATTCTCTATACTATTCTTGCAACTTTTCTGTGAGTTGGAATTCAGATAAAAGTGAATTTATTTCAAGACAAGAGTTTAAAATTTCAAAAGTGAAGATGGCACCAAAAGTTTGAAGAGTGAAACTGACAATTTAATTTCCTATCAAGATTAATGAAGAAACGGAGAAAAACAAATTACCGATGTGAGTAATATAAAAGGTGACATCCTTACAGGGCCTCATACATTAGCCCTTGAAAAGCACTAAGCAGCACCAGAACAACAGAACAAAAAGATCTGCATGGTCCTATGTCTACTGAAGAAATTAACCCTAAAATTGAGTATGTACTCACAAAGAACACTCCAAGAACATCAAAGAACACTGGCTAGTTACCTAGAAAACCTCTTTTAAAAAGCCACAGACACTTATTATTAAATTAGTATCACAAGTCAGTGATTTCTAATATGCTGTTTAGCCATGAAATCCCTCCTTCATGTGAAAAGCTTACAATATACAAGACGAGACAGAGACCACGCTGATTGGAAGCTGAAAAGGGGTGAAAAGCCTAAACCCTGCTCACCTCACAACCGGGTCCCACACTGCCTATCCCCGAGGGATCCCTCAGAATCCCTGGGATTCTCCGGGGTACAGTCTGAACACCACTTTATGAGCTAACCACGAGGTCAAACAGTTATGAAAACATCTTTTGGCCAATGTATAGTGGGATAACAAGAAGGACGGTGAACAAGATATTTTTCTACAATTATTTACGTTCCTTGTATGGACAAAGGGATGTAAGCTCACGATCGTAACAAAGGCACTGACTACAAACCTTGGACAGCAGAAAGACTACAAAAGCGGTAACTTCTCTGACACGCTCCGCTCATGTCCTGAAGGCCCTGGTCAGCTGCCATTTGTCCTGTATGTCCCTGCAGGGGGCAGCAGGCAGTGGCAAAGTGTCCTAGACATACTGTGTGCTTTCACATGCCAAACTCTCAAGTCATAGGTGAACAGATTTAATACACATCACATACAACATCAGTCTATCTCAACCACCAGTGACCTTATTTCAAATATTCCACACCAAAATATGAAAGTCAAGTAATATACAGAGCTACAGTGTAATTCAACTGCGTGTTACAGGTCCATAGCTATCTTTTGTGTTAAGAGTACAACTGAAGATGGAAGAAAAAGGAACACAGTTTATAGTAAATGTCGATACGGGGGCCAGAATTAATTTTACCATGCATTAATTACAAAATCACAAATTTTCTCCATCTTTTAAACATTAAAATGTCTCACAAAACAGTTACTTTTGTTTTCCACCCCTTTCAGATTAGCACTGCTTGGTTTTGCCTAGTGTTATTAATAGTCTCCATGTATCATTGAAAGTATCTCCTTTAGTTTGACATAAACATAAATGTTAGCGGCTAAGCTTGTAAGTAACGTAACTACAGAAGCTCAGTGGCAAGAGTCGGGCCACAGTGGATGACAGACCTGGTACAGAGGAACTTCCACCCTCCGCAGACAAACCACCCCAGCCCGTGTGTTCTCTGCGTGATCCTCGCCCGGGGTAACGAGTGGTAATCGCTTTCATCATTCTCAAAGCCTTCTTCAGACATCATCAGTGGCATTTCATCCATATGGGCAGACTCATCTTCCAGCTGGTACCTGGTTAAAGGTGAGAAAAGAGCAGAGAATCATCTGTGAAGCCACACCAAAAGACTTGTTTGGTAATGTAAGTAAACTTGAACCACATTTTCTGACTATTTCAGGAAAATTAAAAATGTATACAGGATTATTTTTATATTATACAAAGATGACCATTACAGTGTCGCGCTGTTTAAAAGCGCACTCAAAAAGCATGGGAAAAGGGTTAGACTTGGTTCAATACGTGATTGAATACCATACTGTCACTAAAAGTAATAAGGCAGAAGATCTTTTGGAGAAAATAAGTATGTCAGGAGAAGTAGCAGTGACTTATTTTCACCTCTTTTGAACACCTTACTCCAACAATGAAAATGGTACTCATTTGCATGTCTCCGTGTGATCCTTTACAAAGTACTCCAGTTACTTTCCACACCATCACAGAACTGCCCTACAACAGGTGACAAGTCATTTCAGATGATGGGGACAAACATATGATCAGTGACCAGGCCTAAAACAGAATTCATGTTTCCTCTTAAAAATTCCTTTTTTCTTATTCTCTGCATTACATCATTTCTTTAAAAAGAGTCAACTAGAAAATGAATATTTATACAAAATGCAATTAAAATTCAAAACACCACACATACATATAGTAATATAGTATACAAAATGAGATTTTTAGTCTTTCCATTAAGTTCTTTCAGAGACATACATTTTCGCAAAGTCAAAATCTCATCAGCTTTAATGCTAGAGAAGCAGCACAATGAGTCTGAAAGATAATGGAGATAAGCACCATCACGCTTAGTAACCTCGACTTCAGAAATGGAGCCTTTGAACTGGCAAGCAATTTATTCCATTTCCAAAGTGAATTTCCTATTGTATTGAAGATTTTTCCTCAGTATTTAAAAACAATAACATGATGAATAATGGATTTTTTTCAGAGACAGGCTAAGCAGAAAATCTTAAGTGTCTTTGTTGCCTGGTGTCATATACACTTAATTGGTTTGTCACTCGAGAAAAATCAACGTTTCCAGCAATTAAGTATAATTCTCGAAATATTTTAAAAATGAGTAAAAACAATGTGAACAAAGACGAAAGAAGGGATGATACCAAACCCAAGAGTACTGCCACATAAGAAATGAAGACAGCTATCTTAACTGCTGCCAAAGGTTTAAAAAAAATTAGGAATTTTCAACAAAACACTCAAGTAAGAGAAGGTACCTAATTTATATGTAGCTAAGTAAAAGTAAATCAATACAATAACTAGCTTAAACTCAAATTTTTATCTTAAGTATCTAACAGCCTTAATATTTCCATTTTGATGAGAAACATTTCTGAGAACTCAACTGATATTGAAGGGAGAAAGACATTTAAAATATGCCTAATGCTTCAGTCTTCATTAAGAAAAATAAACATTTCCCCCTTTGCCTGCATGTTAATAATAAAAAGAAAAAAGTGCTGTAAAAAAGTGGGTATTTCCTTCATGAAATACAGCTTCCAAGTTCAGTTTTGTCACTGAGTCATTAGTAAGTAGCAAAACCATATGAACTACCAGAGACAGTGGGACTTTCCCTCCTACGGCAGCAGAGGAGCGAAACAGGTAACAAATAAAGGAACTGCCTGAGAAGCATGCCTTGACCTTAGTAGCTAAAACAACAGGGACGAGGGTGAGTCAGCCCCTCCCACTGAAAGGGGGCTCCCATGTGAACTGTACACACAATAACCTTGGAGCTACCGACTCCTCTTCTAAAGCGTTCTGCAAGAAACCTACAAAGCAATTTCTTGAAATAAGAACTTACACGGACGCTGTACATAAACTAAGACAAGCTCTCGAGTTAACGGTACAATATCTAACGATATGTCCATGCCGATCCTGAGATTCAAAGGCACACAGACCCATCAGCACAGGTCAGCGGCCCAATCCTCTGATGTTCCTGACCACCAGCTCCATCTGAGCACACTGTCAGCTGCAAGAAGCTCAGGAAAATGTTCTCTATTCCGGCAGGCCTAAACAATTTTGGAAACTTGAGGGAACTACATACAGATCCCTTTAAAGGAAATTCTGTAAACCTTAAGAATATGTCTCTGAGTCCATGGAACCCTGGGGCTGGGCACCCTGATAAATGCTGCATTAAGAGTCACTACGCACTTCAGAATAGCTTTCAACTGTAAACCATCAAAGCAAAGGAAGTTTCCTATTTACAACTAGTTAAATATTTTTGGATCCTCATCATAGTTGTAAAAATGTATATGATTCAAAGAAACTTGTGTGTGGACACTCAGAATAAGAAACTACCATTAAAAAAAGATCTGTGTTGCCTCTACCAAGATGGTTAGGGTGGATAAAAAATAGAAACTAACCATATGTTAACGACAAGAAACTCAGTTCAAATACAAGAAGCTTAAAAGAGGATGGAGGAGGGCGGCCGGATGGCTCAGTTGGTAAGAACGTAAGCTCTCAACAAGGTTGCCAGTTAAATTCCCGCATGGGATGGTGGGCTGTGCCTCCTGCAACTAAAGATTGAAAACGGCAACTGGACTTGGAGCTGAGCTGCGCCCTTCACAACTAGACTGAAGGACAACAACTTGGAGCTGATGGGCCCTGAAGAAACACACTGTCCCCCAATATTCCGCAATTAAAAAAAAAAAAAAAAAGGAAGAGGATGGAAACTTATATGCCAGGCAGAACATTAATTGAAAGAAGGCAGGAGTGATTATCATGTCAGAAAAAGCTTCAGAGCAAAAAATTACAAGAGACAGACATGGAAATTAGATGATGATAAAAGTGTCAATCCATCAAGAACACAAAGCAATCCCAAACATGTATGCACCAAATGACAGACCTGCAAAACACGTGGAACAAAAATTGATAAACTAAAAGAAGACAAAGCTATGACTAGAGACTTTAACAACCCACTCTCAACAACTGATAGAAGAACTAGACAGTAAACCAGCAAGATAGAAGAACCCAACACCATTAATTAACAAGGATCTAATAAACATTTCACCCAATAATAGAAAAAGAATACTTTCATTTCAAGGACTTTTTTTCAAGGGCCGTAGAATTCTTACCAATATAGACCACATCCTCAGTCACAAAACAAACTGCACCAAATTTAAAATAAATGACATCACACCAAGTATGTTCTTCGACGACAAAGGACTCCCGCTAGAAAAGATATAAATAGGACTCACATCCTCCTACATAATAGACAAGATGCTCAGCATACAACTGAAAACCATCAGTCATACCAACAACCAGAACACTCACAATGTGAATCAGGAAAGACAATTAACTGACATTAAAACTAAGATTAACTCAGATACTGGAATGAAGTTACAGCATCTTAAGCACAAAGCATAAAAATGCTTCAATGATAAATTACAAATTCTCTTGAAACAAACAGAACTTACATAAAAATAAAAAATACAATAACAAATACAACAAAAAATACAATCATAAAAATAAAATATCGATGGGTGGAATCAACAGCAGAGTGCAGATGGAAGAGGACAGAATTAAGGAACTTGAGGAAAAAAATCAATAGAATTTATACAATCTAAACACAGAGAAATAAGACAGAAAAAAAAAAGAGCATAAAGGAATTACCATGTTTCCCCCAAAATAAGAGAGGGTCTTATATTAATTTTTGCTCCAAAAGACATATTAGGGCATATTTTCAGGGGATATCTTATTTTTTCATGTACAACAATCCACATTTATTCAAATATAGTCATGTCATCTTCTTCTGGAACATCATCATAACGTACTAAGTGCGTCCATCTGGCTAATGATCTTAGCTGGGGCTTATTTTCATGGTAGGTCTTATTTTCAGGGAAACATGGTATGTAACACTAACAATAGATCCAACTTTTGTAGCACTGGAGTCCTGGAAGGAGAAGAGAAAGAGTGGAAAGGAAAGAGTTCTTGAAGAAACAACAGCTAAAAACTCCTTAAACTTGGTGAAATAAAACCATCAGGTTCAAGCTTAGTGAATGCCAAACAACATAAACCTAAAGAAATCCACACCAAAATACATCATAATTAAACTTCTGAAAACTAGAGACAAAGCAGCCAGAGAAAAAGATGACACATTACTTATTGAACACCAATTCCAATGACAGCAGATTTCTAATCAGAAACCATGAACACTGGAAGAAAGTGAAACAAGAGTTTCTAAGAGCCAAGAAAAGAATTGTCAACCAGGAATACTATGCCCAATAGAACTATCCTTCTGGAATGAAAAGAGAAATAATGACATTTAAAGACAAAGAAATTTCAAGATTGGCTATAGGAAGTTCTTCAAACAGAAAAAAAAAGAAAAAAAAAGAGAGAATCCTGGAACATCAGGAAGGAAGGAAGAATAACAGAAAGAGCAAAACTATGGGTACATACAATAGACTATCCTTATCATGAGTTTTATAAATTACACTCAATGATTTAAACAAAAGGTTATAACACCATCTGATACTCAGGACATGATTTTAAAGTGTGGGGGGAAGAAGGTGGGTAAAGTGACCAAAATGGAAGGTTTCCACACTTCACTCCACAAGGTAAAATAACAGTACCAAACACCATGGTGATCTCAGAGGCATATTGCAATACCGAGAGCAAACACTACAAAAACTACACAAAAGTTCAAGTAACCCAAAGGAAGCCAAGAAGAGAAACACAGGAATGAGAATCAGGGGGAAAAAAAAACAACACAGAAAATATAATAAAATGGCACACTTGAGCTCTAAAGAATCAATAATTACCTTAACTGTAAATGGCTTAAATGCAGCAATCAAAAGACAGAGATTGATAGAGTGCATAATGGAAAAACACGATCTAATAGGAAACTCACTGTAAATTCAACAACATAGATTCAAAGCTAACACTATGCAAATAATACTCTACAAAAAGCCGGAGTGGCTACATTAATATCTAATAAAGTAGACTTCAGGCAAAGAAAATTACCAGAGACAAAGAGGAACTTTACTAACAATAAAAGAAACCCAACAGGACATAAGGATCCTAAATGTGCACATACTAAACGAGAGCCTCAAAATACATGAAGCAAAAACTGAGACTCAAACTGTGACGGACACCTATAGCGAAATAGGTAGCATTTTTCTAAATAATTATCTCCTAAAATCAACCACGTAGATTATTCCTAAAACAATTACCCACATAGGTATTATAATAACGAGGAAAGGAGAAACGGTACTTCTGGAGAATCCACTGATGGTCAAACACTAAACACAGGTATGTTACTAGGTTCTCCTGTAATCCTCAACAATCCTGTAAGACAAAATATTATCCCCCATTTACAGCCAAGGAAATTAGGGCTCATAGTTTAAATAAGTAACCTAAGATCAAACAGCTAGTTAAGTAACCAAGATTCAATCCAGCTCTGGAACAATGAAATACGCACCCCCCTGACTGTAGGCTTCTCAAATAGCCCAAACCAAAAAATATTCTGAAACTCAAATCTGAAGCAACTGGCTATTGAAATCTGCAGTGTTTTACTCTATGTATTAAAAATTAATTGCTTCTACAATTCCTCAGGAGTAAAATTCTGTTAAGTACAAAAGGCAGTATTTTCCCTTTTTGTAACTTTGTTTCTAATTACTCCACCATTTATAAAATGTAGTATTCTTCTCTTTGGGTGAGAAAGAAGTTAAAAGAGCTAAAACCAACTAAGGTACGCGACTTCATGTGACATCCAAGGACTGCACTTAATGCTGCCACTAACCGTGGTCCCATTGGCCAATTTAACTTTTCTGAATCTCCGCCTCCCATTCCTAAAAGAAAAAACTGTTGTAAAAACACACGTTGTAAATACATGCTTAAGAAGTGTACTTAGTCAACAAACTGAAATGTCTTCACAGTAGTGAAAATAAGTGCTTCTCCGTGAGGCACGTATTTTTACTCCTAAGCACAAGTTGTATCGTCACCGTCACGATTCAAGCGTAACAGGAAGCTCCCGACACTGACTAGCGTCGGGCGCTCAGTGCACCCGGGCTTGTCCGGCGCATCGTGCGACCGGCGCTTGCGGCCCAGAAGTGGTCACCGCGCCACCTGAGCCTGGCGCCCAGCGCACACGGGAGGCCGAGCTGAGGGCGGCCCCCGCCTGGCCCTTGACACCGGAACCGCAAAGCTTCCCCCGCAGGCTGGACGCCCTCCGAGCCCGGGTGCGCCGGCCGCCAGCACACGGAGCGGCGGGGGCGGGCGCGGGGGGCGGGGCCCACGTGGGCAGACCCCACCGGGGCCGAGCGCGGAAGGAGGGGCCCCGGCCGGGAGCAGGGGCGGGCCGCGGTTACCTGCTGGGCCGCTCCGCCCCGGGCCCCGCCGCGCTGTAGTAGGCCGCGCGTTTGCGGTTGGCCGCGGCCGCGCTGCGCACCGGGTACAGAGGGATCCGGTCCGCCATGTTCCGGCCACCACCTCGCCGCCCCTCCCTGATCCCCCTCAATTCACCCTCTTTCCCCGCCCTCTCCCCTCGGCTCCAACCCGGCTGAGGCGCCGCTCGCGCGCCCTTCCCCGCCACCCGCTGAGTCGGGGCCTGATTGCGTCACCACGCGTCGGGGTTCGATGACGACTCCGCGCGGCGCAGGCGTCAGCTGGAGGCGGAGGCTACCCAGACCCCGCCCTCGCCGTCGTGGGGGTCCGGTGACGTCACCGCGCTGCGAGGGCGCGAGCGGTTGGCGGTGGCGTCCCGAGGCCCCGCCCCCAGTGCGTCCTGGCATGATGACGTCACCTCGGCAAGGCCGTGAGCCGAGGCGTTGTGGTCTGGGGGATCCGCCCGGGCGTCGGGCCGGGTGCGCATGCGCTGTGGAGCTCCTGGAGCCGCCGGCGCTGCTCCACGTGCCGGGAGCCGGCGTGGCCTCCCTGGGCGGCGCGCGCCTTCTCGGGACGGGTTCCCGTTTCGCCCTCGGCCCTCTCCCCACGAGTGATGGAGGCCGAGCGGGAGGCGGAGCCACGTGGCGCCGGCTCCGTGCTTTTATACCGCGGGGAGCCCGCAGCCCCGTCTCCCGCGGCACAACCCCCGCTCCCCCGCGCCCGCGGCCGCTGTCAGAGGCGCGGTCAGGGAGCCGGCCCCGCGGCGGGTGGGGAGCCGACCGCCCCCTGCACGGCGCCCGGCGCTGCCCCCTGCGCTGCCCGGACAGCCGCCCGTCCGCGCCCGGACAGCGTGGCCTCGCCCCCAGTCGTGGCGGGGGCCGCGGAGCCCGCCGAGCGCCGCACACGGGCGCGGGTCGCGTTCTGCACGGGTGTACGGATGGCTCCCCTCTCCTGCTCCCTCGGGCCACCCCCCCACGTCTCCTGGGCTCCCCCCGAGGGGCCGAGCCCTCCTCCCCCTCCACACTTCCCTGCCCTGCCACGCGCGTTTTTCCTAACCCGACCTCAGGGGGTGACCCGACCCCCAAGGCTCATTCTTACGTAGCCCTCGCGCGGCCCGACTTTGAGTTTCTGGTATTTTTGATTCCTACTTCCTCATTCGGTCTGATACATGCAAATATGTTCAGACTTCTATACTTAAGAAAATTTCCCTAGGTTTTATTATTTCCTAAGATTTCATTCCTATAAATTGCCTTCGAAGACTGGTCTAACAAGTCTTCAGAGAGTTCTGAACTTGGCTATCAAGATGGTATGTTTAAGATTGTTATTAATTTATAGCTCAGGAATTGGGCTTGAACTCAACATTTTTTAAATTTGAGGTTTTCTTCCTGGCCAAATATGTGGCCAGATTTCCAAACTATTTACATGTATATTTATATACTAGGTTTTATATTCCAAGATCCAATATGCTAAAGGTCCAATAGTGTTCATGAAGTCTCCCTGCTGGTCATTTTCATAATGTTTCATGGGAACTTGAGAAGTGTGGTCTGTTTTGAGACACTGCTTGCCATGCTGTCAAGTCTCCTGAGGACACGCACTCGAAAAGAGCCCCCAACAGCCCCCACTTATTCTAGGAAGCAGCTGGCCATAGAACACCTGTCACTCCTAACACGGAACAATCACTGTCTTTTGGTATGTCCCCCTACTGCTTGCTTGCCCCCAACCAACCAAGGACTATCAGAAGTAGCTGAAGCCCTAGGCAGCTGTCAGCAACAGGGTGTTGGTGGGTGATGCTCGGTGCTTGGTAGGTTTATCCCATCACAAGTATGACAGCCCAACCCAAGCCCCTGCAGCAAGCCCATCTCCCACTCCCATCACCTACTTCCAGACCGGGAAGCCAACAGACAGGACCCACTCACCTCTCTGTGGCTCTGGTCCATTTGCAAGTCCTGCTACGTCTTTTTTGTTTTCTCCTTTCATAATTTATATATCCATTAGGGATGTGTGTTGAACCTGAACTTCTGGATTCTAAACTCATCTTGTTTAAATATCTTCATGTATTACTCTTTAAGTTTAAAAACTTACTCATTAAAAAAGTAATATTCTTAAGTAGTTGCTACCGCTTTCTAGTTGCCAGTTTGCTCCTTAGATGCTTTTTATGTGGCTTGGAATTCACACTCCATTCACACAGCTCTCAAAAGACACAATGATCTGCTAATTGCTAAATGAATTTTACTCTTTCTTTCACTTACTCAGACTCACTGCAGCAGCTGACACTGTAACACACAGCTCCTCACCCACTCAGCAACTGAAATTGTAACAACTCAGCCATTCAACAACTGACACTGTAACACAGCTCCTCAAAGTCACTCAACAGCTGACACTGTAACAACTCCTCAATCACTCAATGAGCTGACGCTGCAACACCAGCTAGATAACCACACTCAACAGCTGACATTGTAGCACAGCTCCTCATCCACTCAACAACTAAAATTATAACAACTCCAAGTCACTCAACAGCTGACACTGTTACACCAGATGCTTGTCATTTTTCCCTTTTGAGATAACTTTGAGACAAATCATACAGCTCTACCACTTTACGAATTCCATTGGCTGTTTCTCTTTCACAGCCAGCCTACCCACTTTAGGTAAAACAAACAAACAAACAAACAAACAAACAAAAAACCCACTCATGTCTTTTCCAAATTCTGACTTCTCATTGCTCCATTTCTGCATTGCTAATTCAGTTTAGCAAAGATTCTTCATTCCAATTTTGCACCCAGGCGAAGGACAGATATTGTGGGGATAGGATAACAAAGACATAGTATCTGCCTGTGGGAGGTTATACCTGGGCTATACGTTCCCAAACTGCTGGTTATAACTTAGGGCACTTGAAATACTTGCCATGATGCTAGTACAAATTTCTGTCGGGATCTTAGAAGATGCACTCAAGGCATTGGTGGGGGTTTAAGAGAGGGACACCTACAGAGGTGTGGATGGGAATGAGAAAACCACAACCAATGAAGGTGCAACGCCGGTGATGGCCATTGCGCCCCAGTCAGGCCTGTCCCGTGACACCATAGCTATGATTGTGAAGAACAAGAACAAAGGAACAGAAGCAGAAGGATCTGCTTCGTTGAAGGCAACGAGACTAACGAAAACTCGAGAAGGGCCTGTATCAGACATGGAGAAACTTTTGGTGACCTGGATTGAAGACCAGGCACAGAAGCAACTCCCTTTCAGCACCATGACAATCACGGACAAAGCAGAAAGTTGGGGATGTTGAAGGAAAGGCTGGACCCGAATACAGTCTTGAATTGACTTCTAGCTCTGGGTGGTGTAAACGATTCAAGAATCCTCATTCATTCCATAATGTGGAAGTGAGTGGTCAGACTGTGAGTGCGGATGTGAAGGCAGCTGAAGAATTTTGGGAAACTCTAGGTAAGCTGATTGTGGAGGGAAATTACTCGCCAGAGCAGATGTGCAGTATGGATGAAAGTCCATCTTCTTAACCTCTAACCCAGTGTTGCCTGTTGAGTTTTAGAGCCAGAACTTGGAAATAAGGCCAACAGGAGTTTGGCATATTGTTCCACATCACATAAGGGCATAGGCCAGCCACTGACCAGAAGAATGGATTTTGCTGAACTCACTGTTTTCTGTTTATTAAAAGTCCCTGACTTGGTGAAATTACATGTTAATTTGAAGATCTTTCCAGTAGAGATACAAATAATTTCTGTCCAGTAAGAAAATATAACCCTGAAGGATATAGATAATTGTCCTTTAGGATACTAATCAGTTTTGTATATAACCCCACAATCTTATCCTAACATTCTTTTATGAAATCACCTATAAAAAAAAACACCTAGATCTTGAAATATTCTTTGAACTAGTCTTAATATCTTACTCATTATATCTTCCCTCTTATTTAATAAGTTGAATAAAATTTTGGGCACATGTTCATTATGTGACTGTATGAGTGTTATCCTACCTCTTTGAACATTATACTTTAGAAAAAAGGCAAATTTCCAAACATTGAAGAGATTAATGTATTTATAAATGGATGACAGTGAGTATCAAATTATTATAGAATTTAAATATCATTGGATACATTTGAAAGTGATGTCACAGTTCTACTTTTAAAGGTAAATAATACATGCCCAAAATGCATCATTCATGTCTATTTATACTTAGAGTGAAATCTTAGCTGTCAATACAAAATGTGTGAAGGGATGCATACTTTCCAAAATTCTTTTAGGGGGTTGATGAGCAGAAAAGTTTGAAGACTGCTGTTGTAATGCACAGTTAAAACAAACAAACAACAACAACAAAAACACTACCATAAAATATGAACCTTGTAAAGGACTGTCTTTAAATGCATTTTGAAAGGCTGATGCAGCATTCATTGTTTCTTACTGATCTTGCTTTGCTTTGCTGTCATGGAACTCGGGCTTGAGAGGGATGCAGCCTCTTGCATGACAATTGGGGAGAGAAGATGGGAAGTTGTTGAACAAAAGTGATCTTAGTCCTGCCCCTCTTCCACATACCTGAACTCAGACCAGCTCAACATGGGCCAGGATACAAGGTTTCCAACATCATATTTCACCCCTTGAACAGAAGTATATTTAAAAGGGAAAAGATGAAGTACCCTCCAGATTTATGTTGCCTGGATTGGTTATAAAGGAGAAAAATGTAACTGCAATAGAATAAGGTTTTTACTTAATTGGCCATGCTCTCACATTAATTATAGCAAGTTCATAATTTACAAACAAAATACTTTTGTGCAGTAGTTTATTCTAGCTTATCATTTTCTGAAAGAATTTAACCACAAAAATTTGTGTGCATGTGAGTGGCTGTGTGTACACATGGCATCTATATGACACATGCAACTTCAGTCATACCCTGGAAAGCTCAAGAATTTGGAAAAGAGTTTTCTTTTGCTTTGCATCAGGCTGAAGTGCATTTAGATCAATGTATTTAGAGGATTCAAAGTGTCCTTTAAACCATTCATTCAATTACTGCTTTGTAATGAACCATAGATGTCGCAACGCTTCTATCAAAATGTGGAAACTAATTAATAGCTTCTCAGGGACAGATTCAGAGGATTGCCTAAAGATCAAATAAACTGGAATCAAACTACGCTCTTCGAGTCTCCGGATGGTTGGTTGGGGTTTGGAATCAATGAGGCTGTTGTGTGTGGACAGCCGTGTGGCTGACAGATCTTTCCACCTTTCATTTTAGCGCATGAGACTCCAGGCACAATACCATAGTCTCAATAATGACGAAATGAAAAGTCTCTTCATATTGCTCCAGAAGATGTGCATTCTTTTGCTGAAGTCTCGTTTTTGTCTCTACCACTTCAGGCAGGTGAAGCTAATCACTTCAAAATTCTAAAAATGAAATTGTTCATACTGAGTTTATTTATTGCAAGTGGTGGAAGACCATGAGATATTGTGCAGGATACTTTCATAGAGATGCAAAAAAAATCTCAAAAATTCCAGAGAGGGTATATTGCCACATACCACCATATTATAATTTACCTTCAAAAAATTCTGTACAGAAATTTCTGTATATAAAACATTTTATATACAGAACATAGAGAACTATATATATAGTGTGTATAAAAGGTTTTATTTTGGAAAAATGGAAATCAGTGAGTTTATTTTTGTGAAAAACAGCATTTCCATTAATAGTGCCATATAAAACAAAATCACAAAATCTTGTGTACATTATGTACACACACATATTTATGGAGAGGGGGAGAGATTAAAGCATTTGTACCTTCCAGATTTGAGACTCATTCAAGAAGAAAAGACTGATCGTGGCACTGAACTCCACCTTCTGCAGAGGGGCTGTCGTCCATATCCCCGGGTCTTGCCATTTCCGTGAGATTTGGAGGAGACTCCTGTCACCACAGATGTGGATTTGGAGAGCTGGGTGTGGAGGGCAGTGCTGCACCACCTCGTCCTGGCTCTGCCTTGTCCCTGGGCCGTGTCCTGCAGCTCTCCAGTTGTCACCGCCAAGAAGCTCATGGCCTCCCGACACATTCCTTCCTGATTCCGGGTTAGTCAGCATCTGTTGCTCTCATTTGCAGCCAAGAACTGTGGATGACATACACACTAGGTAGGTAGAAGAAACAAGAAAACAGTGTGTGTGTGTAAACCACATACTGGCCGGTATTCGAGTGCCTCCTAGAACCACACTGCTCACCGCATGCCCACTGGGAAGTGACGTGCGACACAGGACGCTGCCTGGGGGGCGGTGTGAGAGCAGGAAGCCCAGCCCCACATGGCCAGGGTCCCGTCCCCATTTAAATCCTGTTGGAAGTGGTGTGTGTGTATCTGCTCGTTTAGCCAACAACCTCTCTGTGATTTTAATAAAAACTGTTGTATAAAAAAGTAACCAGGCAAAGCCTGGCTGTGTGTCTCCACCAGGTACACCACCTGGGGTTGGCAGGTGGGGGAAAGAGAGGCTGAGTGCCACCAGGGAAAGAAGAATGAAGGCCGTTTTCCCCACCAGGATGAGTCCTGTTTCTTTGTTTCTTATTGCAGCCAAAACCACACAATGTGCCATCCTAATGGTTGTCACATGCACACCGCGATGGGTCAGATCTCTCGTGTCTCTGCTCCTGTGACACGGAACCCTCACCCTCACCTCTCAGTACTGGCTCTCACCCCCACATGGCCCCTGGCAACCACTTCTCCACCTTCCCTTCCTGTAGTGTGCCTACTTTCGAGTCCTGCTTGGGCCTCTGCTACCCTAGCTGACTGTGGGCAGTCACTTCCCCGAGTTTCAGTGTCCCCATTTGTAAACTAGATGGCTGCGAAGATTAAAAGACTCACTGTGGACACCCACCAGACGGGGTGTGAGTGCACACCCCTCCTCGCCCCCATCGAGTGTAGCCTTTCCCGTGTTGGGACCAGCCCGTCCTCGGAGCCTCCCTGGCTCTGGCCCCACCGCCCTTCCATAATCACAGCCCCTTGGTCCGTCCTGACCTGGTCCGCCTCCTGCGCCCAACGCTGATGTCCGATGCCTCTTGGTGCCCTTCTGGTCCCCAGTGGCCCTGTGTCCCTGCTGGGTGCTGAGTGCCCGCTGCCTTGCACATCCAACCAGGCAGGGTTGTCAACAGGACAAGGAGATGGGAGCTGTTTGGAGCTTTGTGCCACATCTGACAAACCTTCATTCATGTTCTCGGAGCCAGCTTTCAGCTGGGTATCTGGCCACTGGTCTGAACACACAACCCAGCCCGGCAGCCTTTCCTAGCTCAAGGCTTCCCTGCCTGGCAGCATCTTCTAGGCTGGACGGTGGGTGGTCCTGTCCTCTCTCCATCATTTCCACTTGCCGCCTGGCCTTGGTCATCAGTGATGAGCTGCTGGGGTCTCAGTAGTGGGACCTCCACCACTTGGCTCAGTGTCAACACAGGTCGGGCTCTCAACAAACTGTTGGAATGGATGACCCTCCATCTTCATTATCAGCATGCCCACAATATGACAGACGACTTATTTCCCTTCAGAACCCGAAGGCCTCCTACATTTCCGGCGTTGCCGTGTGAAAGCAAGCATTTCTCCTTGCCTCTCCTGCGACCTTGTGAGAGGTGTGGAGTGAGGGGCTTGCAGACGTGCTGAAGGCTGCATTTCTCACCCCTCCCAACTCAATCTCAGAGTCAACTGCATCCCGAGTTTCATAACTGATCTCACTAATCTTTGAAAATACATCCTGACCTCAGTGGAGATTAGCAGGGTTGCATCCGCTGTGTCCTAACTCAGAATTTATAGGTGTCTCTAGTTCAGAGAGGTGTCTTCCCCCACCCCCAGCTCGTTGAGCATGCAGGGGAAGGGACTTGGCAGTTATTTATAACTTCATTAGGTGTCATTTGCATCTACCTTCTGAAAGGATGGCATGATGTTGCTGGAAGCTGCATGTTAAACACAAGTGGGTGGTCCTGACACCACCCACTCACTCCCTGAACAGCAGTGTCCCTTCATTCCTGGGAAGGATGGGACAATCTGTCATCACACAAATTATTCTGTACTTGCTGTTGACATTCTTTTATCACATAAATCACTTATGCTTATCTGAAGGCAGGTTCCATGAAAATTTTATATTGTGAAAATCTTAGTTTAAGTTGAGACCAAGACGGATTGGATATCTTTAAACAATGAAAACAGAAGTGGGCTAGTTTCACATGTCCAAGACTGTTTTCTAGAAGAAAAGGCAGAACTTCTGGGGCCCAATCACTTGAGCCCAGTTCAAACGTGCCCCCTGCCTCCGCCTGGCCACCATTCCACATGGTGCCAAGGATGCTACAGAAACCCAGACACAGCAGCACGGCTCTGCTTTGTGTGGAACCAGCATGAACCTGGAGGGCAGGAGGCCACTTCCAAACATTACTTTCAGAATGTTTAGAACTTAATCATAAAAAGCTTTATAAGACGTGTGACTGGTATTACAAATCGACCTCTGAAAGCCGTACACTCTCCATGAGACAGAAGCATAGCACCTGGGGAAAGAGCCCACAAGCACTTGTAAGTGGTTTTCCTTTTTTTAAAAAAAAGGAAAATTTCCTTCTCTCACGAGAACAGTACATGTTTGTTTGGAGGCAGAAGGATGCAGTGGTTGAGGGCATGGGCTGAGAACACGAGTGTCACCCCTCAACCTGGGCACGAGTCTTAGTGGCTAGCTGACCTTCTAAGCCCCTCGTTTCCTCATTCATTTAATAGGAATAGTAGCACCCACCCCCAAGCTGTCATGAGGAGTTAATCAGATCATATGAGGTCGCACAATGAAATTCACGAACCCATCCTAGAAAAAGTGCTACACACCTCATTGCTGAATATCACTACGGTCACCTTCGAAGTACTCCCCTTGGGAAGCTATGCACCAAAACCAGCACCTAGTCCACCCTGCAAAGCAATGTTGGAACTCTTTTTCTGGAATGGCCATCAGAGCTGTCGTCCTATTACCCTTGATGTCCTGAATGTCATCAAAATGTCTTCCTTTCAGTATTTCCTTTATCTTTGGGTAAAGAAAGAAGTCACTGGGGGCCAGATCAGGTGAGTAGGGAGGGTGTTCCAATACAGTTATTTGTTTACTGGCTGAAAACTCCCTCACAGACAGTGCCATGTGAGCTGGTGCATTGTTGTGATGCAAGAGCCATGAATTGTTGGAAAAAAGTTCAGGTCGTCTAACTTTTTCACACAGCCTCTTCAGCACTTCCAAATTGTAAACTTGGTTAACTGTTTGTCCAGTTGGTACAACTTCATAATGAGTGATCCCTCTGATATCAAAAAAGGTTAGCAACATCATTGCAACAAGTTGCTAACTTAATTGTCAGACCTCGTAGACTGAATGTTTGTGTACCCCCAAGTTCAAATGTTGAAACCTAACCCCCCAGGCAATGGCATTAGGAGGGGGGCACCTTGGGAAGTGACCAGGTCATAAGGGTGGGGCCTTGTGAGTGGGGTGAGTCCCTTGTAAAGGTCACGGACAACCTGCTCCCCCCCCCCCCGTCACGTGAGCACATAGCAAGAAGACCGCCACCTCTGAACCTGGAAGAGGCCCTCACCAGTGACCATGCTCGTGCCTTCCAGCCCCGGAACTGTGAGAACTGAGAGTCTGCTGTTGATAAGCCCCAGTGTGTGGTGTTCTGGCATAGCCCACCCTGGGGCGACCCTCTCAATTAGATGCCTTTCTTCTCTGAAACCCCATAGGTTCTGTGCAACTTCTCTCCTAATGCAGTCAAATTTGCATTTTGCTGTTTGTACAGTGTCTTCTTCATTCCATGCAGAAAGGAACTGTATTTTATTTACCTTTGTTTTCTCTAGTGACTCCCACAGTCTCATCCATAACAAATGCCTAGTAAATACTTATACTGAATTGTGAAACTCCTCTCCCTCCCTCCTGCTCTCCTCCAGCATGGACCCTCAGCGTAAGCAGAAACAGTCGGCCCACTCATATCCCGTGTGTGCTGTTTTATTTGAATACTAACTTTTTTCTCTATTAATTTCCTATATCAGTTTTTGATGTGTTTTCCTATATTAGAGTTGGAGTAGCTCTGATTTTATTTTAATGGTGAAATAGAATAAAGCAAAGGCTTAAACCCTTTTCCTCTAGAGTCTTCAGAGAATCTTAAAGTAGCGGTTGTTATAACTGAGAGTTTTCAGACATGCTTGGTACATTTGCAAAAACTAGAATGGGTCTTAGGAGTCACATCCCAGGGTCCATGTCCATGAGAGGGCAGCCCGCTGACACCCCTGCCTGAGGGCAGCCAGGAGCACTGGATCTGAAAAGATTTCACACTTCCCTTTAGAGATGCACCCACGTGCAGCCACCCTGAAACGCAGGTCTTCTTGTGTTTAAGCAAAGGCCTCGGGGCCTCCTCAGACCAGGGGTTCGTTCGAGGAGAACAGCTGTCCAATGCTGGCCGTGCAGGACCCCCAACCTGCCCTCCTCCCAAGAAGACGCTCCAACAACCTCAGCTTTTCCAGTCACTTTGTTTGTTTTGTGGAAGCATGCTCTACAGGTGTTTATTGTTTTACCACATTACTTTTAATTAGTAACTCTTCCTTCTGCAAATTTTTGACAAAAATATTTTTGACTGTAGAGCTTAACACCCACTAGAGAATATGACAAATTTGTTTTCATGCGACTTTAAGGTGTGGTGATGCCGTTTTTGAATTTTAGGAGAGAATATTGCTCAGTGTCTAAGAGCTCACGCTGTGGAGACGGAAACCATCCGGGTTTTCGCCTCTCCCACTTACCCACCTGTGACCCTGAGCAAGCTTTCAACTCTGAGGATAGGTTTCCCTACCTGAAGAACGGGAGTAATAATTGTACCGACATCCAAAGATACGCGAGAATCAGGAAAGAGGATCCTACAAAGCACTCGGCATGCTGGCACAGGGCGAGTCACCTAAGGATGTCACATCATGTTGACTGAACCTTCCTGCCAGCGCCCCCTCTAACACACCTCTTGTCTTTTGTTTCTTAGGCTAAGAATCGTGCCACACATCAGGGCTACCTTAGATGAGACGGAGATTGCAGGACAGGACATCAAACTGATGTTATACCACTGGACTGTGTTGACATTCGGTGAAACCTTCGAATTACAGTAACGTCCACTCTTAGTACAGCCCGCTCCACACGCCTCCTCCTCGTCTCTTTATAAAGACTTGCTGATACACTTTGTAATATTCAGGTACTTAGAGTTCACTAATGGCCCAGTAAGGAGAGAAGCAGAGCTCTCTCAAAGGAAATCAAAATAAGAAAATCCTCATCAAAGAATATTAATACTCATGAATTAAGAAAAACAAAAGGAGAAATTGCCTGGAATAAATTCAGATCACCCTTTGATTCTGTCCACTGAAACGTATAAAGGACTGCTCCACTGAACCCGGGGTGGGGACCAGAACAGAGGGTGTAGCTCGTGTCTTGGGCTCTCACCCTGCCCAGGTGAGCTTGTCCCACCAGCCTCAGGTAGGGCACACACCTGCTCTCAGTCAAAACCACATGATTTTGGGAAATGGATTGGCACTCAAATTATCTCTCAGTGTAATACAAAAACATAACATCACACGTTAACAACTCCTTCCTTCCCAAGAGAAAAGAAAGGATGGTGTGAACAGATCAAGGTAAACAAAATAAAACTACAGGCCCTGGGAAAGTTGCACTAAAAGCTTTTGTTGTAAGAGGCCATACTGTTTCAAACCATTTCCCTTGTAATTAAATACAAGACATGTACATTATAACATGTTTGTAAGTATCAACTCAAACCCCTGTGGGCAGAACAACTATCATTAAACATATTTATAAAAGCTGAAAAAATACCCCTATGGACATAGATGCAGTTTCCTTTTAAATATTTGAACCTCAGCACGTTCCCTCAAGGATAGTCAAAGCAGCCATCGGACCACTGCGCTCTTCAATTTCACTTACGGTTTGGCCGGCCCTGTGGGAGCCGCATAGGTGTATGTTTAACTGCTGTGTAATGTCACCTCGGCATGGGACCCATAGGAAACCATGACCTTCAGGGTGCAGGCAGGGTCGTGGGGAGCATACCCTTCCCAACTGCCTGTACCTCGAAAGAATCCACAGAAACCATGAGCACCGAAAACGGCCAGCGGCCACCCCATGTTTTCAAGACTAAGCCGGCGTGAGACCACCATCCTCCACGTGAGCCAGTTTGTGCCCTGCAATGTCCGTGCAGCAGAAAGGCTGGGAGGAAGCAGTGAAAATGTCAGCAGAAAGCAAGTGATTTGAGGTGTGCTCCCTCCTACAGTCGTGTGTATTTGCCACGGCGTCTACAATGAATAGTAATGAACATCAGAAATCGGTAGAAAATGACTTTTTAAAATGAAATTTTATTGAGGGGAAATTTGTAATTTCACAGTTAAAAATAAAATTTAGGAAGGTCCAAGATGGCACAATAGGTAAACAATGAGAAAAAATAATCAAATTTATAATTCAGAGGTTCCTGCGAGGAGACATACTTAAGGTAAAGACCCCGCTTATGAGACCTCGCAGTGAGGCGCCCGGCGGGGTCCCCGGTGGAACAAGAGGCCACACGGGAAGCAGAGGCCTGTGTCACCCACCTACTGCTGTGACCCAAGGCCAGGGCTGCCGCACGTGCGCAGAGAAAACGGAATCCGCCTGTGACAGAAGTGGTGACCTGTGTCACCCTGTGGCCAAAATGGACATTTTAGACCACGTGGGAAACACCGGGCTGGTCCTTGTGTGTCCATCCTCCTTTTACTTGGTCTCCTGTGGAGTTGAGCACATGAAGATTTAAACACGAAACAGTGAAGCCAGCAGTTGGCCGTGTTGGTCATGGTGATGCCATCAGACGGTGAGGATCGGGCTGTCCCTCTGATATCAATAAACATAATGTGTGTGCATGTGTAACGCCCGCGTCCTGTCATGTGGCGATCCAGGCACCTAGCAGCGTGTGGCTGTGGGGTTTGGGGTACGTTAGGGGAAGGCGACATCCATGACCTTGAGTTCACAGAGGCACCCACCGACTGGCAGCGGCACAGGGACTAACGAGTTCTGGCTCGCCTCATTTTATTGCTCTTTGAAACCATTTTTATAACTAAGTAAGCTGAGGTGTGAAGCGAGGAGGGTGGTGACCAACGGTCACTTAGCGGACAAGCGCTTGCTCAGGTCCCAGGAGACCCCGTGGGGGGCGGGCCATCTCTGTGCTCACAGGTGCTCATCATGTGTTGTTCCCAGACCAGCGGGGTCAGAAGACAGCAGGTGGAGGGGCAGGAGGCCGCACCCAGCGGCCAGGGCCCAGCCGTCCTCACGGGGCAGGACACCAGGTCTGCACACCTTCCCGGAAGCCACGCCCAGCTGCGTGTGTTTCCGTGTCTTCTTTCACCGCCCCTGCCTTTTTAATCTCCTACACCTCTGAACACAGTCTTAACTTTGACCAATTGTTTTCCTTTTCAGTTAGTAATTTTTATGTCCTGTTTTGAAAAAATCCTCTGTTAGCCCATAAAGGTGTTTCATTCTATGTAATTTTATGCCAGCTTTTCATTTTCACATTTAGCCCTACACCTCCCCTGGGGTTGATTTGAGAGGATGGGGTGGTTTTGAGTTTTTTCGTGTGGATGTCCACAGGACCCAGCATTCTCTCTTCAAGAGAGCGCCCTTCGCACGCAGCCCTGCTCTGCGGCGCCTGCTGCACCGGGCGTCTGCACCGGGCCGGGCGCGTGTCTGGACCCGCGCTCTGCGCCCGCGGCCGGTATCCACCGCTACACGTCTCAGTCACTCGAGCTTTGTCACACGTCTGGATGTTCAGTAACACCCAGCCTTCGTCTCCAGGACTGCCTTGGCCGTCCCTGACTCCATGTTCCCACGTACACGTCAGGATCTGCTCCCGACGTTTACAGATGCTCGCTGGGCTTTGATTGGCATTGCCCTGATCTACAGAGCGTGTGAGTGCACTGTCACCACCACAAACACCCAACGTCCTCCACTGGTGAGACCTTTCCCTGTGCAGTTCAGGGCTTTGTGGATTTGAGGAAAGGAACGCCAGGGGGTGTCAGTCATACCTGTGCAGGTATACGTCCACTCACACCAGTGAGCGTACAGGTAGACGCACACACACACATTGTATCCTATAAATAACCTCGCTTTACTTCAGCTCACGTTCACCACAGAACAAACCACAGAACCTGTTTGGTTTTCAAAGCATTTCCATTTCTTGAAGCGGACGGTAGGCTCTGTGCTCTGCCTCTTGGGTCTGCGGTGACAAGGTCACAGCATTCAGTTCCTATGGTCCCGGTTCCCCAGCTCCAGAAGCTCCCTTGTGCATGGCTGTCAGTGGGCACTCAGGTGGGCGCAGACACACGCGCGGGACACCGAAGCCATTCACGTGTGCACAGCCGCCCAGGCAGGCTCAAACAGAGGCCTGGATTTCACGGCATTTCCCACTGAACAAGGCTCATCTCACATAAAAAGGAAAGCAGTGCAATTTGCAGATAACCCCCAATGGGAAGCTTGGCAATTTAATTAAAAGCAGCTCTTGAGGCTCTAAGTATTTTATTTTTCATACTGACAATTCTGGAAACCAATAGCCTAGCTCAAGGGAGAGAAAGGCAGCTGGTTTACCCTCAGTGGGATGTTCCTGGGAACATACTGAAACTGCTCTGGGGAACCGGACTTGTAGCAATCCCCCAGGACTGTTAAGTGAGCAAGTCCGGATTGGTGACCTTTCAGACGTGAGCTTCCTGTCAGACGGCAGCCACGCTGGGTCCTCAGCGTGAACCCCACCGTTTTCCCGAGCTCGTCCCATGATCTGCTCCCACGTCCCCTTGCTTGCTTCTCTCTTTGGTCCCACAGGGGATAGTCTCTCTTTTGTAGCCTTAAGCTTGTTGAACTTTCTTGCTATAGGGAACTAGATCACATGGAGGCCATTCCAAGTCTAATCCCACCCACATCCAACAACCACATCCCGACACGCGTCTCTGGACCCTTCTGGCCTAACCATACATCTCAGCCTGGAAGCCCCGTCAGAGCCCGGGCCGAGGGCCTGTCCCCTGCCTCACGACTGAGTGTCATGTGGGTCCTGGATGGAAAAAGGACGGTAGGTAAAAACTAGGGAAATGAGTGAATATTGACATCAGTTGATGATAATGTAGCAATATTGGGTTGTGCCTGCCCGTCTTTCCCAGGACCTGATTGGTGTCACAGCATCTGTCATTTAGGGACAGCGCCCGGGTGTGTGCACAAGTCACATGAACCAGCCAGTCCAACCAGAAAACCATGCCAGCCTGTTACTCGAAACCTCTGCTTAAAAAGCACTGGTCGAGATGGAAAGCAGGCGGGTGGCTTCCAGGGACTGGGGGAGGGGGTGCCAACAGGGGCAACTGCGCAGTGGGCAGTGGGTGTGAGGGGTCCTGTGGGGGCCGAAAAGCTTCAGGCCCGGAGGCTGCACCTGGGCCACTGTGACTGTGCAAATGGCCTGAATGCGCATTGCAATGTGGTTACTGCATGTTTTCTGCATTTCACCTCAACGGGCCAGGGAGGAACGGGACAAATGCTGGCTGCCTCCACTCGGCCTGCTGGTCAATGGCCGCAAGTGACGTGAGCTAGAGCAGACCACCTCCACCTCGACGGGGGACAAGCCACGCGGTGGCTTCCTCAGGAGCATGCCTTCCCGCGCCTGCCCCTCCAAGGCCATGGCCGCAAACGTGGCCTTTCGGTGCGTCCGGACTCTCCGCAGTACCCGCAGCTCTTGGTCACCGAGGGGGCACAGCTGAGTGGCTGCGGGTCACGCGGGCTCAGGGCCCCATGGGGTGTGCCAGGCGGTGCTACCGCACCCACCACGCCAAGTCCACACGTTAAGATCTTTGTAAACAGATGGGGAAACCATCAGAGTGATGTGTCAGTAATGTCTGGAGAACTTATCTCCTCGGCACTGTCCCCAGGCGCCGTTGCTAGGTGACCAGCCCCCAGGCACTGTGGCAGATCCTACAGGATAGAGCGCAGTAATTCCCAGGGCACGACTTCTGCAGACCCAGACACCGGCACCTACAGGGGAGTGTGTTCCATGTCCATGACGGGACTGGGGCTCAGCCTGTCCATCCCTGCCTGGGTGTCCGCACCCGGCACAGGCGGCCACTGATTCACGTTTGGCTCAGACACCTGGCCTGGGAAAAGGCACCAGAGTCGTGATTCCGCAGAGCCCTCACCCCATCGGGACCCCGAGGAAGGCCTGCAGGCTCCCGAGGTCCGTTTTGAGCCAGAACTCTGTGTGGCAGTGACGCCCGAGTCTAGCGCTGTCACATGTGGACACGTGATCCAAGTGAAAACAGAGCGCTGCTCGGGAACGCATGCATGGAGCCTGCCTTCTCCCCTGGAGCCTGCCTTCTCCCTCGGAGCCTGCCTTCTCCCCTGGAGCCTGCCTTCTCCCCCAGCGCCGTAACTGGGCTGGAGGCCTCCTAGAAGGAAATTCTAGAACTGGACCACCTGAGAACACACTTCAGTTAGTTCCAGGCTTTTGACCTCTCCCGGCAAACGTCTCCGTTACTTAGAGGTGGGTCCCTATGCAGAGTCACCGTCTCTAAAATAGGCCCAGTCAGGCCTGATGGAGGTGGACCTGCCTGTGAGAGGCAGTGGTGCAGGTGGCCCGGCTGTCGCCTGTAACTCGAGCCTGTTTGTGCCTCTGTGCTCAGATGAGCACCCAGCAGTGTGGGTTCCATGCAGACTCAGACTGGACCACGAAGAGCGGTGACACACGGAGACCCACCCCCCTTCCCCGTGCTCACCAGTGAGCAGAGAGTCAGAAACGTGTGCACACGTGTGTCCCAGAGCGCCCGGCCCAGGACACCTGGCTTTCCCAGGACACCTGGCTTTCCCTTTCAATCTGGCTGGCACAGCGATTTCTCCCATTTCAGTTTCGCGGTAAAGGAGCCTCCTCCTGTGCTCCTATATTACAAAAGAACGACAGCGAATCTGTGTGCCTGGGCCCAGAGTCAAATCCCGCCGCTCATTGGTCTCCACGGCTGGACCTCCTGCCCAGGGCTTCAGAGGGCGCAGGCAGGGCTGGGGGTTGGGGAGACACTGGGGACACTGGGCCTGGTCTGGACCACATTCCCTGTGCACTTAGCCACTGTGTTCAGAGTCTCACTCAAAAGTTGGCCGAAAATGTGCATGTTTAATCACAGAAATTTGTTGTTCAGTAAAAATCATTAGATGACAAAGCATTTAGTTATTAATTTGGTGGGCACTGTTCACAGACCCTGACTAGTAGGTGGTGACGGTGACAGGAATCACCCAGGCGGAAGGAAGCCACGGGCCACACGGGGCCCCTTAGCTTGTGACGCCACCTCTGCCTCTCAGGGCAGCTCCTGAGGGCGAGTCTGCAGGACAGGAGAGCAGTGAGGCAGGACAGCAAGAGCACGTGTGGCACTGGACACCTGCCCTGTGCCAGGCGTGGGGGCAGCGCAGGGCACAGGGCAGCCAGGACGGAGGGCAGCTCGGCCACGCGCACTGCGGCCGCGGTGCAGCGCTTCTGTTTACAGTCAGCTCGGCTCAGAGGCACGCGTCTCTGGGCAGAAACCGTCCTCAGTGGCAGGAACGGGAGCGACAGAAAGAAACTCGCTCTTGATGGCAACACTCCTGAATGCTCCCCTGCTTCACACAGCTGTCGGCTTTCATTTCTTTTTCTGGAAACCAAATTGATTCAGCATAAAAAGTCATCCATCTGAAAGGAATTTTCCATCAATGTCATTCCAAGAAGGTGAATTAGGCAACGGCAATTGTGAGAAATGCATGTAATACCATCATTATATCAGCTTTAGCCAATCTAACCAAGATATTAAGGTGACTGCATGGTTTTCGTTTTGTTTTATTTTCTGTGTTGTTTCATGACAGAAAATCAAAAGGAGAAAATGGATCTGAAGATTGCACGTGGCTGACACGCGTGGGGAGAGACGGCGTAAACCGGGGCCTTTATTCAGGTTTTGCGGGGCCAGGCCTGTGCCTTTCTGTCTCACAAGCAGAGTTTATATATGAGAACTGTTGGGTGTTAGAGATGCTTGTCTAACACCCCTTTTTAGCAAAGGGGTGGCCTCGCTCCGTGAGATGAAGGCGTTTGTGGAGTCAGGTTGGGCTCCTGCTGGCGGAAGTGGGTTTCTCACGTTCCTGCCCGTCCTGAGTAAGGCTGCGCACCCTGGGTCCTCACCGCCTTCCCCACCCTTCTGCACGGTGGCCGCCTTGGCGGTGCAGAGCTCCTCCCCCAGGGCCCTGGCACGCTTGCTTGTGGCTTCAGGAGGCAGCAGAGGAGGAACGTGCCAACGACACGGCCGCGGAACCCCACGGGACCCAAGCTGAGTGGGGGGCACGCCCACAGGCCAGGGGTGCAAGCACTCTGGGAAGAAAAGCCAAGGCCTGGCCCCCCCGTGAAAGGCAGTGGGCATATGGCCTCTCGGGCGTGCTGGACCCAGCTGCATGGAAACCTGGGGTACCTGAGGCCTTCCCAGAGGACAGCCGCTACTCAGCTTGAAATGACGGTGGCTGTGCAGGAATGTAGGTTCGATATGTCCAGACCTGGTCTTTTTACAGAAGTCAGCAACCTGGACTTCTGGGTGAAAGTTCACAGCCAATCCAATTAAGGAGCAACAACACACCGAGGGGTAGATGGGTACCCGCTTCTTCCTGAGTCCGGCCATCATTTCACGGACTCTGCGTGTAGTCTGAACCTGAAGCACTTATAGTTCTGACATTGCTTCTTCTCTTGTCCCCATAGGTCCCTAGCTGCCACTTTCCTGCATGTACCCGGAGCTGACAGCAGTGGGCTCAGCCCGCGGGACAGAGAGCCGGTCAGAGTGGGGAGGAGAGAGGCCTAGGCGTTCGGGCCTGGCATTCTGGGCGGTAATCACGCCCCTCAGCCTGTACCCACAGCTCCCACAGGCAGGCCTTCTTCATGGCCACGACCCTGGCTGGGTTCCTGTAACACGGGAGCACCCACAGCTCCCATGACCTTGCCAGCACAAGCTCTGCAGAGTCCCTTCCATGTGTCATCTGCTCTGGTGCGACTCTAATATGAGCCCTTACAGAAAGAAGTGGCCCACTGAAGCTTGTACTGTATCCCCCAAGAAGGTCTGTTCAAGCACTCACCTGCCAACACCTGCTGCCTGCAAATACCCCCTCCTGTAGGGACAGGTCTCTCCAGACCTGCTGTAAGACTACGTCCTGCTGGGTAGTCTGGGCCCCGATGCAATGCCTGTCCTTAAAAGGAAAGGGATCGTGGACAGACAAGCAAGGAGGGACGGCCATGTGAAGCTGGACGCAGACACTTCAGTGACGCATGTGCAAGCCCAGGGCTGCTGGCAACAGCAGAAGCTGGGAGAGACGGGGAAGGGCCCTGCCTGAGAGCCCGGCCGTGACCACACCTCGACTGCAGGCGTCTGGCTCCCAGACCGAGAGACCGAGGTTCTGCTTTCTGAGTCCACTATGCGGCCCCCTGTTGCTGCAGCCTTATGGTGTGAGAGGGGAGGCAGCCTACAGACCAGGGCCTGCAAGCAAAGCACAGCTGGTGGCGAAAGGAGAGGAGAGCCCAGCAAGGCCTGGGTAGATGTGCCCCCTGGCAAGACGGTCGCCGGTGGTGAGCTGTGGGGATGGGATCTGTGGGGACAGGACAGCTGTCGGCATGACAACAGCTGTGACCAGAGCAATAGTGTGGACTTTGCGATTTCTCAAACCCGGTGTGCAGTCCTCTCGGAGATGCCCGATGGTTACGTATTAGCTTATTCGAGGCTCTGAGTAGTTCTGCAGCAGAGAACGTGTGCTCATCTCCTCTCACCTGGGGTTTTCCTACCATCATTTCCTAGGTTATGTCCCCACCTGGCACCTTGTTTCCCACTTTGCCAACATGCTTTTCAGACACCCGTGTGAATTATCTGGGGAGCCATGAGGACAGGATTTAAGCCGGAGGGCCTGTCACGTGAAGATTGTAACCAGTGGTCAAAACAAACAGAAATTCTTTGGGCAACATTAAAATTCAAAGTTAGTGAACGACAGCTTTGGAAAATGCCCTTCTCTTGATTTTGTCCTATAATTGAGGGGACATCAACGAAACCATCTAGTCCCTAACTGTAGCCTGAAGCAAACCCAGTTATGCTTTAGACTGAAATCAGACATAAGGCAGGAAGAGTCACCATTGAGACAAAGCCACCTGGAAGTTTCTTCTCACAGCAACCTTGGCATCAAAAGATACCAGTGACCACGGCGAAAGCAGAGAATTTTAGTAACCAGCAGATGATGGGGTGTATTTACATCAGTGACCACGGATCTGATGACATGGAATAATCTGAAAAGGAGTAACTGGGGGATTTCCACCTTTGAACACAGCCGCTGTGGGTGGCCGAGTGCCACACTGGCTCTATGACACGGACTTTGCTGAGGCATTGAGTGGCCACTGGGGAGCAGTGAGCACTCAGGCCCTTCTGGGAGAGGCCTGGGGTGACTCGGGGTCTGGCAGACTTTGTCCTGATGCTTCTTGGATCAGATTTGCAGGGTCAAAGTACAGCGTCTGGCGGCCTCGGGACAGCGCTCCTTCCTGCCTGTGTTTCCCCTGCTGGCTGTCCCACAGTTGGGGACATGTGCCTTTGCTGTGGGACCACGTCCCTTCACGTTGGGATTTAAGGTAAATTTTACCTTTACAAAGAGGGTTTTGTTCCTGCTACTATTTCTATGATCCAGACCATGCTTAAATGCTTTGATCATGCAAATGTTTATAAAACTCATGATGTATTTTCCTCAACAACTGATTTGTACGCATTCTGCCAAAGATAAAGAGTTTTAGATGACGGAGGTGACTTTTTCACTGCGGGGCTAGATTTACAGCACCACAGGAAAGAAAGCCTTGGGTGGAAAATGCCATTTGTAACAGCGGTCGGCACACACAACCTTTCATAACTCACAGAAAGCTCGTGTTTCTCCTGGATTCTCCGAGATATTAAAAGTATGTATTTGCTCAGACAATTGCTTAGTTTGGGATATAGTTAAGGTGATTCATCAATTTTACATCTCCTTTTGAGTTTTCTGTGTTGAATTCTTTTCTCACTAAATTACGCCACCTTCCCTCTGCGTGTCTAGAAAGGTATAATTTGTTGGGATAGAACGCTTGCCTCTGAGTCTAACATGCCGCTTCCCAGTGTCTAGCTTAGTTAAAGCCACAAAATTAAAATACTGATGGTTTTTATCTACGTAAAGCTTAAACAGTTTGGCAGGATGGAACTACTGTAAATTACAATCCTCTCTTATTTTAGCTTTCTTAAAATCTGCGGTTTCTTTCTGAACCTCGCACTGGCCTGGTTGGACACCAACCCCACCCTTCCGTCTCTGTGGCGTAGCTAGACCTTCTTTCTGCCTGACAGCCTGTGGGATTTATCAAGCACCTTCCAAACCCTCAGGAAAACATCCAAGCGCTTATACGTACGTCTCACCTTAAAAATCGTGTGTTTCAGCCTTTTGTAACCAAGTAGCTTGTGATCTTTCCCCAAGTAGATCCATGATCCAGAACCAAAGTTACTAAATCCTTCACCATTACACCAGTCATGCAAGCAAGCATTTGGTGAACAACTCCCATTATTGAAGACCTTGTTCTGTTTATTCCAATATGTGTAAATTCGAATAGGAATTTCTCATTGTGGTAACTAACAAAGCTCTGTCTCAGGAGCTGCAAAGAATCTTAATGTGCAAACAATTCTAACAGGCAGGGACATACATCTTTGTTTAGAAGCCAAACGCAAAACCCAGTGTTGAAAGAATATATGATGAAGGGATCTAGAAATGGTAAGAGGAATAACGTGAGAAAAGCAACGTTGTAAATATGGGAGCAAAGGCTGACAGGAGAGCCGAGTAGCAGTTCTGTAATATTTACTTGCTCGGGGCTCCGCACACCTGGTCCTGCACTGACACCCACATGAGCTTCACAGGGGCCTGTGCAGCAGGTGCTGTGATCACGCCCACTTTACAGGTGAGGGCACTGAGCACAAGCATCGAGGACCTGGCCTGCGACTGCTCTAGTCCACGATGGAGCCCAGAGTGGAGTCTTGGCAGAGTTGTGATTTCACAGCCTCAGCCTTTAATTCTTAAGTAACCTAACAACTCAAAGGAAGGAAGGGAGGGAGGGAGGGAGGGAGGGAGGGAGGAGGGAGGGAGGGGGGCAAAAGGTAAGGAGGGAAGGAGGGGAAGAGGGGAAAAGGGGAGGAGGGGAGGAGGGGGGAGGGGAGGAGGGACGAAACAGAGTCAAAGTTAAAGACCTACATCCACACAGTGATGACTTCACACTTTTTGACTGTGACCTCTTCACATGGATGTCGTCTACACAAGCAGATGGGTGTAGACTAGGATTCACCATTTCAACTTGCCAAACAGTCTGACATTTTCTATTCTATTTTCTTTCACTTAAAAAAAATTCTGGTTTAGAGCCACTAAATTGATTTCACAACCCACAAATGGTGATGGCTGACACGTTGAAAAGTACCGCTCAGGTGGAAACCCTTAAATCTCTTTTAACACAAAGGTAACAGAATGAATATGCAGTTTCAGTTCAAAAGAAAGACATCCACACAAACTGTTAATTCTGAAGCTGATAGCTGAAACTTTCAGAATCCATGATTCTAGCGTTAAAGTCCGTGTGAGACAAGAGCAAGGATTAAACTTGAAGTCAGAGATCCTAACAGCTTCACAAAACGCCTGTGTTTCTGCTGTATTTTTGACAGAGGCAACAAGTGAACACAAAAAACAAAACCCCACAACTTAGAATTTATAATTATTTCTCAAATTATTGTCAATACAAACTGTGAGTAACTTAGTCTTTGATTTATCTGTGTTACATTTAAGAACATTTCTGGGCAACGGAGATAAAATATTTCACAGATCTTTTTTTTGCAAAAGACATAACCTCACGTGATCCGTGTAGGAAGAAAATGATATTTAAGAGCAGAAAGCATATTCCTCACATTCAACTAGGTCACGTTACATAACGGAAGTATTTAAATGCAATCTGACTGGTGATTGGGGACGTCACCTTCCCTAGGACAACAAGCAAGCACACTGAGAAACAGTCTTTAAACCAATGGGTGGTGGTGTCAGGTGGGCTCCTGGGTAGCTGTTTTGAGATGAAAGGTTACTCAGGAAGGTTCACCCTGAGCACAAGCCTTTGGATTCAAACATGTAAGTGCGGCTCTAGGTCCAGAACAGTTTTTAATGATGATGCAAATTCAAACATGACACTAAGACTTAAGCCCAAGAATCAAATTCAAGACTCTAACAACCACTAAGTTATAAATTCTTTGAACCAAGAACAAGTTAAAAAAAAAATATAGTGCATTCACCTTAAAATTCGACATTAGGCTTATGTGAAAATGTTCCAGGACCCCATGGTACACAAAAAAATTAGATGCAAACGCCTAGAATTCACTTTTTTTTGAAAGCTGAGTCCAGTGACTGTTACAAAGTAACTAGATTTTGGCTCAAAAGCTAGTGCTCTAATCAGACCATCAATTGCAGTGAGAGGACCCGATGGCTACAATGGAAGCAAGATACAATGTAAACCTAATAAATGGAAACACACTGTGTACTTTGGCTGTTTATTCATTCCAGGAGCAAAACAGCTAGTGAAATTTCTGAGTTTCTAATTTAGAAAATCTTAAATAGGGAGAGAACTGTTTGGACAAGCCTGGCTAACAGTTTTCAAAAACTCATTAGTCCTGTAAAATTTCAATTTATCCTCTCAAGTCTGCAAGGTTTCCAGCGTATTTACCAATAATACCCTTTCTTTTCAAGTTATCCTCACCTCCATCTGCAGTTCCCCATGTCATTGAGCTGAACACAGACGTGACTGCAGAAAAACCAGTCCGCACTCCCTGTCAATAATCACTATTGAAACACAAGAAGGGGGCGTACGCAACAAAGTTCTTTGGCCGACTGGCTTACCTTTGGTTTACCCAAACTTCTTTAAAGTTCTCAGGCTGTTTCCACATACCCAACACGAGTTCCCGTTCGCAGCACACACTGACGGGACGTGGCTTTGGGCTCGCTAAGGACACTTGGAGCTGGAATAAGGAACGCTCCCCTCGTGAATGCCAGGTTAACAGTCAGCTGACAACACCGCGGAGTAATCAGCCAATTCGCAGGACCTGTGTTTCCATCCCCTCCTGCCTCACAGCACAGCTCTGGCCCCTGGCAAACCCCTGGTGGTGGGCATGACCACACTCTGCAGGGGACACGAAACATGCTAAGACAATGCAGCGGGCACAGGAAGTGGAAGCTGGCCAGAATCAGCTGGAATCAGCCGGAATCAGCCGGAATCGGCCGGAGGGGTGACCGGACTGTAAGTGGAAGGGGGAGGTGGGCGCTTCCCGCCTGGACTGCCTGAACCAGCGCCTGCTTCTATCTGCTTTCATTTTGTGTCAGAGCGCAGCACGTGGGTCCTGCGTTATCCAACTTACCTTCCCTTCCACCCCACCCCCTCCTCCAATGTCCGCTACGCCTTCTGGAGGCTGAGCCTCACTCCCAGTTTCCAGATGCATGGATCCCCGAGTCTGTGGGGCAGCGTCCCCCATACCGGCCACACTCACTGCCAGCTGGGCATAGAAGTTTCTAATAAGCAGATCATGGCTTATGCCTGGCCTGGTGCAGTACCTCCACCTGGCTTCCCCCAGCACTTTGACGAGGCTGCAAGATGGCAGATCCACAGTTGTTCCGCTCGCTCGTGGAGGTTGGTGGCCCCTCTTCAGGAGGGATGGGGCTTAAAGATGTGAGTGAGCTGCCTGGGGAGGAGCCCGGGGAAGGCGTCCTGGGCAGAGGGGTTTCCCTGCGACGGGGTACCCTGCGCCCCATTGTACAAACCCTGAATCTAAGATTCGGGGAGGACGCGTCACAGACTATGAGTGTCAGCGCTGGAATTTGAACTCAGGTCTCTGATCCTAAACCTGCGCCGATCACGGGCTGGCATGACACCCACTGACCTGCGTGGGTCACAGGGCAGCAGAGAGAGGGCCTCCGGCAGAATGGAGACAGCCCAGAAGTTTCCACCAGCCAGGTGTTAGTGAGACCGGCAGGGCATGCCTGATTGGGGCAACGATTGTGGGGCTGTGGAATGCACTGTTGGCCGACCGCTGTCTCTCCTACACGCCTGTTCTCCTCAGCCTCTTCTGACCCTGGACTGTGGGGAAGTGACTGCTCTGGCAGGCGGGGGTGAGATGTGCAGGGGCCTCGCCCGACCTGCCGTGGAATCCACAGAGCTGGGCCCTATGACTGTGGCACCATCCTGCCTGGCCTCACTCTGATGTCCCCTGTCATTCTCAGACTCAGTCTATACTCAGCAGTGCCTGCCGCCCCTCCCCCCACACCCCCAGCCAGTAGGGGTCCCACCAAGCCAAGGCTGTCCCCATCTGTTCAGCGGTGGTATTGGTGGCGGAAATTCTGGAGGCTGGAGGCAGTCCTCTCTGCCTTGAGAGAGGAGCCAATGTGCCAGCCTCAGGCTGCACCTGTAGGTGACAGGCCTTCCACGCGCTGCCCTGGGCTCCTTGAACCACTCAACCTCCCAGAGCGCCTCCCCGGGGAGTGGTTCTCGGGGTCCCTACCTCCTACAGCCCAGAGCCAGGCCCAGCCAGGCCAGGGCTGCCCTGCCATCCTTGTGGCAACACCACGTGCTAACTGCGCCATTAGGCCGCCCTGGGAGGGGTGGGTGTCCCTTCGCGCTGAGGGCTGAGCATGGCTGGCACCCCTCAGGGAGCTGGTGGGGCGGAGGCTTCCTGCCCAGGACCCTCCTGTCCGGAGTTGCTGGACTCCAGCACTGTCCACATCTGTGCTCTCTCCCTGGCCGTGCCCCCAGGGTGGGGCTGTGGGTGCCCCAAATGCCCACACTAGTCGAGTCTCTGAGAGCCCGTGTTTCTGGCCCTGCAGACTGGGGCTGGGACAGGGGACGCACAGCCTGCCATCGGCTCTCCCCACCTCCAGTGATGCAGGCAAGTCTCATCCACACGTGCAAAGGTGCAGACAGCGCTTTAAGGAACGCTCATGGGCAGGGTCCCCGGGGAACTGTCAGGCCGGAATTGTGACCAGGGGGCTGGCCTTTGCACGTGTGGGTGTTCTATCAGGCACCGCAGCCAACCCCCCGGTCACAGGGCCAGCTGGACACACCATCCACATCCACACCCGCTCCTTTGCCTATTTTGGGGGGGTCCTTGCACTCGAGGCCTTTTCTACCTTTTCTATCACATTTTACTGCTAATTTATGAAAATATGTTGAGAAAGGTGGGTGTTTTAAGATTGGTTAAAGTTCAAAGGTGACAGTAGGAGCAGGGAGATGAGGCCCCACACATTTGTGCAGCCATCTTTGTCCCTCGTCCCCACGTGGATGAACATCCAGCCGCTGAGCGTTCCCTCCTGGAACCCCAACACATCAAAGGAACCGCCCAAGTGTCCTGCATCGCAAAGCAGGGAAATACGAATGTTGAGTATTTCCCAATCTAACAGTCCAGCCAGCCTCGCAAACATGCCAATTGCTTTGTGCCTAAAAATTTTGGAAAACAAGCATTTCCCTACCACAGCGGGTACATTTGGATCCAAAGGAAGCTGGGCATCATTTTCTGCTCAAAGAAGCTCACTTGTGTTTCTGGACAGATGACGCTTGCTGAGTGGAGATAACTGCACCACCTTGAAAGTTCTTCCGAGAGTCAGTCTGTCAGGTACGTACAGCTATCAGTCAAGTAGAAATTTTGACTGGATATTGAAGTAAAGATGAAAACAATTTAAATTACTTCTTACCACAGCTTGCAAGATACAGATTGGGGTTTAAGATTCTAAAACTTGAGCTTTGTCAAAGCCAGCCAATGGCATTTTTCTGCAAGATCTTGCACTTACATTCTCTCTGTAGCTTGTTCCTGAAGGCTCGATTTGGGGGATGGGGTGACCAATATGATTTTAATGCACTTACGATTTTGCGTAGCTACAATTATTCTCTAATGCTCCCAAAGCCAGCTGAGCTAGGTGTCCTCCACTGCTCAAGGCACAGGGCAGCAAACCCTGGCCACCATCACTGTCAGAGTTCATGCCGGGTCTGCTCGGGAGCCTGAGGCTCACTGCTCTGTCATGGCCGGTGCGTATGCCACAAGCACACGCCCCACACAGATACACAGTCTGTCCCCCGGGCCCCCGAGGCCCAGCAGGTGAGGCTGGTACCCCTGTGCCATCTGCATACAGGCCGGGGTACCACTGAGGTGGCTTGTTTGTCCCACACTGAAGCCAGCAGTCCCAGAGGGCGTCAGGACGCTCACGTGTCTCTGCTTCCCTTTGCAGGGCTCCTGAGGAAAACCTGAATTCATCTTCAGTGACACAGCACGTCCAGCCCCGAGTTTCATTTCTTTGAAGACCGCCAGCTTGGTGTTTCTAAACTGAGGATGTAAGTCAGGCCACTGGAGAAAAAGGTTTTGGGGTTCAGAGTTTAGCCTCGGGGAAATCCGTGAACAGCCAAATTAGGATTTTAATTTGAAACTCGCTCTCCTCCTGCTCTCCAGCGGAACAGTTGCCAACAGTGGTGGGAGCAAGGTTGAAACAGAAAAAACAGAGAGGCAGGTCTTGAGGTTGCAAGGAGTCAATGATGAATGAGTGTGTGGGAGAGTAAGTTACACACTGAGCTATGGAACAAACTGGGATTAGGAAACACGTGTGGGGCATTCCCAGGAAACGCTAGCTGTTTACACACATCTGTGGATAAAGCTCGTTCCCCCACGTTGCTGATGGCTCTTCACAGCAAGTCTGTGAGGCTAAGCCGCTCTGAGCTCCGAAACTCGGAAGTGCTGGTGAGCCTTACATCCAGCGTCTCTGCGTGTCTTCACCCCCATTGCGGGGGGCGTTTCCAGACTGGCTTCTTCAGAAACAGGTGCTCCCTTCTCAGCATGGAGGCAATCAAGCTCTAGGTTTCCAGGTGAGGTGCCAGGCCGCTCGACTTCCTGCTCAGAGGTGACCTATGTCACGTGACAGGCGTGCTCACCTGCTGACAGAGTGCCACGACGGTCCCCAGCTGGTGAATGATGCCCAGGCAGGACACGTCTGGTCGCAGAGCAGCTCTTGGTGGCCCCCAGCCCAGCCTCGTAAGGTGAGCGGCTCACCCGCATCCAATGCTGTTACTGAAACTCACCCACAAGGCAAAACACAGGAGGGAGAAAGGACAAGCCCGGAAGAAGAGAAAGGAAACCCTCGCGGTTCTCGCGCTCTGCAGTCACCCCCAGAGAACTGCTAGCAGGCCAGATGATTTCCGAGGAAAAACAAGACAACTCTAGGCTTATTTGTGAAGGAAAATGGATTTGTAATTCAAAATCTAATTTATCTTTAAATAATGCAAATGAGTGGGGACATTTCTAGATAGTTTTTCATTATTTATCCCTAGCCAACTTTCACCATCCAAAGTGTGGAAATATTTTTTTCTAAGCCTGCTTGTTTTTCTTTAGTGGTGGTGTTTGCGGGACGGTACGACATACTTCTTCTGGGTAATTTCAGGTCATAACAAGAGCTGTTTTTAAATTGTTCTTGATATAGCAAATAGGAAAAATAAAACAAATGTTTTTTATCATAAATGTAATCAAAGACCCGACAGTTATAAAAGATATGTGATGGCTTTTGTCCTTTAGATATTTATATCCCTCCTGGTGAAACCTTATTAAAATGCAGGTGTCCTTTAAGTTAAGCTAGAAAGAAAATAAGTCCACGGAGCCAGTGGGTACCTAACGTGCCAGGATGGAATGAAGGAAATAAGTCACACTTCTCTAAAAATTCTAGCTCCTAAGATCACTCTTGGATTTTAAAAGACGTGCATCTTACCAACTTAGAAGGTACAGAGGGGCTACAAAATTCCCACACTCACAAATCATCCCACTGGACCCAGACATCTGTGTGCGTGTGTGTGAGTCACATGGGTGGTGGTGGGGGCATACCGAGGCCCTTGCACCCTTCTCCTCCTGGGCTTGACTGATGGCTGTGTTTTTCATTCAGTGACGTAAAGTACCGGTGACATAACAGAGCCTGAATGCACTCTGCCACCAGCGACATCTCTTTCCTGTCTCAGCAGCCTGATTACTTCCCACTGGGTTACCCCAGGCCCAGGTGGGTGAACCAGAGGCAGAGCTGCCCAAGGGCCATCAGTGACACTTCCAAAGAAGGGAGACCGAGAAACGCAGCCATGGTTCTAAGTTAGGACAGGAAAACCATGCTAACAATTTAGGTTCTTCAACACGCACTCCGAGAACAAGGAATAACCATCGCTTTACATCACGCGGCCTCCTGAAAATGTACGTGTGACGCCTTAACGCCAAGCTGCACTGTGCCCGTGTGGGCCACGCACGTGACCAAAACCAAATCACTCCTAACAGACCATTTTTAATAGAAAATGCAGTAAGCACAATGTTCACAGAGCTTGATTTTATTTTACCTTAAATATAGTTGCATTCTTAAAAGATTCAATAAATTCCATGATTTTTTTTTTTAATTAAAGATACCAACACATTTTTTATGGTCCAAAAATGATTCCACATATTTTCTTTAGCAAAGTCATTTGTAATAGATCTCTCATATTTATATTGTTAGATTATCATTTGTATTTTGTCTATAAATACTGTCAATGAATCTGTCTAGTGAATTTTGGGGAGAAAAAGGAAGGTATCCATTAGTGGTAGTTCTTTAAAAATAAGACAAAACCGAAACACTGAGTTTTAGAAAAGGATTTACCACCATCAAGCTCTCCCTCGTTCTTACAGACGAGGAAGTGGACGGAGGGGCAGTGAGGCCCCCCGCTCGGCGGAGCCCACGGGGCAGCCCGGACGCCTTAGGCCTGCCGAGTCAGTACAGACACGTGGGCAGGAGAACGGCAGGAGGACGCCCCCACGTGACTCACTTTAAACTGTTCCCTTCTTAAAGAATGCTGAAGTAACACTCAATAATATTTCCCACGCAAACAAAAAAGGAAAGGGGAGTCTCCTCCCAGTTTTGTAGATCCGACTTTAATGTGGCTGACACTCAGCAAACAGACCTGCGACTGCAGCCACTTGGCAGCCTGTTTGCCACATGTCACGAGAAACTTCCCAAGGAATAAACAAGTGTCCCTCCGTACCCCAGTCTGGCAATTAGTGAGTGAGCACCGGCTTTGGCCACAAATGTGACATTACCAGCTGCCTACCAGCATGCACGGGGAAGAGAAATGCACGCTTTGGACTTGTGCGGCCCCAGGCACCAGCCAGTGCATACGGTGAGGGGAGGCCGGTCGGGCTGGACACGGCCACACAGCCGAGTGAGAGCAGTGGCCCTGACGTTGGCCGTGCTTGTGAAGCTCAGGCTAGAGCCGGCCATGTCCACCACACAGACAACAGGTGGGCAGGGGCCATACCACCTTCCAGCTGCCGTGGGGACAAAATCAAACAGTGGAGAGTTTAAGAACAATTGCTTTTCAGCCCTATAGCAATCCTTTTTAATTGGGTTTAAATGTGAATGACTCCTGTAATGCACTTGGAATAGAAATAAATTTAAACAAATAATGTGTAGAGCTGTGGCATTTATGATTTTCTGATGTCTGGCCTAAGCCACTCGAGTTGATGTCACAGGAAGTAAATAGCCAGGCGTGTTACACCAAATCACCTCTGGTTTTACAAAGGAACTATTTTTGAAATAAGAAGTGTACCTCTTTTCTTCGTGCATTTTCATTTACATATTACATTATTACAGTATTTTCTTATATTATTTTTAGATGGTTGCAAGAATCGTTACTATTTTCTTACCATTTAAAAAAAATTGAATTTACTCTCTGATTTCGTCACTTTCCATCCCCTAATCCTGTTGTAGCTCTGAAACCCGCATAGTTTAATTCCTCAGGCTGGTGATATGTACTGGAGGGCTGCCCTGGGCTATTAGTTTGGTGGTTAGTATCTTTATCAGTCCTTTAAAATCACCCGGCACTTTCCAGGTAAAAATTACTGTGGCTTCTAGGTATGAAGCAGTTACTTAAGAAAAAAAGAAGAAAGAGGTTGTAGATGTTGAAATTATTTGATGTTTTAAGTCTTATCAAATGCTCTGGGTGAGGTAAGCTTGTCTGAGAGTAAAAATCACCTTCCATCTGAACCAAGGACTGGCACTGCTGGGGGTCACGCTGGCACCCTCCTGCCCGTGTCCTTCCTCGAACGTGCTGTGGTGCACGGCTACTTTGTTTCCAAATGACCCGAAAAGCCACCATTGTCAGAATGCTGACGATGGCAGGTAATTCAGAGTGCAGTCATTTTTGGACACTGTAAGTAGGCATTTCAACTACATCTCCTTCCATCAAGGATGTAAAAAAATCCAGAACTAGCAGGGTGCATTTTTATTTTAGAAAAAAGTGGTGAAAAATAAAAATTTCAAGACCAATCAAGAAACGTTGAGATACTGCTTAAATCTAAGCTGTCAACCGCGATGCCTGTCCTTGGAGAAACACCACAGGTGTCGCTCCACCATGAATGACCATAACCTAAGGTTCCACTGCTTCCATTTGAATAATCAAGGAACGTAATTCAGAAGTAAGACCACATCCTGCATTTTATTCAATTCCATATGACAAAAATAGTAACCTAGACTAAGACACCCATTTAATCAGCAGATGTGTCGACCCACAGATTTCATCATAAAAAATATGGGCTCCAGGTGACAGGCCCAGCTGGCCCAGGGCGGCCCTGGCCCCACATGGCGCTGCGGTAGAAAAATAGTGTGTCTTCACCATGCAGAGAGGGGCACGAGCCCTGAGTGCAGCACGGTCAGCGTCACTGCCTTCACGAGCCATCTTATGTACAACACTTACATTTCTCTTTTAAGTTATATACACAGCATTTTCAGAGGAGAGCGAACACTGCACAGTACCGAACACTAACAAAGAAAGAAAAAAAACAATTCACGCCGAAAAGGACACAGATAAATAGAAGAAGATTCAAGTGCTGGAACACAGGGTCAGGGAGCCACCTCCGTCTTCTCTTCCAGGAGCTGACACAGCCCCTCTCATCCCCGGGGAAGAGATGTCACACCGTGGGGACGGGCTGTCTCTTCACCGCGGAAAACAGCTGTAGAGAGGGTTCAGTGTTCATTTCTGACAGAAATAAACAGCCAAGTCTGCCTTTTTATGAGTCTTCAACTCTCTTTCTGTTCGGTGACACAACGAGATTTGCTGCTGCTGTGGGTGTGTTGGGAAGATTGTCCTATTTTTCTATTTCGACTGGGAAGATGTCACTGTCTGATTCCTTCTTCAGGGGCACACGCGCCAGCAGTGTCCCCCGGCCACCCAGGATGTCTCTGGGAGTGTTGGGGGAAGTTCACAGTCAGACTCCAGCCCACTTGCCACACACAAAATGAGGTAGAACACGCACCCGCCCGCGGCCCCGCCACCCGCGCCGCTGCCTCAGGGCCCCTCCTCACTCGAAGCGACTCAGCAAAGTCCCCAGCTTCAGATGGTGCTCTGGAGAATCAGATGACACTGTGCTTGGTTTTCACCCGACAAGACAATAAATAAATCAAGAACTGAGCAAATTCCCCAGTTGTGACTGATTATACTGCCAGACACGGGTACTTCTCCCCAGGACACGGCGCCCAGTACTCGCAGGCAGTCAGCCCTCGTGGGTGTGCGAGGAGAGAGGGCTACAGTACATCACACTCACGTCCTCTCACTTCCCACCTGTGCTGCTGTCACAGCCCTCAGGTGAGTGCAGCAGAGTCTCGTCAGGGTGATCAGGTTCTAAGTGGGCTTTGCAGGAAAGTTAAATAAAGCATCTTAACTTAAGGAGTGGCAGGCAGGCCCTAGTTTACTGAGGACTGACACGTCCTGCTGGTTTTCCTGTTTAAGGAGCACAGGCTTCATGTTGCCTGAAGACAAAACAGGAAATGGTAATAGCTTTCTTCATTTTCCTTACATCAAAGCACTATTTATAAAATGCTTTACATATTTTTAAATTTGCAAATTATAGACAAACCTCCGTAATACAAAATACTAAAAGTGCAATAGTATAAATTAAGAGTTTGCAACCACATTATACAAACATTACCTTTTTATTGTACAGCTTTGATACGTGAAATATTTACTCACAACTGTCTACAATGTTGTGAATTATTTACGGTGACGTTTGTCTGTAACTTGTTCCCAGTCGCTGGGCTACAGACCACACTAGAGAACAACTGTGCACATAGCAGCTACAAACATTTAAATTAAAAAGAAAAAGAAAAAAAAAAGGCTTGTTACTGACAGGTATTTGCACACAAAAAGCATGCTATCTTTCCGAACAGAACTCCACAATTTTGCCTGCATTGAAATAACCCACTTATTTATAGCAAAACAAATCTTGCTTAAAAAAACAAACAAAAAAACCCCCCACACAGCCAGATGTATTCTGCAGTACAAAAGCTACCTCTAGAGTCGGGCTGCGTTGTCTGTTACCCGCATAATCGGAACATTATAAATACTACAGACAAAGGTGCTGCCGTAGGATGCAGCGTGGGGAGGACCAGACCACGTCTTTAAGATAAGAGTTCTGAGAACAGAGTTCAAGTTTCTAACCACTGCGAACAAAACCATCCGATGAGTGTCACCGGAACAGCTTAGGGGACCCTCGCTCCCTCTCGGGATTATCAGGTTTCAGGAGAAACCAAGTGGATGTGCTCTGAGCCCTTTATTCCCAAGGCAGCTTTCCAGGACTTGTGTGTGACATTTATGTCACAGGCTGCAGAATTCTCAAGCACAGTCTGGCTCCCCAAGGGCACGGAGGAGCATGCAGGGCTTACGAGATGACCCTGTGGCAGCAACACAGTTAACGTATTTTCTGCCGTGGGGACGATTTTAAGGAGGCCCCGGGCACGGCATATGAGCAGCCTGATGGTCACACGTCACTGTGTACGAGGGACAGAGCGGGCGGACGCCGCAGTGCGCTCAGCTAGTTAATCCCAATCTCCTTGTTGTCCTCAATAAACCTGGTGAACGGCCGGCTGGCCCCCGTCTCCGAGCTGGCTTTGTCCAGGCCCACCATGGGCGGGCTACTCCCTGAACGTGCCTTGTCCATCCCAGCAGTCAGGGAACCCAGGGGGGGCATGGCGCTTCCGCCGAGACTTACAGGGAGCTGGGGGACGCCTCCGTTCTGGATGACAGAAATCTCATTGTTCTTTAGGGCCAGACCGTTGCTGATCGCGGCGGCGTACTGGTTCCAGAAACTGGGGTCAACATTCATTGCTCGAGCTGCCAGGTCTTTCTGGAACATCTCCGAGAATTTGAGGGCATCGCCGCCTAGCAGAGCCATGGGGTTTTCCACCGACAGGCGGCGGCCGCGCCTGGCAGGGGCGTTGTTCCACATGTGCGTGCCCATGTGCACCTGCGTGTGAGACACGGAGAGACAAGCCACAGGTCAGCAAGCAGCCCTGCAGGCGGTGTGCCCCTCTGCACACTTCACAGCGCCATCCAGAAACATCAGGCCTTGGTCACAACTGGGCCTTTTCCCCATCCCAAGCGGGTCCTTAGTGTGGGGACAACAAAACATGGTTAGGTGCGCTTTGCTGAGCATCTCTTACATAAATATGCAATGTTTCTTTTTACTAAATACAAAAAGCAAAACCAGTCAATGCATTAAGGAATGTTTCTTCCAGCTGTCACACCTGCTAGAATAATCCCTGCTACGGTGTAAGACCTACAAGGCCCCTTAGAGGTCGCTCCCGCCCAGGTGCCCCCTTGCTCCTGCGCACCCGGGGGTCCTTTGCGCCTTTCCTGCCCCCTTTAGTGTCCTGCACTTGGGGCCCCTGCATCACTGAGCCTCTCTCCTCTGTCACTTTCTCCCAAACACGGAGGAAGCGTTCTGGGCATCTGTGGTTGGCAGAGACCGCAGATGGCTCTCGTCCTCCCTGTAGGCAGAAGCCACAGGTGCTGGTCTTTCATGGTCTCTGACGAGGCCACTGAGACCTGGGCAGGCACGTGATATGGATGGAGAGCACACATTTAGCTGAGATGCCGACACTGGCCTGCACGTGCCGTCTGGCACCCTGTCACACGCTTTGCCTCCCAGGGGACACATGTGGCATGGCTGTGATCTTAACTGTGAACATAGCACCACACCGTTGGCCACTGGCCGTCAGGCTGCGTGGCTTCTCTCCACATGCCCACCACTGGTCTCAGCAGCCACGTGGACAAAACAACAGGACCCACCTGGCCCTGCTTTACACTGTTGGTGTCGTGGGTAAGTGTCCAAAGGCCCCGTTTATCTCGTGCTGTGTCCCAGACTCATGAAAGCCTGGGCCTTGGGTCTGCCCACCCACAACAAAGTGTGCGTCACCCCCGGCACAGGCTCCTGTGGGGAGGTGGGGCCAGCGCGGGAAGGTGACACCCTCGCTGCAGCCGAACAGCACGTGCACCTCGGCCACTGTGAGTGCGTGAGCTCGTGCACACCCACTGCTCACGCCTGCATGTGCGTGAACCAGCCCTACAGGCACTCGCACAGTCTGTGTGGGCTCCCGGCATCTCGTCCCCTGGCCAGGACCACGGCGGGAGCCCCACCTGCTGCCCCATCTGCTGTACCGCGGGGAGGGGCATCCCCGGCAGTGTCCCGGGGACTCAGGTGCCAGCCTGTGCCCTCACCTTGAGGTTGCCCTTGGTGGTGAACGCTCTCCCGCAGATGGTGCAGCCGAACGGCTTCTCCCCCGTGTGAGTGCGCTCGTGGATCTGCAAGGCGCTGGCCGAGGAGAAGGTCTTCCCACACGACTGGCAGTTGTGCTGCTTGGGCGTCCGGCGTGGCGGGGGGGCCAGCATGGGTGCGAGGCCGGGGCTCAGCACTGTGTGTGGCCCGGTGGGCACCTGGGCCGTGGCTGGCAGGGGCGGGCCCTCGCCCAGCGTGATGGCTTTGCTGTGCCCGTTCACTTCCATTTTGATGGTGGCGGGCGTGGAGCCGGTGAGCAGGCTAGGAGCGCTTTGGCTGGGACCTAGAGCAAAGTTGGGGTCACACAACTGAGAAGGCAGCTCCCTCAGTTTGTGCGTCAGCAAATGCTGCTTTAAGTTCCCCGTAGTGGAGCACCCGCGCCCGCAGACCGCGCACACGAACGGGCGCTCCTGGGTGTGGCTGCGGTAGTGGATTTGCAACGCGCTCCTGCACGCGAAGGGCTTGCCACAGACACGACACACAGTGCTGTCACACTTACCCCGTTCTCTGCTCAGGAACAGCAGGCCGAAGGGGGCCTCCTCCTTGATGGCCGGCCGGCCCGGGTGGGCGGCTGTCAGGTCCAGCGCGCCTCCGTTCTCAGGCGCGGGCGGAGGGCTGTCTGGCCTCTCTGTCTTCAGCGGTAGGTCCTGCGGCTCCTCCTGGTGGCCGAGGCCTGGGGACTTGGAGGGCAGGCTCTCACTGTTGCTGTTCACAGGGGACAGGGCCTGCATGGACGCCGACGACTCGGACAGGGCTGGGCTGCCCGCGCTCCGGCTCTCCAGGTCGCCCGCGGCAGACGAGGAGTCATTGCTCAGCCGGTCGCTGTCCCCGGACCCGTTCTCCACGGCCTTCAGGGGGGTCAGCTGCGGGCAGCTCATGGCCGAGTCCATCATCTTCATCTGGTTCTCCAGGGCGGCGAT